>NW_015090948.1:2223963-2370734 GCF_001431845.1 Calidris pugnax | reverse complement strand
GAGTGCGTGTGTATGTGAGAGTGTGTGTGAGTGCGTGTGTGTCTGAGAGAGTGCATGTGTGTGTCTGAGTGTGTGAGAGTGCGTGTGCATGTGTGTGAGTGTGCGTGTATGTGTGTGTGAGAGTGCGTGTATGAGAGTGTGCGTGTGTGCGCGTGTGTGTATGTGTACGAGAGAGTGAGTGTGCGTGTATGTGTGCGTGTATGAGTGTGTATGTGTGTGAGTGTATGAGAGTGCGTGTGTGTGTACGGGAGTGCGTGTGTATGTGAGAGTGTGTGTTTGTGTGAGTGTGTGTCTGAGAGAGTGCGTGTATGTGTGTGTGTCTGAGAGTGTATGTGTATGAGAGTGCATGTATGTGTGTGTGCGCGTGTGAGAGTGTGCGTGTCTGTGAGTGCGTGTGCGCGCGTGAGTGTATGAGAGAGTGCGTGTGTGCGTGAGTGTATGTGTATGAGAGAGTGTGTGTATGTGTGTGTGCGCGCGTGTGTGTGTGCATGTATGAGTGTGTGTATGTGTACGAGAGTGCGTGTGTGTATGTGTACAAGAGTGTGTGAGTGTGTGTATGAGAGTGCATGTATGTGTGTGTGAGTGTGCGTGTATGTATGTGTGTGAGTGTATGTGTATATGAGAGAGTGCGTGTATGTGTGTGTGAGAGTGTGTGTATGAGAGTGCGTGAGTGTGCATGTGTGTGTGTATGAGTGCATGTATGTGTGTGTGTGCGCGTGAGAGTGTGTACGTGTATGAGAGAGTGCGTGTGCATGTGTATGTGTGCGAGTGCGTGTATGTGTGTGAGTGTATGTGTATGAGAGAGTGTGTGTATGAGTGCGTGTGAGTGTATGTGTATATGAGAGAGTGCGTGAGTGTGTGTGAGTGTATGTGTATGAGAGAGTGTGTGTATGAGTGTGCGTGTGTATGAATGTGTGTGAGTGCGTGTGTGTGTATGTGTATGAGAGAGTGCCTGTATGTGTGAGTGTGCGTGTATGTGTGTGTATATGTATGAGAGTGCGCGTGTGTGTGCGTGTGTATATGTATGAGTGCGTGTGTGTATGTGTGTGCATGTATGAGAGAGTGCGTGTGTGTGTGTGAGTGTATGAGTGTGTATGAGTGTGTGTGTGCGCGCGTGTGTGAGTGTATGTGTATGAGTGCGTGTGAGTGTGTGTGTATGAGAGTGCGTGTGTATGTGTATGAATGTATGTGTGTATGAGAGAATGTGTGTGAGTGCGTCTGAGTGTATGTGTATGAGAGAGTGCCTGTATGTGTGAGTGTGCGTGTATGAGTGTGTGTGTATGTGTATGAGAGTGTGCGTGTGTGTGCGTGTGTATGTGTATGAGTGCGTATGTTTGTGTATGTGTGTGCATGTATGAGAGTGTGTGTGCGTGTACGTGAGTGTGTATGAGAGTGTATGAGTGTGTGAGAGTGCGTGTGTGTGCATGTATGAGAGAGTGTATGTGTATGAGAGAGTGTGTGTATGTGTGCGTGTATGAGTGTGTATGTGTATGAGAGAGTGTGTGTGCGTGTATGTGTACGAGAGAGTGAGTGTGCGTGTGTGTGTGTGTATGTGTACGAGAGTGCGTATGTATGTGAGAGTGTGTGTTTGTGTGAGTGTGTGTCTGAGAGAGTGCGTGTGTGTGTGTGTGTCTGAGAGTGTATGTGTATGAGAGTGCATGTGTGTGTGTGCGTGTGTGTGAGAGTGCGTGTATGTGTATGAGAGTGCATGTGTGTGTGAGTGTGCGTGTGTGTATGAGTGTGCGTGTATGAGTGTGTATGTGTGTGAGTGTATGTGTATATGAGAGAGTGCGTGTGTGTGTGTGTGAGAGTGTGTGTATGAGAGTGCGTGAGTGTATGTGTATGAGTGTGAGTGTGCGTGTGTGTGTATGACTGAGTGTGTATGAGTGTGCATGTGTATGTGTGTATGTGTGCGAGTGCGTGTATGTGTGAGAGTGTATGTGTATGAGAGTGTGTGTATGTGTGCGTGTATGAGTGTGTGTGAGTGTATGTGTATATGAGAGAGTGCGTGTGTGAGTGTGTGTGTGCGTGTGTGTGTGCATGTATGTGAGAGAGTGTGCGTGTGTATGCGTGTGTGTGTATGAGTGCTTGTGAGTGTGTATGTGTATGAGTGCGTGTGCGTATGTGTATGAGAGTGCGTGTGTATGTGTATGAGAGTGTATGAGTGTGCGTGTGTATGAATGTGTGTGAGTGCGTCTGAGTGTATGTGTATGAGAGAGTGCCTGTATGTGTGAGTGTGCGTGTATGTGTGTGTGTATGTGTGCATGTATGTGCATGTATGAGAGTGCATGTATGTGTGAGAGTGCGTGCGTGTGTGTGTATGTGTATGAGTGTGTATGAGTGTATGTGTATGAGTGTGTATGAGTGTATGTGTATGAGAGAGTGCGTGTGTGTGTGTGTCTGAGAGTGTGTGTGAGAGTGTATGTGTGTATGTGTATGAGAGTGCATGTATGTGTGTGCGTGTGTGAGTGTGTGAGTGTGTGAGAGTGCGTGTGCATGTGTGTGAGTGTGCGTGTATGTGTGTGTGAGAGTGCATGTGTATGCGTGTGCATGTGTGTGTGAGTGCGTGTGTGTGCATGTATGAGAGAGTGCGTGTGTGTGTGAGTGTGTATGAGTGTATGTGTATGAGTGTGTGTATGTGTGCGTGTATGAGTGTGTATGTGTGTGAGTGTATGTGTATATGAGAGAGTGCGTGTATGTGTGTGCACACGCGTGTGAGTGTATGTGTATGAGAGTGCGTGTGTGTGTGCATGTGTGTATGAGTTTGTGTGCGTGTATGTGTACGAGAGAGTGTGTGTGTATGTGTACGAGAGTGTGTGTGTATGTGTACGAGAGTGTGTGTGTGTATGAGAGTGTGTGTGAGAGTGTATGTGTGTATGTGTATGAGAGTGCGTGTATGAGAGTGTGTGTGAGAGTGTATGTGTGCATGTGTGTGAGAGTGCATGTGTATGTGTGTGAGAGTGCATGTGTATGCGTGTGTATGAGAGTGCGTGTGAGTGTGCGTGTGTATGAGAGAGTGCGTGTGAGTGTGCGTGTGTATGAGAGTGCGTGTATGTGTGTGAGAGTGCGTGTGTGCGTGTGTGTATGTGTGTGAGAGTGCGTGTGTATGAGAGAGTGCGTGTATGTGAGTGTGCGTGTGTGTATGTGTGTGTGTATGAGTGTATGTGTATGAGAGAGTGTGTATGTGTGCGTGTATGAGTGTATGTGTATGAGAGAGTGTGTATGTGTGCGTGTATGAGTGTGTATGTGTGTGAGTGTATGTGTATATGAGTGCGTGTGTGTGCGCGCGTGTGAGTGTATGTGTATGAGAGTGTGTGTGTGTGCGTGTATGTGTATGAGAGTGTGTGTGTGTGCGTGTATGTGTATGAGTGTGCATGTATGTGTGTATGAGAGAGTGAGTGTGAGTATGAGAGTGCGTGTGGGTGTATGTGTATGAGAGAGTGTGTGTGAGTGTGTGTGTGTATGAGACTGCATGTATGTGTATTTGTATGAGTGTATGTGTATGAGAGTGTGTGTGTGCATGTGTGAGAGAGTGCGTGTGTGCGCGTGTGTGCATGTGTGAGAGAGTGCGTGTGTGCGCGTGAGTGTGCGTGTGTGCGCGTGTGTGCATGTGTGCGAGAGTGCGTGTGTGCATGTATTAGTGTGCGTGTATGTGCGTGTACATGAGTGTGCGTGTATGTGTGTGCATGTATTAGTGTGTGTGTATGTGTGTGTATGAGAGTGCGTGTGTGTGCGTGTACGTGAGTGTGCGTGTACGTGAGTGTGCGTGTATGTATGTGTATGAGTGTGTGTGTATGTGTACGAGAGTGCGTGTGTATGTGAGAGTGTGTGTATGTGTTTGTGTGAGAGTGTGTGTGTGTCTGAGAGTGTGTATGAGTGTGCGTGTATGAGTGTGCGTGTGTGCGTCTATGTGTATGTTAGAGTGTGTGAGTGTGTGTGTGAGAGTGTGTGTGTGTCTGAGAGTGTGTATGAGTGTGCGTGTATGAGTGTGCGTGTGTGCGTCTATGTGTATGTTAGAGTGTGTGAGTGTGTGTGTGAGAGTGTGTGTGTGTCTGAGAGTGTGTATGAGTGTGCGTGTATGAGTGTGCGTGTGTGCGTCTATGTGTATGTTAGAGTGTGTGAGTGTGTGTGTGAGAGTGTGTGTGTGTCTTTGTGAGTGTGTGTATGAGTGTGTGTGGGTGTGTATGTGAGAGTGCGTGTGTGTATGAGTGTGAGAGTGTGTGTGGGTGTGTGAGTGTATGAGTGAGTGTATGTGTGCATGAGAGTGTGTGTGTGTATGAGTATATGTGTGTGTGTCTGTGTGAAAGAGTGTGTGTACGTGAGTGTGTGTGTATGAGAGTATGTGTGTGTCTGTGTGTATGGGTGTGAGAGTGTGTGTATGACTGTGTGCGTGTGTGTATGAGAGAGTGCGTGTGTGTGTCTGTGTGTGAGTGTATGTGTATGTGAGAGTGTGTGTATGTGCGTTCGTATGAGATAGTGTGCGTGTGTGTGTGTGAGTGTATGTATGAGAGTGTGTGTTTCTGTGTGTATGTGTATGTGAGTGTGTATGAATGTGTGTGTGTGTGTATGAGAGTGTATGTGAGTGTGTGTGTGTATGAGAGTGTGTGTATGTGAGTGTGTGTGTATGAGTGTGAGAGTGTGTGTATGTGAGTGTGTGTGTATGAGAGTGTGAGAGTGTGTGTATGTGAGAGAGTGTGAGTATGAGAGTGTGTGCGTGTATGTGTGAGACTGTGTGTATGTGTATGAGTGTGTATGAGTGTGTGTATGTGTGTGTGTATGAGAGTGTGTATGTGTGCGTATGTGTATGAGAGAGTGTGTATGAGTGTGTGTGTATGAGATTTTGTGTGTGTGAGTGTGTGTGTATGTGTATGAGAGTGTGTGTGTGCGTGTGTGTGTTAGGCTGTAATGTCCCTGGAAGTGTGTGTGTGTCTATGTGTATGTGTCCGTGTGTGTCTTTGTGTGTGTGCGCATGTGTGTGTGTTAGGCCCTAACGTCCCTGGTAGTGTGTGTTTGTGTGTGTGTGTGAGTGTGTGCCTATGTGTTCGTGTGGCCCTAATGTCCCTGGAAATGTGTGTGTGTGAGCGTGTGTCTCTCTATGTGTGTGTTAGGCCCTAACATCCCTGGAAGCGTGTGAGTGTGCTATGTGTGCGCACATGTGTGTGTGTGTGTGAGGCCCTAACGTCCCTGGAAGTGTGTGAGTGTGTCTATGTGTGTGTGTGTCTGTGTGTGTCCGTGTGTGTATGTATGTGAGAGTGTGTGTGCGTGTGTGTGTTAGGCCCTAACGTCCCTTGAAGTGTGTGTGAGTCCATGTATGTTTGAGGCCCTAACGTCCCTTGAAGTGTGTGTGAGAGTGTGTGTCTGTGTGTGTGTGTGTCCATGTATGTATGTATGTGTGTGTGTGTATATGTGTGTGTGTGTGTTCGGCCCTACTGTCCCTGCAGGCGTGCTGCTGGGAGTGCAAGAAACGTGACACGTCCACACGGGGTTTGTTTCATATTTTATTGAATTTCATTTATATTAAATTAAAAATATATTTCTGACAGATTCATGTAACAAAAGGCAGACCGTTTCCAGGGGCGGAGCGGGCGCGGGGAGGGGCCGGGTGTCGCCTCGACAGACAGAGAAAGCGCCGCCCCGGGGCCGCCGGGGGCGGGAAAGGGAACCACAGAGAGAGAGGAGCCACAGGGTCCTCCCCGGCTCCGAACCAGACACGCGGGGAGGGAGGAAGAGAAAACAGAACCGAGAAACCGTGAAAAGAAGGGAAATTATGCTCAAATATGTAGCTAATATTAACCCAGGTCAGTATCTTAACAGTGCATAATCCTCGGTAGCTAAAATATGAGAAACTCAAGGTTAAAGGAACGTTACGCCACACGCAATCGCATACCCTACTGTGTAAGCAAGTGCAGAAAGTCTGAACACACCACGATAGTGCTAGAACACAGAATCACACAGAATGCCAAAAATGGGACTTCTAACCAAAACCGGAGGGTGGGAAGGGAGAGAAAGAAAAGGGGAGGAGCGGCTTAAATCACAAGCAAATTACCTATATACAAATCAACCCTAAGGACAATTATGTTCCAAATAATGGTGTCCACGAGGAAAATAAAAGCAACATTATCCTTATTTACAAATGCAACTAGCTGTGTCTTTAACAAGCTATAAAAATACTATTCACATTTTCAAAGTAACATACAGTAGTTTTTGTATTTTTTTTTTTGTTTGTTTGTTTCAGAAAGGCAGCTAACTCTGAATGCATCACTTTGCAAGAAATGAGTCTCTTCCCCAACACCCTGATGCTTCTCTTCTTCTGAAGGTACTTCCTAAGGCAGAAGTGTTGTTGGTTTGTCTCTCTGCACTTGAAGAACAGGGAGAACTGGCATAAACCCAGACCCTCCCATCTCTGCCTCTCACCCACCCCCGGCAGGGGGTCGGGCTGGTTCCCCTGGGCCATGGCATGGCCCATGGAGGCAGCCACCCACCCAAGGCCACCAGCTCAGTGTCATCCAAGAGCTCGGTGCTGCTCCTACATCACCTCCCAGGTGGGGCTTGGCCTTTGATTTTTGAGGGGACAGTGATGTCATTTCATCAAGAAAAGAAGTCAATAGCTCAAGACTGCCCGGTCAGGAAATGCATTTTGGATATCTCTGTTTTCAGAAAGAGACTGCATTTTCCCCACCCTACACAAGGGCTGCTCCCTCTTCAGGAATTCCAGCTTACAGTGTTGGGGTAATTGCAAAAACTGGCCAAATAAAAAAGGATTAAAACCATAGTGAAAAATGTATCGAGTACGTACCAATTTCCAACATTAAAATGCTATTTAAAAAAAAAATGTGTTTTGACTGATCTGCATTTTCCTCTTAACATACCCCACCATAAAAAGACAAGTACCCAGCAACTACCTTCAGTGCCCCTCTCCAAAGGACCAGTGGGTTAGTGCATTCAAAGTTAGCTGCCCCTTACACAGCTGCTCAGTTAATAATCGACCCATTTAACAGCAGTACCAGTTTATGCTACATATGTCATAGTACCTTACCTCAAAAGAACGGCATACGTATCTACACTTACTTATAAAATACCATTCACAGTTTATTACTGTGGTTATCCCAAAAGGGTTTAGTCTTCGGAGTGCTATGGACAATACAGTGTTTTCTCCCTACGAGGCCTCAGAGGTTGGGACCCAAGGGCTGGCAAAGGGCTGGGTGTACGTGTGCCCCCCTGGCCACGACACAGCCCTCAGCGGGAGGGGGCTGTGCGGGATGCACCCTGGCCCTGGTGGTTTCATCCACGACACCTGTGGGGCACGATTTCATGGCTTTTTTTATTGGGGGGTGGGGTGGGGAGAAGGACTGGGATATAATTACTCAACGCTGCCTAACACCTTACAGATGGTAGGCATCTGTAAGCCCCCTTCAAGCCCCTCTCTGCCAAGGTCCACACAGCTCTCTCTCAAAATTAAGTAATAAAACCACGAAAAAATAAACAGTTCTGACTCTTAGTGTTTCCTAATTGGGAGAAGATCCCTGGGTTTCCCCTTCACACCTTCTCCTGGTCTGTGGGCACAGACCCCCAGCTGGAGGATGCCCTGGGTGGAAGCACCTCTTCAGGCTGGTCAAGAGATGCACCTGCCTGCAGTTCCAGCAAGTCCCACCCCCACCAGTCAGACCTCAACGCCCACAAGTGTCCCCCCAAAAGGTGCTCTGCAACATCCAACACCTACAACAGAGCGCAGCCACCAGTGCGGCACCACCGACAACAGCCTCACCCCCCCAAAACTTCCCCAAGAGCAACAAGCCTACCAGCGTTACAACGTACTCATCCACACAACGGTACAGGAACACAACCCTGTGCTAAAATAAAGTTAAAACAAAGACGGAGACGACAAGTGATTTTTGGACATTTTAGGGTTGTGTTTACAACCATGGAACCTGTATTTCTGTTATTTATTCCCAATTTGAAAGCCCCATTTGTAACTGACCTTTTGTACCTGCGTAACACTCGGCGAGAGAGGGAATCCTGCAAACACAGCGACGCTGCACAGAGGCTGCCCCGTGGCTCCTTGCACGGGATGGAGCATGAGTATTACAGCCAACCAACCCCACCCCACACAGCCCTGGCTGTCTAAAAAAATCTGAACCCAAATCCAAGGTTTTTCTATAACAACAGACGAGCTGATGTGTCAGCAGCAGAGGTCTAAGATCCACGGGAAGGAGAATATCGCAAGTGACAGAGCTAGAAATGAATAGTCTTCATGTACCACCACCTTTTAAAAAGTGGTTGCTGAAGGGAACTCGAGGCCATCCTGCTTCCTTTGAGGTGCTCTTTAAGAGCCAGAGGTGACTAATAACCTGAGGGTGGGCTCTGGTTCATGATAAAGCCTCTGTCCCACCAGCCACCCTGAAGCTAAACCACCTTCAGAGCAGGTGAACACCTACCTGAGCTCAATAGTTCCAAAATGTGACTGGGAAAAGTGGTGCAAAGTGAGGGTAAAACTCCATCCCAACAAGTGAGCGATGCGATGCCCCCGCTGTCAGTCCCCTTCCTGTCAGTGCCCCCCCTGAAAGGGTCGGCAGGCACAGGGTGCACAGGGCTCCCCCTGAGATGCCTTCAGTTACCCCGTGGGATTACATGACCAACAGCCCAATTCTGAGTCGGGCCGAAGCCTCCTCATCTCCTGGGTGGTATAAAGGAGCCCAAATAATCCCTTCATTCCTTCAGTTGCCACCATGATGCAGGACACCCACACAGACACCCCACCAGAAAAAAAAAGACGACAAATTTTTTTTCTTTAATATATGAATGTGCCATACAGGGCTATCCTCAATGCCCCACCCCTCCCTTCACCCAACCCCAAGTAATATTTCTAGGTTGACTCACCTCATCTAGTGCTTTTCACCTGTGCTGTCCCGCTCGCTCTCGAGCTGTGGAAAGAACTGATCCACAGGGAGTCAGGGCCAAGCTGGTCTTTCCGAGGTACCTTATTGCCTGCTTCTGGGCTGGGATTAGCAGTGGCTGAGGGTGGGGGCAAAGGTACCCCTGTAGCTCCCTCTCAAATCTTTAGTGCAAACAGGTATCGGAGGGGTGGCACGTGGACAGTGCCCTGCCCCAGCTGCCCTTCAAACACAGCCGGCGGGATGGGAAGGGAAAGTATTTTCCCATTAATCATAAAAGAGGGTTATAAGAGACCTTAAAAATTCCAACTCCCAGAAATAAATGAAGGCAGATCATTGCATACAATTCCTGCAGCCAAGAAATGCATTTTCTACCGATTAAAAAGTGGTACAAACTAGGGTTCAGGCAGCCTTCCCTGTACAACGGGAAGGGTTTCTGGGCTGAGCCTCCTGGTGACACGTGCTGGGATTTATTCCCACTGCTGCTACCTGTTGGATGACCTGTTGGAAAGCAAGGTGTAAATACTCTGCTACATCTCAGCAAACGGCCGTGTAAGAACCCCTCCCGGCTATTTTGCAGAAAAAGAATGATCTGAAAAGAGCTGAAACTTAAAAAGTAGTTGGTTTCGGTCAATTATGTTACAGGAAGTCAATCAGACCCAGCATCCACATCTGTTTGAAATAACCTTCAGGTGGGTAATAACATCTAAACCAAGTCTCACCGAAAGAGATTAGGGAAAAATAAGCTGTTGTTCTCTGTCATTTAGCGCGTTGCTTTGTGCCTTGGACAGTGGCTGACACGCGCTCGGGTACCTGCTCTTGACAAGTGGCACAGGCTGTGATAAGGGAAAGCAAAACATTTACAAACAGGAGACCACATTATAAAAATCCATAAAACCTGCCAGCGCTGCCTACAGACACCAGTGTGCAACTAGAGAATGAACTACACCCAGCCAAAATACCTCTGCTGATGCTCTCACCTGCTGCTTTGTGCTGACAAAATGCAGTTTGTGTGGAAATACCTGCTTTTTCCCCAAACCTGTGATTATTCATTTAAAAGCCTGACCCTCGTACATTTCCACAACGGAATCAAGTTGAACATTTGCTGTGATTTTGCCACGCACGTGTGCCCGCCTTCCTGTCCCCAGGCCAGCAGCTCTACCCACCGAGGCAACCTCGCGGGTTCGGGCTGGCTGAGCAGATTAAAGCAACCAAACACATCTGCTCTTGGAAAGACCACTTCTGGGGCGACTGCAACTCAAACCAGAAGCTCAGGGGAAAAAAAAACAACAACAAAACAACCCCCAAAAAACCCCCCAAAAACCCAAACCCTATTTGTGAGGCTGTAGTCTGTTGAGTTTTCCATCATCACGAATTACTGTGTTCGTTAACCCTTGGTTTGCCATCCCTCTGCTATCCAAGACATGACAAGCACGGCCCCCACCTGCCCACGTGTGGCAGCCCCAGCGTGAGGGACCTTCCCTTCTGCCCCACTTCAAGGAACCTCTGCATTTCTACGCTACTTAACATATTGTATCACACCCACAGTCAACAAAATCAATAAATAATTCAAGTTTTGTAATAAATCAAATGTTAAATTGTTAAAAACCACAATTATTTACATTTTGATTACTTGACAGGCTTACTTCCCACACTGGTACTACTTCATTACCAGAGACAGAAACAGGCCTCACCTTCCATTAGCAGCTACATCCCAGTGTCCCCCCCCGGGGCTGGAGGGGTGCCTGTTTCTGCCCCAGCAGCCCTTGAGCCCACCTCTCTGTACCAGGATTTTATTTTTTTTCTCCATTAGGAGTTACTCTGTTACAAAATTCCATTCAGGGACAAATCAACCTTTTTTTTTCACCACCTACCTACGTGACCTGGGCTGTGCCTGCACTGGATCAGGACATCCACAATCCTCTGCTGGTCTTTGTCCCCAGGCAGCTTGGCAATTGCATCCCGACCTGGCAGACCTTTATCTGTGCTTCAAATGACACCCTGTGAGCACCACCACCAGCAAACCTTCCCCAGAATGGGGTCTCCAGGATCTCAGCCCACCCCACTATGTCCCTTGCCCCTGCCCAATGCCCACTTCTGTCTCCTGCCGAGATGATGAGTTACGGGAGGACACCAGGAAGACACAAGGCCTCTCAGATGCATGACTTTTTGTAACCATCTATCCCACTTTAGTGGTCTGCTGGTCACTTTATGCAGCCAGCACGGATCACCTTGGTACCACTTGACCCGACATCTCTTTTTAACAGCTTCAAAGATATGTACTTGATCTTGCTGTTTTCAGACTCTTCAGCTACATACTCAGCTTACGGGTTTAATATCTGCCCCGCGGCTGGTTCAAGCTGCCCTGAACACACCTGATGCAGAAGCAGGCTGTCAGCTGAACCAACTCTGACCTAGTGATCACCCACAATTTGTTTCCCACCTGCAACCAACCCAGATTTGAAATCCCTTCATACCTTTGTCAAGCTCACCCTCAGCCATCAAGATCTGGGTTAACTACTGCTCGTTTCTTACTCCTTCCTCTGCTTAAAGGTGGCAAGCTGTTCAGATGGCAGGATTCTGGAGGAGCTCGATGCCATTTCCAGAATGCTGGGTGTTGCTGATTTCATTGCCAGGTTAGGTCACCCCAAAGATCTCGACTTTAACAGGACTGAAGCGCATAAACTGAAATACTGTTGTATCACCTAAGATTGCCATCCATTGGGTATTGTTTCTTCCCCTTTATAAAAGCCTTGATGGATAGAGACATAGGCAGATCTTCAAAGGTACTTAATAGTTCCTTAAGATTTTCGGTGAGAACTAGGTATACAAATGCTCTTATACATATGGGTCTTACACATCTGCCTCAGGTTGCTAAAAACGTCCAGAACTCTGGCTGAAAGGTATTTCCAAAGAGGAGCAGGCCAGGGGGTGGGCAGTGGGGTGTCTACCTAAAAATCGAGGTTGATGAAAGCAGAACTAAGTGCAAGGAGACTGGTTTATTTACAATTTTGACTGAAAGCTCTGCGAGTCATGCACATTGTGACTTCTCAAACCTCACAGGCACCGGCTTCTGTGCCAGAGTAATCCTCCTTTTAGAAAAAAGTATTCCATCCTGTGCTTCAAGCCAGAGCAAGACACTTGTCTCCTCCGATCCCATTCAGGGCTTGCTCTGCTGTCCTTCACGTGGCAGCAGTAAGAGCTGGTTGCTCTGTCACTGTATTCTCTGAAGCAGTCAATGCAATGGCCTGTCAGAACTGGTAGACATTGTTCCAAAGACTTGATTTGCTTCATTTTGGCATTTCCACAGTCATCCTTTACATATAATTTTTTTTTTTTTTTTTTTTAATTTAAAATTATTATTTGTATTTTGCTGGTCACTTCCATATTGCTTCATTCAAAATCCAGAAAACAGTTCAAATAAAATTTGAGCTTAAGTGCAAACTAACTTTCCAGTGAACCGCTATGTGCGTTTTCTCCAGTCCAGTGTCTGTCTTCCAGTTTAAAAGGACCCTTCCCACCACCACCCCACAGAGCACCAGGAGACTTCGTGACCCACACCAAACTCTCCGGTTCTCCATCTCGTCCTCAGTGTTGCCTGACAGCATCCTCAACTCCCTTCATGATCATGAAGAAGAAAAAGAGGGAAGAATTTGTTTGGGTCTTTTTATATCTTTAGTCAGCAGGTATAAAACAGGAAAGCAAAGCTTTTTACCTACAAATCTTGGTTTCTTGGCCTGTCTTTTGGCTTCAAAAACAAGATGTTGGAGGTGTGGTTTTGTTACTCTCTTCTGAAAGGGTTTTTGTGATTGAAGTGTTTGTCATGTTGGCATGTATACAAAAATGGTCATGTCATGTACCAGTTCTGAGCTGGAGTCTCTGTGGTAAGGAATTGGCACAAAAATCATGGTGTGGCTCAGAAAAAGGGTTTAGCCGTATATTAAAGTCACATCATCATTTCTTGGAAAGCCACGATGAAGATCTGAACGATTATGAAAAGCCAGGTTAGCCATTTTCAGTTGCTGGGATAGAAAGTGTTAGAGAAAGAAATTGGATTCTCAATCTCAATTACTATGCTATCACACATGATATAAAAATTGTCCATTTTTCCCCCTAATGGAAACTGCATTGAGATTTCCAGGAATGCTGTACAGACTCTCCTCAGCTCCTGCTGCAAGAAACAGCCTCTCTGTGGCTTTCCCTACAAGTGTCTGAGTTGAATCGCTGCGAACTAGCTCGACAGCAGGCAACACTGCCACTGGCCTTTACTGGTACTCACTGGCTTCTCTGACTGTCCGACCCCCTACATCTGCGGAAAGTGAGGAACGCCAGGTTGTACACGCCTTCTTTCCGTCTCCTTCCTTCCTTCCTTCCAGGTTCTGCCAACCTGCAAGGACTGCAAGCGACTCCAAGACATCCTTTCACTTGGAAACAGCAAAAATGAGTGAACTGGCAAGAAGAGGAAGCTCATGGGAGAATGAAAAGGGAGGGAGGGAGGGAGGGAGAGAGAGGAGGAGAGCGCGAGGAGTGAGGCAGCTAGAAGGGGTTGCCTTTCCACTTTGTAAGACCGCGGTCACTACACCACTGTGTTTCGGTGTCTGTAGGGCGGCGGGGGCAGCACAGTGCCAGGCTTCAGGGAGAACTCGGAGAGGTATTCAGGATTCTCTGCCACAATGGGCCGGATCCGTCCATTCTGTTTGTAAAAGTATTTTGTGCTGTACTCTTGCAGGTAGTCCGGGTGCTGGAGGGTGCTTCGTGGGGGCAGGCTGTGATTCCAGTAGTCTGGGTTGTCAAAGGCCTTCTTGGCTTTCTCTGGCAAGTTGTTCTTCAGGTACTCGGCATTTTCCAAGGTGTTTGCAAAAGTGTTGAGGTACAATGGCTCGTTCACGTACTCATCCTCGGCTTTGGGCTGCCCGTTTGGAGCATTGTGATACTCTGGGTTGTCCACAGCTTGGAGATCTCCATTCTTTCGTCGGGAGACAAATGGGTTCTCTTCCACTGGGTTTAGGTAATCTAAGGAAAGATAAAAAATAAATGAGCAAAGAAAAGGAGCAATCCACCCATGTAGCTTGCATCATGTGTGTGTTGCTACCAGGCTCTGCCAGAAGCAGTACTTGGACATGTTTGTCCTCCACCCCAGTCATTCCTAGAAACCCAGATGAGATCAGGTGCCGATGATGTTGAACGTACACTTGCTAAAATGAAGAATTTACAAACTAAACAGACAATATGTGTTAAAGTGAAGACCCTGGAAGATGAACTGTGGCATCAAACATACTGACAAACTAAACTACAGCTGTCACTGAGCCCTCACTTGTGCCTTGCTTGATGCTGGCCCTCCTCTCAGTGGATGATCTACAGAGCCAAACACGCCAAGCGACTTCTACCTCTGTTGCTGACTCTGTGCAACCTTGGATGTATCAGTCAAACCCTCTGCTCCGCAGTCTTTCCCTACAAAAAAGCTCTATAGAAATCTTAATGAAGCCTCTCTGTACAAAAAACATCCCCCAAGGGCTAACTTCTAAGACAGCTTCATTTCTAACACAACAATTTGCCTGATTAAAAACTTTCCATCCCTGAAGGACAAAGGGCCTCCAAGCATTATGAAAAAAATGATTCAAACGAGCCCTGGAAAGAGTACAGGAGAGCCACCCATCTGCTCTAAAACAGGACTTGCAGCAGGTTCAAATCACTTTCTCTGGACTAACGCAGCAAAAAATTGTCGCTGAATTGCAGAAAGGTTTTAAGGCATATGGAGCTTGCATGGAAAGCTAGGGGAGGGAAGAGAAATATAAAGAGACTGGCTGTCCTAGGTTAAAAACACACAGATAGTAAGGTATCTCCCATGGTCACACGCAGGCAACCAAGCCATGGAACAACGGATTCATTGAGTGTCGTGTCCTGCCTTGCTAATGATGTCCCACTGCAAAAGAGAAAGCCAGGCAGCCTGGGCAGGAGGGTGGTCACTGGCACTGCCAAGGGGCTGCAAAGGGAACGGCCCGGAGGTGAGCCAGGGACAGGAGGGACTGGGGGTGGGAGGCCTGCAGCAAGATACGCCAAAAGCATCCAGAGCATTCAAGGCTGGAAATTATCCGATCAAATCACTTCCAGTTCCACTCTTAATTCTGCCTTTCATCCCATGGCCTAGAGGTTCCCTACAAAACAGGGTTCCCCAGCCACTGCCGTTAGTGTGGGATGATCTCTCAGCCCACCTGTGCCACACAGGGATTGCCACCACAAGATCTCCATTTCCAGTGGCATGGCCCTGGTCATGGGCTCTGGAGACACAGAGTCCACAGAAGTCCTGCCTGTAAGGACTGTTGTAAGAGGGTGGCTGTGGTCCTCACTTCAGCTCGTTTTTTATCCAGGACACGGCCAAAACTATTAAAGTTCAAAACCACAAAAGTTCAAGACTTAGCGAGTACCTCTGAACACAGGTGAAACTTCACTCAATCTGAGGTGAACCGACACATCTGCCTGTGCCAAAAGCAAAGTGGGGACGTACTAATTTTTACGATGACAGCTGAAGAGTGCTTTGATTTAAATACCCCAGCTCACAGCACTGTGACATCCCTGTGAGAAAGGAAGGAGGTGCTTTCTCCTGAGCTGTTACTACCACACCCCTGAGGGCTCAGGTAGCACCTGTGAGGTGTGTAAGTTCCTGCAGAACTGAGAATCCCCCAAGGTGAACCTGTATGTGAAGAGACGCGTGGGCTCACATGGAAGCAAACTCAGAGCATCAAATCTCTTATTGCAAGGGTGGTTGCTGAAGTGTGGGGCCACGAGCGCACTCCCACAATCGCTGCTGCTGTGGGTCAAGCCCCACTTGGGAGAACTCCCTTTATTTCCACCATGTAACAGAAAGGGCTTACCCTTTTCTTCCAAGTTCTGACAGAAACTCAGTGGTTACTGGCATTTACATTTGCATTAATTAATTTCTTTAAAGGTAATGCAAAGGTTTGAAAGCAAATTACTAATGGCACATCCCCTTACACCTAAGTGACTGCTGTCACTATTTAAACAGGAACAAACGAATGATGGCAAACTGGGAAGTGCAGCACTCTGAGCTGGCACAGATCAAGGCAAACTTCACCTTGCAGTGATGGCCTCTCTAAAGCACATCTTGTTCTTCCAATCCTAAACTTCTCTTGGGTATAAAATGCCAACTGTGTGTATCGGTTCTGTGATATGTTCCACATGACATTTACCAAGCACAATGCCATGAAGATAAAGAAGATCGATAAACAAAGCAAAGCGGAGACTACGGCTGGCAAAAGATAGATCCTTTTCTTGGAAACAAGTGAAGATTTGTGTTTGCGTAAGAGAGAGGGGTTTGGCTTTTTTTTCATTCACAAATTGCTATGTGCTATTTCCCAGAAAGAAAAGTTAAAAGGGAATCACCAAACCTGACATTTTGGCACATTTGAGCTTCTCCAAGTAGCAAATTAAGCAATGAAAAATGACTCCCCATGCAAAGAAATATTAACCAAGTCAGAATGTTTCAACCTTGTTGAGTTACTTGATAAAGCTGTTTTTGGTGAAAAGCTGCTGATGTAGAAGAAGAGAGAATGCAGTCAGACTAGAACATGAGCTTCTCTGAAAAGACAATTTTTTACCTGTTTTCGGTTTGTCTCGCATTGGTGTCATGTACCCGTCCTCATCCAGCTCTCCCCGGACAACCCGCTCAGGTATGAAGACGGTGGGGTCAGCGCTGTACCTCTGGGTGCTGCTGTCCTCTTTTGCCAGGGTTGCCACTTGTTTTCGTAGTGTGCCGTTACAGCAAGTGTCTTCAAAGATCTCTGCTGTAGCCCCTTGAGCGACTGGGGCCTCTGGTATTATGCAGCCAGGAGCTCTGTAGGGCATGGGCACTTCTGCAGCGTAGCCACCATCTCTGTACACAAACTGGTTCTGTTGAAAAAGAAAAGGCAGCATGAGAAAGGAGGCTCTGAAGGGAGAGGAGACTCAACAGCAAGTCATCTCTGCGGCTCCCGTGCCTTTCCTGCCACACTTGCTCAATGATGCATTTCACTGGGCAGGTGAAGCCTTGTCCACCCTGCAGACTCCTGTGTTTCCAGCAGCACAGGCTCTGCTGTGGACCAGCAAAGCACCTGTGTGCCCGCTGGTGCTGAGCCACCTTCACCTCCTGGGGAGGCACCATTGGTGCGGTGAGGGGAGCGGGGAAGCGTGCTGGCTGCTCCGGGCTGGCCGTGGGGCTAGACATGGGGCAGGAGAACTTGTCTCCTACCTAGACATGTGGAGGCTGGATATGCACAGCAAGGAAAACACATATCTCCTCTTCTATTACTTTAGTAATCTCCCCTGACTTCTAAACAAAGCCCTTAAACCTCATGCTAGGGAAACCTCCTTCTGCAAAGAGGACTGGGGATAGAGGACGTTATCATCTCTGAACTCTTGTCTGCTCCTGGGAGGCCTACATTTAGGGTGTCCTGCAGTGACAATCACACGGTCACCCAAACACTATGTAATCCCATCAGGGAGTGCATTTCATAGAATCATAGAATCATAGAATGGTTTGGGTTGGAAGGGACCTCAAAGATCATCTAGTTCCAACCCCCCTGCCACGGGCAGGGACACCTCCCACCAGACCAGGTTGCTCAAGGCCACATCCAGCCTGGCCTTGAACACTTCCAGGGATGGGGCATCCACAACTTCCCTGGGCAACCTGTTCCAGTGTCTCACCACCCTCATAGTAAAAAATTTCTTTCTGATATCTAATCTGAATCTTTTTTCTTCCAATTTAAAACCGTTTCCCCTTGTCCTATCACTACCCTTCCTGGCAAAGGAAATTTCAGGCTGGTGAACTGTGTTTGCATTGATACCTCAACTCAGTGGTTCAACTCAACCTACCATTTTGCTTGTCAGCAAGGGCGTGCAAGGAAATTTCGACATCATGACCTACAAATAGGAAGGAAAAATTTACAGATTCATCCAAGCCTGTTACCTAAAAGCCTTTTCAAGAAAAGTTGGCAGAATTTTGGGTGTGGGTCCATGGAGCTTGCACACAAATCCAGGCTGAGTGTAGAGATCCTGACTATTTGGTTGCTTACATACACACTCTGTTCACTAATGGCTTTTGTGTCATTTATGTAGGAAAAAAAAAAAGAGGGTTTGAAACAGAAAACACGTAGTGAAGGAAGGAGGAAAACCTAAAGGATGAAGGTTGAATGTGAAATACTTACTCCTGACATAGGGGTGTAGGCAGGAGGAGGGCTGTGTCCAATTTCACTCTAATAGGAAAGAAAAATGGAATGATGGATACGCAGTAAGAGGTCACATGAATGAAACAAGTCACATGAGCTGTATGAGCTAATGGGGAGAAACATGCACTTCAGTTAGATTTCCTAACTGAATCCAAAATTCAAAGAATTCAATCATGGCAAATGTCTCACCAACATCAACAAGCTGTGTGCCCCACCAGTCTCAGGGAGGGCTACTGAGTTCCTCTGGCTGGGTAAGGGCAAATGCCATGTTACACCTGCTGACAGTCGTGTATCCTGCAAAAGCCTCGTGTCTAATTTTTGGAAAGGTAGATTGTCTAGAAAGAATGACAGAGGGTGCACTCAACTTTAAAGGAAACACAGGGCAGGAGAAGTGCAGAAAGCCATCTAGCTTCAAGCCACTTCCTTTCCCAGGGTCAAAGCAGGAGAGGGAGAACTGGGAAGGCAGGAGGATGCAGGACTGTCATTAGTCTGTCACAGCTAGGCGAGGTATCACAGGAGAAACAGTCCCGAGGCTTTGGTAAACCCAAATTGCACAGCACCTGCTGGATTTCAAGACTTCAACATGCCATGGTCCTGCTCTCAACATGTACCACCCTTCTAATGTCACCTCTGTACCACAAGCTAAGGGGTTTTACCGAGAAGTCTAAAGGCTGTACATCGAAGTACTCATGCAGAGATCTTCATTTTGATATTGGTTTCTGGAACCATCTTGCACTTCCCTGTGGAGCCTGAACTCCTGTAACACCACCAGCACGGCAGCTGCATTTATACTATTACTGCTACTCAAAACCAGCCTGTTTTCAATTGAGGAAAAGCTGGGTTTTGGAGGAAAATAAAATTGAAACAAAGAACTCTGTATTTTTTAATTTGGTTTTCTTCTCCCAAAATGTTATTTTTGAGACTACAAGTTCCGTTCTGCATAATTACTTCCTTATTTTGTTTCGATACCTTTACTATATTTCCCTTATCTCCCAGTTGAGGGAAAGAAAAAGTCAGGATTTGAAAAAAGGAGGTGTAAATTTGAGACAATTACAAGGAAAACCAAAGCCTAATCTCACCGAGAATATCCCACTTTAGAAGAGATCTCATTCATCAAAATCTGTTTCAAAAACATATCCACACCAAGAAACAGAAAAATTAGAAGACAAGACAACCTGCATCCTTACATAGTAAGGGCTGGATGTTCTACAGCCCATCTTTTCCCTATGAACTTCTTACCAAAACATTAGGATGTAGATGATGCTCAATGTTAAATATCTTACTTTATAATGGAATTGTTTTGTGTTTAAGGAAAATACCCGATCAAGAAAAACCTTAAAAACAAACATAAACTTACTTTAAAACACACACTGCCCTGTCTGAAGACCCTTTTCTGGTGATCAAAAATATGCCTGTCTCCTCCTATTTGAGATATCCCTGCAGCCATTTTGTTACTCAGATCTAGCACCTTGTGTTTAAGGTGCAAATGTGGTGATGAGCCACAGTTAGAGATGGACTCTTCTCCATCTCCAAGAAAATTCATCCACATTTAGCCAAGTTATTACCTAAAACGTCTCCAGCTTGCAAACTACAGAAGTGCAAGGAAACCTTTGTTAGTTGAATTGTCCATCTGCTTGAGCAGGACTTTGTAGTCGGTTTTTTTTCCCCAGGAAATTAGGTGCTGGATGGAAACACAGGAGAAGATCTATCCCGTGGCCTTGGTGACTCTCCTGCCAGTTGGAGGAGGAGGAGGAGGGAATGGCAGTCTGAGCAGGCTGGAAAGGAGATGAGAGGCTTGCAAGGAAAGTGGTGCTGGAGGAGCTGGCAGCAGGGATGGTCAGGAGCCAGGGAACAGTGGCTGGCAAAGGAATAGAGGACAACGGCAAGCGAGAGAGGCTTTAAGGTGCAGGGAGGGAGAAAGGATTGGCACGTGACAGGAGGCTGAGTAGGAAGGGAGAGACGGTAATAGGATCTAAATGTGACAGGGAGAAACGTGAGGCACAAGGACAAAATACAGTCTGAAAGAACTGAAACAGCAGCTTCTCTAGAGGCTGGAGTTGAACTTGAATCTCCTCTGCTGTCAGCAATTCGCTCTCAAATCAAATGGCCAAATGTAGGCCTGGTGCAGCTGGTGCAGTGGGAGCCGAGCAGCCACTGGTCCACCCTTAGCACAAGCAGCAGAGCTCTGTCTCGTGCAGCCCCTGGGAGCTCAGAGGGCTCCGTGCACGGGTAACAGGGCTGAGACACCAGCAAAGCCTGGGCCAACAAGGACCAATTTCACTGAGCATTTGCCAAGGAGCTCATTACGTTTGAAAAGCAGAGCTTAAACTTAAGCCTTAGGCCTGGGAAGCAGCTTTGGCCTCTCTGCCCCAGCTGTGGCTGCTGACAGCCAGAGAAGGGAGCAAAGAAAGTGCTTGTCTAAGGCAGTACAGGAAGAGGGGGCAGAGGGCTTGGCTGGACCAGCCTGGTAACTTCAGTGCTGCCCCGTCTGTGTGTGGTCTCTCTCTTATTCAGGACAAGCACACTCGTATCCAGAAGAACAACAGCCAAGAAAGGTTCACAAGCAGGGAAGGAAAAAACAAAGCCAGCAGTTGCCCAGCTGAGACGATCACACTTGAGAGGGAACATCATAACAGAGGAGGGAAGAGAAGATACTTTACTTGAGATTACTTCTGGGGTTTTTTTAAAGGGAGCAGACATCAAGGTCCCCAATACACATCTGGATACAGATTATGCAGCAAGCTTCTAACTCAGCACTCTTCTGCAAGATGCCTGTGTGGGATAACTAGGGAGGTCCCTTTGAACAGGGAGCACTGTGGAAACTGAAGATGCTCTGATTGTGGGGGTCAGATCCTCTGCGAACTCCTTCACCTTTCCTTTCTTTTGTTCCACACATTTACTGTCACCTTGTAATAACATATGGACAGGATACAACCTAGAACGTGTCAGACAAATGGCTAAAAACCATCCCCTGCGCCTGCCAGATGCTACTTTGAAGTCCTACTGATGGCTATAGGATGTTGCACTGCAGGAGACTTAATCTGCCTTCTCCTTGCCTTCTGATCTCATATTTACTTGAATTCAGGGAAGCTTTCAGTAAACTCCAAAAAGACTGAAAGAATGAAGACAGGCAAGTAGTAAGCTATGGTCCATGGATGGTGGTGGAGATTTAGGCAAACTGATGATTACAGGTAGGATCCAGAGAAGAGATACAAAGTGGTGGCTGCAGAGAGTCAACTCTCTTAACAGTGAAGAATCCAAAGCTCTGCTGGGAATCCTCTACCTCCTTGTAAAGCTCCCCAGCTTCCTTCCCTCCCGCCCGCAGGCTGCGAGACTCCCAAGAGGAGGTTTGCTTCTTTGGGTTTCCAAGGTGGCTACAGCCCTCCAGACTGTGCGAGAGTGAAAAGAACTGCAGCAATGCTGTGTTAGTATTATATGCAGAATATTGGAGTTCACTGCTGATGCTTTTCACAGACACTAAGCCAGTGACTGTAACCACTCCTTTTCTATTCGGTACTACACTGTGCTATATTACACACCTTTACTTTACATCTTTCTATTTTCACAGAGGTGCTCTCATGAATTTCAACTTGTGGTTCATTGATTCTGGATGAATAAGAGGAGAGCTGTCTGGAACTACTTTTAATTCGCAGCCCACAGTGACCTCCTAAGGGTAACTCAGAAGAGCAAGTCTTTTGTTAACGGACTTGGCTTCAGTACACAGGGCTATACTCCTCTGCCAGTAAATATTTAGATGATTAGCAACCTAAAAAAATATTTTTCAAGGCTGGCCACATTATCTATCAGTGGGCATGCTCTGCTGCACCCTCATCACAAAAGGCTAAACCCACCGTCCTATCTTTAGATCTCCTTGGCTGTGACTCTAACATTTAAATACATACTATGCAACTATAACAACATAATAACAGGCCCTCTTAGAATAGCCCTGCTCCAAGATGTCAGGAGAGAATGGACCAGCATTAATGTATTTATTGCTATTTTTGCTGACAAGATCCTCCCCAGCCTGTGATCTGCCAACTCCGATCACAGGAATGGTATTTTCTTCATTCTTCCCCTTTAGCTCTGCACTAAACATAGCTGCCTTGCAACCCCCTTCACAGTGAACCTTACAGCTTGGCTCTTCTCCAAACCACTGGTGTCTGCATGCTTTTTTAATTCTTTACTGTTTTTCCCCGTGAGTTAATACCCTGTGGCTGCTATTCCAAAAGAAGGAGGCAAAGAAAACAGCTGTGGTGCCAATTAGTGGGACCGAAAGTGTGATGTAATTGTTTAAAAGTCTTTAAATTACCTAATTGCAATGTGATGTCATCATTTTTTAGGTTTCCAAGATAAGTACTGAAAGGCCCAGCCAACTCTTATTGGTCAGGACATGAATCATACTGTAAGCAGAAAATACACTTAAGACTTTACCAAGTGAAACTTAAATAGCTTGGTTTGTATATGCAATCCAATTTGCTTTGTTGATTTTTTTTGTTATTGTTGTCTTTACATCTTAAATACTACCTTGGGAAAAAAGAGCTGATGTTCCTTTCCTGAGAAGATCTAGGTTTTTGGGTTTCTGATCCTGAAATTCTGACCTGAATGATCAAGATCTCCAGCTTGTTGAGATGGATAGAGACTTCAGAGGCCGGTTGCTCAAAGACCACACTAAATATATCTACTTAAAAAATCTCAACTTGCATACCAGAAAAAAAAAAGATTAAAATTAATAAATAATCACCCCCTTTTGATAGTGTAATATGCATTATACCCATCAGCTCTGGAGAGCACACATCCATCGACGTTTAAACTCGAAGCATCCTCCAGAAGGAGCCCAGCCTTTTTAACTGCCCATGAGCAGCTCTAACCAGAGATGCCAGAGATTTAATTCTTTATATCACATGATTAAATTTTAGGCACAAACATCAGGGAGAAAAGATAAAAACCAAGCAAATGTCCCCTAAAGCCTTTTTAGAAGCCCTTTGGTATTAAACACCAGTGACATATCAGCCATTATAACCGCTAACGTTTGTGTAAAATGAGCCTTGATAAAAGAGAAATATACAACAATTTTGTGAATATTGGCTTGTGTTATTGCTTTCTATTCATTAATTTCATTTTCCAATGCCTTGCTTCTAAAATCTCCCAAAGGTAAATATCTCCCCCTTTATAGCGGGGACATAATATTTTCTGGCTGCATGTTAAACTGTAATGAAATCAAAGCCTTGTTGGGTCCTGCCGCTCATATTTATGTTAGTTATGTGAATGTGTGTCTGCCTTGTCTCTTTTCATTTGGGTCTAGCGTCACGCCTGGAGTACAGCACCCAGAGCTGTGTTCCTCCCCCTGGAACTCATGCCACACCAGCCCTCCAGTGACCACAGCTGCCTTCAAAGCTGCACCCACAGCAGATTTCAGGTGGAAGAGACGCTGAAGGTACCCAGTGATGTGATGCTGCTGTGGGACTACGGGTGGTACAGGACTATCACCAATTTGAAAATAAATAAAGCTGTATTTTACAGCATGATCTGGTACCCCCTTGCTTTGCTTGCTGCCACAGGCTCCCAGCAGCACCCTTGCTGCTGCACTAGCTGGTTTTCCTTGTCACCCACCGAGATGTGTACACACATTCAATAGGGTGCATAATTATTACTGTTTCTTGTTCTTAAGCAGCCTGCTAAGCTCGTGGGACTGAAAGATTTTTCTTCACTAAAAGCAAGGTTCTGCCAACATCAATGTATACACACAATTGAACCCTGATACTGCTCTTATCCACATGAAAACCCAATTCCCTTTCATTCTCCTTCTGCTCTCATATGCAAAAAGCACCAAACCATACAGTAGGAGTAAAAGACTCCCATCTTCTCACTGGGATGCTCCTCACACGTCCTGTTCAGGGGTGTCTCATGGTCCATCCTTCAGGCAACTCAGTGATTATCTGTTTTGATCAGGCTCTCAACACTTCTTTGTACAAGTTCAGTCCTGGGCTGTGTGTCCCCAGAGATCTCACTTTCTCCTTCCCCTAGAAACTGTTTACCTGATTTGAAACCAAGTGAGCATCCGGACTTGAGTCACCAAACTGCAGCCTCCTAACATACCCGGCTGAGCAGATCTTGCTGCAAGCACCAAGATTTCAGCAGTTTTCTGGGAAGAAGGGCAGCTGATTTATGTGAGTGGATCTGAATAATACGTTTGGGATGCTCTGGCGGGGCTGCAGGCAGAGCACATAACACAGAGCTGTCCCGTCAGCCCCGAGCAAACTCCAGCTGCATTTCAAGGGAGCAGCCTGGTATTTACAATTGATCTGAACTGAAATTCAAATAGGAAAGACCACCCCAGGAGAGCAGCCACCTCTGCTCAGGAGCAGTCCTGCTTCCCTCTGACCACAGAGCTAACAGCTTACTCTGCCTTGCTTCAGAGAGCCCACAGCAAACATGTCTGAGACAAAAATCAAAGGGGAAAAAAAAAAACCAAAACGTGTACCACGAGGTTGCTGTGTAATGTTAAATAGAAATGAAATGCTGTTTGTATAGTAATAGCTAGAAGGATCTGCAGACCTCTGGAGATTTCTGGTCCTAGGCCCTGCTCAGAACAGGACCATATATAAAAAGAAGGGATTAGACACCCCCCCTGGGCCGTTACAGTTAAAGCATATCTGTCCCTACGGCTGGCAGCACCTGACACAAGTCTAGCATTCCTCATGTTCTCTCTTCTGTTTATCCTGGGCCCCTGACCCTACTGAAGAAAACTTCCTTCCCCACTGGGCACTCTCCTCTAGGACTATGAAGAAAAGCTCCCATTAGCACCACTGCCAAGTGTCATGGGTCCTTGCTGGCATCCCACATCATTTCAGCATGCAGAAATACAACCACAGCACGTTGAAGATGCACATCCTCTGAAATACAACCACAGCACGTTGAAGATGCACATCTTCAACGTGGCTGTTTGGGATATGTGTGTGTGTGTCTCTCACATCACTTATTGCAGGCACACACATGGCAATGCAGCCCACCTGAGCTAACGTAGCAAGACAAGACATACATTTTTCCAGTGAGAGGAGAGTGGAGCCTGTTATTCAACAACAGAAATAAAAGGTAGGAATAATATACACAGGTTGTGGACAGCAGCTACGCAAGGATTTACAATGCCCTTAGTTCAATGGCCATAAAGTTCCAGTGAGGATCAATGAATCTCTATTGGAAATGATGTCCCAGTCCCTTTTCCAGCATTACCCTTTCTCAAGACGTGTCTAAACATTTAAACTTGAATGTTGACACACAAGTACGGAAAAGAATGTAAGCACCATCCTGTGTTAACTGAAGTGTTTGCTCTAGTCTCTGATGACTGCTCCTTCCTCAATCAAGACACAAAACATCCAGCTTAGATCAGGGAGGGAAAAATAAATAAATAGAAGAATCAAGGAGTAAGTTTTTTCTGGTTGCTGTTTGTCAAAAGAGGGGTGAGATTTGCAGGCAGCTTGAGCTCTAATTCAGCTCACACAGGCTGCCTATACCATCCGGATGTGCCAGGTCACGTCCTGGCAGTACGGTGGGTTTAAGACATCCCTGAACTAGTTCAGTATCAATATGGATGTTTCACTGGTGACCTGGGTTCAGCTCAGTCTTGACTCACTCCATAGCTTCAGATGAGTCATTTCAACTTTCTCTTGCACAATATTCTCTCCTAACAGCTGTCTGCTTTCAGACTTGGAAACTCTTTTACAGCAGTCCACACGTAGTGGGATGCCCAAATACAACTACAGCTTTGTAAGAGCAATTTAGTCTGGACTCTGAACAGTAAATGGTATATATCACAAACAAAACATGCTCAATAATGTTGGCATATTGGTATAGGAAACAACATATCTAAATATTGCACGGAGTATTTCCTGTGCTTTTACTGGAAAATACCAGACATACACCATCTATTTTCAGTCTAACACTTCACCAAGAAGAGGAATCAAAGACTACAAGAAGGCCAATTAAAACAACCTGTAAAAGAGATGCATGGTATGGCCACGAAAGTCAGTATCCAGGCTCGCTCGCAAGGAAACGTAGGTGAAATGCTTTTCTGCAGACTCATCTCCTATACCTGGGCTGGGAATAAAAGCATTCTTCTGCTATAGGGTATCAAAAACTCTCCCTGGAAACCCCTCTGTCCTCCAGACCTCAGAAACCTTTGTCCTTCCAACTCCAGAACAGCTGGCAAACAGACTTCAGCTGGTACAGTACGCAATTTGATATAAGCGTGACACAAGAATGAAGATGTGAGAATTCCTTTTCCCTACTATTTTGTATTAACGCACTGTGAGTCTCAAACAGGCAGGAGAGCAGGACGAGGGACAGCTTGCAAGTGTCTATCTTTCCCTTTCAATCTTTTTTCCTCCTGTATCATTCCTGTCACCCACGACTAGCTTCCTGTCACTCCTTTTTTAATACACTCTCCAAGACGTTTTGCGGTAAATGGCACCTTCTAACACTGAGCCAATTCCCCACAGTTTGGAAGAGACAACACACCATTTCCTAGCTACTCCAGCAATTCCCCGGGGGAGAGAAGGGTCAAGGCGCTGCTCCTGCTCATATGCTGCAGCATCTGTCCAAAACACAGGGGCAGCAGTAGCTCCTTTTGGGTGCAAACCTCGAGCTTCAAATCCCAAAACAGGGAAAGGATGGGGAATGGGACCAGAACTACAACACGGTCATGATTTGTGATTGCGACATGGCAGACAAAAAAAAAAAAAAAAAAGCAGCACAGAAGAAAGTTGATGAGCAACACTCGGAGCAGCAGCCCCCTCCTATGCCGCACGCTGCATTGCCATCTTCCCCAGTCTGTTTTATACAGTAATCAAAGGATATTCTGAGCCTCTCAAAATGCCATCAACCCTCATTGAGAATGAAATAGAGCACATCTCCACTGAAGCCTTTACAGCAGTAATCATTACAGCATGCTGGCCTGAACAGGGAGCTCTTACAGACAAAGATGGGTTTTAAAAATAAAATAAAAAAGCCTTCCTAAAATCTGAATAGAAACTTGATGATAATCTCCCAATTTTATTATGCAAGGGGGAAAAGAAACCCATAATTGTGCACTCTTGGTCTCTTATAGCAAAGAATAGGCTTCTTGATGAAATGCTGAGTTGATTTAGAGCAGGGCTGAGGTTCTGGTGGCAATAATACGCTAAAAGAAATAACCATCCAGCTGATTTGGATAAAATAATCATTTTTTAACATTCTAAATCTAAACTTCATCTGTGCCTCCTCCCACTTCTCCCACCGCATCTTTTGGAGAGTCTTTTTATAGCTTTGAGAATTTTTTTTCCCCTCCCCTACCACAGCATTTAACAAGAAAGACAGACTCTTTACTCTGGGTAACAAAGAGCATTTTAGGCTGTGCTGGCGTTTATCCCCGTTCCACGTATGTTTAGTAAGTAGAGTGTTTGGCACAGGATGCTCCGGAGTCCTCCTGCCACCTTACACTCCAAGCATTACCACGAAGTCCCAGTGCCACAGGACACTGCAGACAGTGATCTCCAGCTTGGGAGTCTCCCAACCATCACGGGCAGACAGGTGCCTCGATGACAATCCTTGGAGCCCTGCCAGGCCCTTTTCCAAATCACAGCCCCTCGTATTTTCAGGGGCTTTCATTATTTTAAGAAAATATTGTTTCTCAGAAATGGAGATTTTTCACTAACAATTTCTCTTTCAAATCTAGCCGCTGAAGGAAAATTTTCTCCCAGCTCTCATAATTATTTCCTGACTCTTAGTCCACTTTTCCATCTACTGAATTATGTAGAGTTGTTTAGCTTGCTGTTTTCCAAGAATGCCTCATCAGTGCAGTGTAGAAATATTTATTACTTACTCTCTTTATATCTATTGACTTTTTTTTTCTTTTCAGGAGAGAAAAGAAAATGGATCAGCTGTGAGCTCTTTTGACTGTTAACACAGCCAGCAGCTATTCACAGATTAAGCAGATGCTGCCTGATTTTAAAACAGTTTATATTAAAGCTCAATAAATTTACATGACACGCATCAAGGTTTAAAGCAATATATAGCTACAAACTCTTCCACCGATACCACTTATAGTAGGTCTCACCAGGAAGTACCACAGATGCTGCCTGATTTTAAAACAGTTTATATTAAAGCTCAATAAATTTACATGACACGCATCAAGGTTTAAAGCAATATATAGCTACAAACTCTTCCACCGATACCACTTACAGTAGGTCTCACCAGGAAGTGAGCTGGTAATTTGTAATTGAATATATATTAAATTTGCAGAAACCAAAATGGTATCCAACATTTTCGGACAAGTCTGGCTCTTTAGTCTATATGCCTGAATTCAGAAGCCTGAATGTGACAGAAAACAGCTAATGCACTAAAAAAAATTCCTGGTTTAAGGGATTCAACCTGCAAAACCATGAGGCAATTTGACAAGTTGGTCCTGATAATCTATTCAGGCTGAGAAGGACTTACTCCTTGAGAAACACCACTGATTTCAGCTGGCCTGGTTGCAAAGCAAGAGACTAATTGCCATAAAGCACTTTCAAAGAATTCTCTGTGAAGAGCCAGACATCATCTATTCTGTTTGAGTCCTCAACATGAATTTTCTTCCTTTTTTCCACACATTTAAAAGAGTATTTAAATGCTCATATTCTAAATATACATATTGTGCGAGCAGCTTTCCTTTTTCATGTAAATTATTAAGACTGAAGTAATTTTTCATCTAATTTATTTTACAGTGTATTTTTGCATGTTTATTCTTCCTACTGCATTCACCCTGAGTAATGAAATTAGGCTGGCCAGTATCAGTCTGGGTTCACCTCTTGCTTTTCATGGACAAAGATGGCTTTGTGCTATTCTACATTTCCAATAAAGACTAAAAATAGACACAGAAGAATTTCCCAGAACTAAAAAGTTCCAGCAGCTAAAATATTCGTGATGGTCGACTAGCTACCAACAAAACACTAACAGCTACTGAGAACTGCTTAATGCAAAAAGCAGAGCAGAACAGAAAGGAGCCTCCTACCACCAGGATGTCATTAAAACTCAAGGAAGCAGAAAATGGGAAGATGAGATCTTGAAAGAGAGCTTGGTGGGACTTCCAGAATTACATGAAGGTCTAACAGCAGCAACTGCAGTATCCAGCACATGGTTGCCTAAACTCTACTAGGAAAATACACAAAATGTAGTCTTTCATTAAAGACACGTAAAATGGATTCATACAAGCTTTCCTAACTAATCAAGCAGTTTTTCAGGAAGCAATAGAGCTAATATAGTGTCAGTGTAATCTTCTGAAATGTTATGAAACCCTTTGATACAACATCTAGTTCTTTTACAAGTTCATCTGTTCTGGCATTGGAGATTTCATTGCAACACTTGCTTAAGGAAGTGACAGAGTCTAGTAGAAAGGCCAAAAAAATGACTACTAAGATTTTGAGGAAGTTTCTGATCACCTTTTAAGGAGAAGGAATTAAAGAAATGGGATAAAAATAAATAAAGAAGTCCACAACCTGACAGAGGGCAGTAATAAGCATCAAATTTAAGGAAAGATTTCCCCATTATTTTGGGGAAGATACTGCAGAAGTAGAGAGAGGAGTGGCAAACACCACAAATAAACCAAATAAAAAGGAGACATCAGTGTTGTCCTTTCTTAATAACAAACATGGTACTATTATACACAGCCCTTTAAGCAGAAGAGATTTCTGACAGCTGGCAGCTCCTTACCTAAGCACAAAAAAGGTGCATGGCAGATCCAAACCCTGCTGAAGAGTCAGCATTAACCGCCCAGGGAGACTTTTCTACACAGTGATGTATTTTCCATCCCACCTGATACAATCAAGACAATCTTTCTAAAAGACGAACTCCACCTCAAACAGAATTTCTGCACTTGACTCAGAAATTAAGAGACAAGAGACTCTGGCCCATGTTATGCCAGGAGGTTAGACAAACTCCTTGCAATGGCCCCATCTAGCCTTGATATCTCTTCACATAGATTATGTATCAACTTTAGGATGAAGTACTTTCACTGTCATCAGCCCCACAAGGCCAGGACACCCTGGAAAAATAACTAGCTTGAGAGCTTGGGCAGGAACAGTTAACTGTCTTTTCTTACAGAAAAAGAAATGGGGACCAGGAAGGCACTGATTGCTACTAAAGCCCTGGACACAAGGAGAATCATGGACAAATCATGCTGCCTTCTTTGCCAAGAGCAAAATATGCTGTAATCATCTGCTAGCTCTCCCCACCTGCAATGACAGTACCTCTCATAGTAGCTCAGCTGTGCTGACACACTGAGAAGTGCCCCTCTGAATTCTGACTGCTCTCTGAAATCCCTCCTTCCAGGAGGGAACTGGAAGACAGCAGAGCTTACAGTCCCCCACCTTCCAAGTCTGCTGTATTTCCCGATGTAGAGGAGGTCATATTAGACTTCAGATCTGATATTCTACCACTGGAGCACTGCAGGTGCAGGCAGAAATTCAGCCCCATTACTTAAAAATCTAATAAAAGTCACTTAATTCTGGCAGCAATTCCACTGGGTGAATAGTCCCTATTGTTCATGATAAACTTTGGAAGGAAAGATGCCATACCGATGTGAAACACATCTGAAAAACACTAACAACCCTCTCTTTTGTAATCCTGTGATTTGAAAATGGCTACCTTTCAAATTTAGAAACCAGAACAAATTAATCATAAAGATAACTTCTTGCCTGGTTTCTCTCTGGAATAATCTTTTTATACACAGGCATATACAGACGTTCAGCCACAAAACTACCAGACCTAAGGCTGCACCAGGACTCCTGCAATGGCATAAGAGACGCTACTCAGGGAACTGAAAACTGGCTTTTGACATATTGAAGTTTGCTTTAGCCAAGCACAACAGCTTCCCCAGAACTACCAGACCTAAGGCTGCACCAGGACTCCTGCAATGGCATAAGAGACGCTACTCAGGGAACTGAAAACTGGCTTTTGACATATTGAAGTTTGCTTTAGCCAAGCACAACAGCTTCCCCAGACATATGAATTAGACACCTCTGGAAAAATACCTTGATATTTAATTGCAGGCTTGGCAGGCGCTTCCATGATATATAGCGTATAGAGTAAAATTACAGGCACAGCATCAGTCAGTAATAAACAGTATAGACGGTTTTCAGTAGGAATTAGCCAAGGATTTAGAGCAAAAAGCATCCTGGGGTACACAGAGTGATTTCTGTATTAGTATTATCTCTGTGCACACAGGACGGTACTCGTTACAAATACCTGAATGAATCATCTAATGGCTGTGAACGCAGGACACTCGAGCACTAGCTGGGGTCCTGTGCTCATGGAAACACTGCCGAGGATTCAGCTTATCTCTCAGAAGCACAGAGCTTCTAAAACTCCATATTTCTAGAATATCTCTAGTCAACGGGAAATAAAAGCTAGAAAAAGCCGAAGAGCTGAAATTGCAACTGAAGAGTCTCAGATGCAATGGAAGAATTCAATTTAGCTTAGGATGCTAATTTTTATTTTTAAATTGCATCAGTCTCAGGATGGACATCAAAACAGAGAGCACCGTTATGGACTAGAGCGTGTGCCAGCTTCTGTGCCTGGCAGTACAGGTCCCAAAGATGTGCTAGTATGAAGCCAGGGTGGGTGTGATGGAAATAGTGAAGCTCTGTCTGAGCCTCGCAGCTTCATAAACCACAGTAATCCCTTGGAGGAAGAAGGATGTGACACTTCCCAGGGAGCTGGAAACTCCCCAAAAGGCTTGCCTCTTTCCCATCTTCTTTCCATGGGCTGCAGCTCTGTGTGTATCTAACTAGCTTTTTTCTTCGCATGGGAGGGAGAAGGTAGGCAGTGTTTTATGCAAACCATATCCAGTGGTGCCTCTCCAAGGCAACAGACTGCAAGGATTTAGGACTGAGATCATCCCAGGGAAACTTCAGAGCTTTCCTTAGAAAACAAATGCTCTTGCTCTGACTTAATTCCCTGACTTCAAAGCCCAAATGTGAGGAGGCTCACCATCTCCCTGCTTTCTTCCTGCAAAATTTCGTCCCCAGTAGAGCTGTGCTGCTGGACCACTCAACTAAAGCTGTCAGTACCACACGCCCAGAGAAGGAGCACAATACTCTGCCATCCCATAACCAACTCTTTCTGCCAGCTTCTGTGCCTGGCAGTACAGGTCCCAAAGATGTGCTAGTATGAAGCCAGGGTGGGTGTGATGGAAATAGTGAAGCTCTGTCTGAGCCTCGCAGCTTCATAAACCACAGTAATCCCTTGGAGGAAGAAGGATGTGACACTTCCCAGGGAGCTGGAAACTCCCCAAAAGGCTTGCCTCTTTCCCATCTTCTTTCCATGGGCTGCAGCTCTGTGTGTATCTAACTAGCTTTTTTCTTCGCATGGGAGGGAGAAGGTAGGCAGTGTTTTATGCAAACCATATCCAGTGGTGCCTCTCCAAGGCAACAGACTGCAAGGATTTAGGACTGAGATCATCCCAGGGAAACTTCAGAGCTTTCCTTAGAAAACAAATGCTCTTGCTCTGACTTAATTCCCTGACTTCAAAGCCCAAATGTGAGGAGGCTCACCATCTCCCTGCTTTCTTCCTGCAAAATTTCGTCCCCAGTAGAGCTGTGCTGCTGGACCACTCAACTAAAGCTGTCAGTACCACACGCCCAGAGAAGGAGCACAATACTCTGCCATCCCATCTTTCTTCACTAAAACAATCAGACAACTAAGATGGGAAATACAGCATCCTTCAGGCCCCTGATCTCTGAAAATGACGTGAAGATCATGTAGGTCTTACCTGTGTGATTTACTTCACCAAATTGCCCGGGAATCTCCCCATTAAATTTAATTTGCCAGACACGATGAACCCAAACTACCTAAACCGTATCAATTAATTTGGCATCTATGGCTGTAGCAGCACCATAATGAGTTTGTGTAATATTAATATTCACCACACTAAACAAGCATAAATCACAAACTATCCAAAGGACACACAAAGACAGAATCAGACAACCACAGATAAAGATCTCTGACAGCATTTCAATTCTGTGTGACTCTTGTAGCTGACATCCATCTGTACTGAACTATGCATAGCACTGTTACCTTAAAGGAGCCAACGTGTATTTTGTTTTAAATCAACACAAATTTTCACTGGAAGAACAGTTAACGTAGCAAGAACCTGAGTGCTTCAGAAAAACAACAGAGAAGCATGTAGCTTTCTGCACAGAGAGGAAACAAATGCACTACATCCAGAAAAAACCTCTCTGGAAAGGAAACCAGGGATGCTAAGATGGTATGGGGCTTTCAACTTGGCCACAAGCCCTTCCAGCGACACGGTGCTGTGGCCTCCCTGCAATGTAGATGTACTCGCCTGTATGGCAGTACCAGCAGTACATTTAGGAGATGCACAGTTGTTAGCAAACAAAACTCAGTCTGAAGCTCATCTGAGACACAGGACAAGCATCAACATTCTACTGGTAATCCTGTTACGGGACAGGAATCAGCCTCCAGTAACACTAGCAAGTGTTATTATAAATCAGCTGGCCTTAAAAATGACCCCACTGTAAAGAGGTTCCTACAATAAAGAGGAACACTATAAGATGGAAGGGATGCAAAAATACAGAACTGGGGTTACCTGAGGCAGAACACTTGGCTCAGAGCCTGAAAACTTCTAGCAAAGGGTAATTCCAGACATTTTAAGCGTTAGATTGTTGTATGATGCCAGAGAAAAATTCCCAGCAGTAGGAATTACTGCAAGAAAGATACGGTCTGGCTACTGTCATTAAATTGAATTGCAAAGCAAAGCTCCCACTGGCTGCTACAAGATCACAGTCTCACACCAAGATGGGAAATTGTGAGTTGTGGGAGGAGATGTCACATCAAGAACGTGATGGAGCTTCTGTGTGGCAAAAATAAAGGCACGGGGTCTCTCTCTGGAGCTCGGCTGACTTCAAGGGGATTACATGTGTGCAACCAGCTGCAACAGTGTGGTTTAAAGTTGGGCAAATGCTGTGAGAAACTTACTTGAATTTTCATATGATAATAATAAATGCCTGTGTTTGCTTTCCATGAATACCCCAGCAAGCATGTCGGCTGCCCAAACAACGTATTTTAAATAACTCTTTTCAAAATATTTACTCTGGGATTTTTTGTTGGAATTAATTCCCTCAGCTCTAGCGAACCCCTCTGCTTGGCTGGCACTAAAGACAGAGGGCAAAAGGAACTGCTGAAAAGGCAAGTGCATTTTCCTACTAATCCCTTCTCCTTTAAATGTGCCCCAGTATTCCCAGTAAATATGGGAGTGACATGAATATAGCAAACCTTATGGGTCTGACTCTGCTGTCTCAGCCCTATGCCAGGGTAAATGGTAGAACCCCACTGTGTAAAACTAAGCTACAGTGATTTCCAACAGTGTGCCAGTGAGCACCTTTCAAAGGTAACTATTGTTGCTTTCCTTCTTTTTTCAGAAGTTGGCAGCAAAGGAAACAGACCCCCTCCAGAGACAGCTAGGAGTAAAACTGACTTATTTCAGATCAGCATCAACACTAAAAATTAACTCTTGTTGCCATAAAGAGGAAGTTTCTGGCTTATTGCTAAATCATGCATCATCCCTTCCTGCATCATGCCCCCTTTCAGTGCCTTCCAGTGATGAAGGAGAAATGCTACGTGAATCCAGCTTAGCCAGCAGGACTACAAACCAACCTTTTCCAAAGATGTCTCTAGTCTCCTTGCCTTTAAAAAGAATACCCATTTCCTTATGAATTGACTGGATATTATTTAAGATCAGATTTTGTCTTCCTTATTCCAGAAAAGCACTGCTTTACTCAAAAGGGGCAAAAGAACTTCATACAGTGTATGGTCAGCACAGGAATACTGACCCATCTTATATACTCTTGGCTCCTTCGCTTACCTCTTCCCTGTCTCACATGGTGTAATCAGTTCAGACCAGGGTATGAATTTGGAACTACCTTGGCTAATGACAAACGTCCAAAAGTTTCTAAACCGTGAGGAATAAACACCAACATTTCGATAGGACTGGACTCAGTATTTAAAATGTGACTGTCCAATATAACAAAAAACAACAAACAAACAAGCCCATAATTACTAAATACTTGTGCGACTGTCCTCACATTAGTAATGCATTTCACCATCTCTTATTTTTGTGAGAAGAGGTGTCACCTGAACTGTTGAAAGGATGGAGCCAAGTGCAGGAACAGGCAGAGGTCAGAGCTGTGGGCAGGGACCTCAGGAGTGAAAAGGAACTCTGGGAATCTGAACTTGGATCCCTACGTGCAGCAGGGCTCCTGTAGTACCGAGGTGAAGGGCATTTAGCACAGTCACCAAAGCTCACACCCCAGGTCTGAGACTGCTCTGGAGCTCTCAATACTCAGTGAGAAAGACACCTCCAGAAAGTAACTTATCCCCCTGTAAATGTCCAGAGCAGGCAGCAATAACCACCTACTGGACACACCGGCCCTTTTCCAAGGAGATGAAATGAAATCTAGACGAAAGGCTTACATTATGTCCCTATCGTTTTGATGGTTAGGTTTATATAAACTCAGTTCCTCCTGAACATTCTCCGTGCCTCAGCTCCCCCTCTAAAACAAACAGCATTTCAGGGATGTTACAAAGATCAACATGCTAAAATCTGTGATGTGCTCAACAAAAACACATGCTTGTAAAGGAAGGGCCATGAAAGCATCACAAACAGAAAAAGGGGCTGGGTCTAAAATCTGGCTCAAGACACAAAAGCAGCATTATCTATATATTCCAGCTGCCCTCAGTTACATCAGTGCCAGCCCTGGCAAGACAACGGGACTGCAGGGGTGGGAGAATCAGAGCTGTGCATTTCCTGGCCAGGATGGTACGTACGCAACTGAGAAACAACACTGCTTGACTTCACAAGCTTCAGCTGTGCTTTCAGGACAGGCGGTTCAAGTCGAGCCTTTGTTCACTCCAGGCTGAGCTATTAATTTAGAATTCACTATGGCACAATGAACAGGGAACCCAGTGACAGCATTTTCATAGTCGCTTCCATTACAATGGGAGCTTATAATTCCCAAGGCAACTCTGGCCTGTGTTTGATTAGTGTACTTTTAACTCCACCTGTGCTTTTATAATAACCAGTATTTTCTGTCAGAGTTTGCTCTTACCCTGTTGGAATCAATTCTTGTCCTGGAGGTGTAGATGGGAGGAGGGATGTTGAAGGCTTGAGGAACAAGATACTCTTCAGCATCCATCATATCTTCCAGGTCTTCCTCATCAAGAAGGTTTTGGAAGAACTTGCTGTCGTTTGGACTTGGGAGCTTCATACGATCATCTCCCTAAATAGATTAGATTGAGAGAAGAAAACGGTCAAAAGATGGATTAATTTCCCAATAGGGAACTTCAGCCCTCTTCATGCTCTGGCAGCCAGGCTGTGGGGACCACACATTCTGCTCTGTTTGTTCTAAAGCACCACATGCACATCATTTGTTTTGATTTATTTTTTTTTTAACTGGGACTATGATGACAGAAAGGGAATAACTGAATAAATCAAGCAAACTCATTTTTTGGCATTCTTGCGATCGGGCTTTTATTCTTTCTTCTCTCCTTTTCCCATACAAGCTCAGTTTCTGACCCAAGTTCTGTCAAGGCCTGATGTATTTTGTGAAATATCTCAGCTATTTAGGCTCACATAGGGAGGAAAAATAACATGGAAACTGCTGTGTCTGGGTGTTTGCCTTATTTTCATTTGTATTTTTAAAGACTAAATTTCCCTCTCATCCATATGGAAAGTTCTGCAGAATGTAACAGAGCTGAAAGCAACAAAAATCAAACCAGGCAACAAAAGCAACAACGATATGTATTTTTATTGAAATGGCATCCGCAAGCTGGAGAGGCAAATCAGGGCTACGCTTCGCTCGATGCCACAAAGCATCACAAAAGGCAACCCACCGATGGACAAATCTTGTCCCCAGTTTCATGAGAGAATGCAAAGTACTGAGCAGCTTGCAAAGCCCATCTTGTATATGTGCAACTACATACAAGCTTAGGAACTGAATTTCAGATTATTTTAGTATTATTATTATTATTTTTGACAAACTGAAACTGGCCATTCTACTTCACTCTTGTATAGTACTGTGGTCACTGTTTGCTTTAAGTTCAAGAGCACCTTGAAGTCAAGAGATTCAACAGCAACCCCCTTCACAGACAGGTTTGACAGATATAAGTCTCTTCCCCTCTGCCGACCACCCCAATGTTGCAGAGTTACTTACTTGAATTACCAGGTATCTCTGAGGGTCTCGAGCCATTCTAGAGAATTCAGCAGCTAGCTCCTTGAATTTAGGCCGACTGTCAGCATCAATCATCCAGCCTGGAGATATATGAAGGAAGAGAAAACAAACAGTTAATTGCCAAGCGAAAAAATTAGATTTTTAAAAATGCACAAGTTTGAAGTGAAAAGATGTCCTTGATAGCCTGGCCTAAAGAGAAGATGCAATGAAGAGCCCAGAGAAATGGAAAGCCAGAATTCAATGATACATGCAAAATGGAAAACATGTGGTCTTGCCCAGAGAAGACTAGATGTTCCACACTGCATGGATTTCTTCTTAATTGGCTCTAAGCTCCTGCTCCCTATCCCCAAAATAGAGACAGAAAAAATGCCTTGCAATTTTTGTCTGCCTTGTCCACTTAGATGTCAGCTCTTTTATTATGGATGTGTCTAACCTGTAATACAGTGAATCTGATCTCATCTGACTCTAGTGGGTTTATTACAAAATTACTACTAATACTACTAAATATGATTTTACTTTTAACTGACCTGCTGCTCCACAGTGACTTAGATTAAAAAGAGCTGTTCAACAGACCTACAGGATGACTGACCTCAAATCCGCTTTTCAGGTAATTCTGCATTCACGTGTCTGTGTCATTAACACAGACCTCACACGATGCACTAGATGCTATTTTAATTGAGTAAGGGTGATTTTTTTTCTCCTTCACTGTCCAAGAAAACGTTCATTAGAAACAACAGTTCTCAATTCCTGCTAACGCTTTCTGCAAAGCAAGCAAGTAGCACAGGCAGTCACCACCACCAACTAGTTTATCTCAGCATCAGCTTTTTCTAATGGAAGATTCTATCAGCAGCTTCCTAAGAACCTGTTCTCATTTGCCAGAGAGGCTCAATGAAGCAGGCCTTATCTCCTTTGTGCCGTTTAACTGAAGAAGTGACCAACGCAGAAAAAAACAAAGCTTATAAAGAATTTCACACAAACATTACAGGACTAAGTCTGTATGTACATCTAGCTGTAACTTTCCGTCTTCCAGAATACTCCATCTACTAGAACTTCCTTTTGTCCACTGAGATTCGCCTCATATAGTTAGAAATCCTCTCAGATGGAACATTTTTGCATTCAACCTACATGAACCCCTTGTACTATTCAAACAATTTCCATACCGGCGTGCACAGTACAACTGTTTTCGGAAGATACATTATCTACCTCTTCTAGCTTTATTTTCTTTCTTTCAGTGTTTTTGTGTACAAAGCAAAAGGGAAAGGACTATATAAGATGGATGAGATGTCTGTATGTTAATCTCACTTAAATTAAGCCAGAAATACCAGAGAGATGTTCCTAATTCTTTTTAAATTAGAAGCACAGCCTTGGAGGATACTGTCACTAGTGTGGGTATCTTGGAGATAAAAGAGTAGGCAGACTGTTTTCCTTTTTTCCTAAAGTAAAAATATTCATGAATTGTTGTACCAGACTAAGAATGATAAAAAATTATCCTTTCTGTAGCATTTCTTGTACTAATTTAATTTTACTTTTTTATTATTACTATTGCAATCATCATTCTTGTTACTACTAACAATAAAAGATTCATGCAATTCTCCTCACAACCTTCACTGGCTGGGTATCCATGTACCATAATTACGTTTAATACTATCTTTTTTAACATCAAAACCAATTGTCATGGAAATGACAAGGGTTTACAATAACAATCATACAATTTTGACTTCATAGCAAGAAGATACCATCTGACAGTAATAAGAAGCTGAGCTAACTCAACCCTTCACGGCTAAATTCGTATCTTTTGCAATTGCAAAAAAAATGTGCATCTAGTATTTAAATGGAATTTACGGTATCTTGGGAAGCTTTTGTTTTGGAGCAGCTTGCCCTGTTACCCAGCATTGTCAGAAACTAGAGATGCAAATGTTGTAAAATAGAGTCCTTCTTGCACTGAGCATAGTGATATTAAAAGCAACAATTACTTACACTTCACCATCACCATATAAACATCAATAGTGCAGATGGGAGGCTGGGGCAACCGCTCTCCTTTCTCCAAGAGGTCGGGGATCTCTCGAGTTGGGATTCCATCGTACGGCTTCCCACCAAAGGTCATAAGTTCCCATATTGTGACTCCTAGACAGAAAAAAAGAGAGCTAAAAGTTGAGCTCATACTGCTCACATTCCTTCACAATTCCCTACAGCGCAGTATTCTGGCCCAGTTCTGGACTGCAATCTCTTCTTCATTACCAGTGCCTGTAAAAACGCTGAAGTCTGGTCTGCCATTTAAAAGGCTCCAGAAAATGGTGAAACAGCACTTGGTGGTAATCTTCAAAAGCAACTTCCCTCATTTTTGCTGGTGTAAGAAGCAGCATGATAGGCCTGAGACACCAGAGAAAGGTCTAAGACAAATAAATGGTGGTAAAGTAAATGGATGCAATAACAAAGAATGCATCGCACTCTTTTATCATATCAAAAGGGAAAATGAATGGCTGATGTACTCTATTATTTTAAGGGGAAAAACTGCAGATGTTCCTTAACTTAGAGCATCAATTTCCCACAAAAGTAAAGCACTGAGTAACATTATGTCATTGTCTTTGCCTTGTAAGTCATTCACAGCCATTTGTATTATTTTTTTCTTTAAATCACCTTATGAATTTGAGTTATGATATTGCTGTGCTTCAAAACCAAGATTCTCTTTTTGAATAGCCATAGGATTTGTTTTGGCATCAGAGCTGGAAATAAAGATCATATATCATAAGTAACAGAATCCATCCTCTGAACAAAATCTTAAATATTGAAAATGCTGCTCTCACACCAGTTTAACTTTTATTTTTATTGCAAAGGTCATTTTAAACACGCCTCCAGACCAGTAACCGTATTTTGCCAGCTGTCATGCTAATGTGAAAGGTGATGGGCAAAATTGCCGTATGGATAAAACACATATTCATTTCACCCTCATTCACCTCTGGTGATGTTCAATAACTGTAACTTGCCAATTGTTTTTGGTCTTGTCCTTTCTGATTATAGGTATTCTGGGCTTCCTGCATTTAAAATTAATTTCATAAATGGAGGCATATTTTTTCCTAAGTGATATGGGGAATTGAGGAGAAAGAGCAGCTTTACATGATCAATTTAACTTTCGTATGTTTTTCTCAGCAGAAGAGAAGAGGGCAGCCAACCAGTCACAGCAAATAGTGTCTTTTGCTGCTACCCACAGGTAAAAGTGAGTAATGAATAGAATTGTACACCTTTTTTGTTCAAAATGATATGGCAACAGGAAATGCAAATAGGAGTCCATAGCCCTAGATACTGCTAAAAAATTCCACCTACAAAGGTATACCTGATTTTATTAGTAATAGCTACACTAGATGGACAAGCAGACCACTGAGCAGATTTGGCACAATAGCTTGTCTGGATAACAAAATTAACAACAGTAAATGAATATCTCATTTCTCAGATGTGAATTTTTGTTTTGGTGTGTGTGGAATCCAAATGACCTGACCTGTCTACCTAATTCCCAAGTTACCTGTGAAATTAAATGCATGCTTGTTTTAGTTAGCTTGGAGAGCTTGTCTTTTTCTTTTCTTTTTACTGTATTTGCTCTGTATTATGACAAATTCACTTTTATCTGACTGTAGGTACAGAAAGTCCCATAAGCCTGAAAATGTTTTTTGACATTCATGGCTTTTAGAGTTAAGATTTTCAATGGACTGCTAAAAATTATGACCTGCAGCTGTATTTTTACGAATCTGTGGCTGAGCTGAAAGAGTCCTTCTTCTGTCATAATAATCAGCCAAACTGCTACCAGCCCAGACCTTACGGCAGCCATCCCAGCGGGGACATCATGATAATGTATTTTAGTGAGCAGGAGACAAGCAACAATTGCTGTTTAGAGTTACATGTCAAAAAAAAAAGACAAACCCAAAAAAAACCCCCAAAAAACCCCCCCCCCCAAAAAAAACAAACAAGAAAAAAAAAAAAAAGAAGAGCAAAACCCACTGGAATTAACTCCTCTAGGAAAAGAGGGTATCTTTAACATAGCAATACAACTTAGTTTAATGCTTTACAAGAGACACATTTTTAAACTAATCACATGAAGATTTACCATAGCTCCAAACGTCACTCTGATGGGTAAATTTCCTGTAGTGTATACACTCCAGAGCCATCCACTTAATTGGCATCTAGGGAAAGACAATAGAAATGTAACCTTAGAAATAAAATATTAAAACAATACAGATAGATCCTGTATGTAGACATCAGATTTCTTTTTTGACTGTTTCCTTTTTCGACTTCAAGCCTAAAAAAAAGCAGCACTACCCAGCAGACGAAATGGTTGCTCCTGCCCTCTATAATGGAGCTTTGCCTTGTAAGACATAAACAGGTGATAAATTGTTATCTGCAGAACTTCTCACACCACTCAAATTTTACCAATTCAGATGTAGTAGAAACACTCACTTTTTAATCGTTCGGTATAAAAATGGGACCAATGCAAACATTACATCCAAAGCTCCTAAATCCGAAGTGCGGCAGAGAAGGTGGAATACAGAACCTCTTCTGCCTCAAAATCTGCAAACCCAGATATTGCTATCCCGATTGCTCTCTGATGAGGCTAGTTAATAATGCAGTGTCCATAATACTTCACTGTCCACATAATTATCATCAGAGTAAAACAGGCAATGGGGAGAATTTACAGTGCTTACTTTCTAACTCCTAATATTAGGAAATTTGCCTTCCTAGTTCTCTGTATCATCACTACAGTGAGAGAAGTTGCTCCTGAAAGCAAGTCAAAAGTCCTGAGTTAGCCTTTGGCCCTGCATCACCCTTACCAGGAGCTCATTTCTTCTGACATAGAAGGCTGTGTTGGCAAACACAAACCTAGGTTTGGCATAAGGATCAGCCCTCTTGAGTTCGTGTTAAAATGAGATTCCCAGTGTTTCCTATTGAGCCTGTGAGGGGCAGCCACCTTGCAGTCCATTAATTTCTAACGGGCAGACATTAAAAACAGATTTTTACCTGGCATGGACTTGTCCGGGTCGCCTCTAATTTGGCACTATAGAAGATGTACTAAAATAAACCAGGGAGATACGTAACTGCATGCAAAATCTGAGCACATGGTGGGTGTAAAAGCAGAGGATGTCTTAATTCAAATCCTTATGAAAATACCTTCCATGAAGTTGACTAATGAACATAACCTATACAGTTATGGCAAAATAGCACTCTCTAACAAAGGTTGGCTTAGCACTTGCAAAGACAGTTCATCCTCCTCCACTAAACTCTGCAGAAGCATATCGCTTTCATTCCCATTAAACATGACTGAGCTGTTCCAAACTTGAACAATTGCTGAAGTAGCAAAGCTAGATTGCTCATTATGGGACAACTCCTGTTGGAAGGCACCTCAGGAGGTCGATAGTCCAACCTCAGGCTCACAGCAAGTTCAGCCATGAGATCAGACCAAGTTACTCCTGGCTTTAGCCAGCCTGGACTTGAAAATCTCCAAGGATGGAAACTGCACCACCTTCCAAGGCAACTTGATCAACCATTTGATTGTCCTCATGGTGAAAAAGTTTTTCCTTTTGTCCAGTCTCAATCTGTCTTAGCATGCTCTCAATACAACCTTAACCTGCAAAGGTCTGCTGTATTGCACAGCACACTTTTCTGGAACTGGGAAGTTACACATCTGAGGTGTAAATCCTGCTTCAGAACTCCCACTAGTGTGATTGGCCTCACAAGCAAAATCTCCAAGGATGGAAACTGCACCACCTCCCTGGGCAACTTGATCAACCACTTGATTGTCCTCATGGTGAAAAGTTTTTCCTTTTGTCCAGTTTCAATCTGTCTTAGCATGCTCTCAATACAACCTTAAGCTGCAAAGGTCTGCTGTATTGCACAGCACGCTTCTCTGGAACTGGGAAGTGACACATCTGATGTGTAAATCTTGCTCCAGAACTCCCACTAGTGTGACTGGCCTCCCAAGTCCAAGACACCATCTAGCAGCTGCTAGGGAACACCTGGTTTGCAAGGACCAGCTCATTTTCTGTCACTCACCAGCTGATGGAGGGAAGAGGCAGAGGGGTTACCGAAGAGGGGACTAGAAACCTGAAGGGATCAGGGAAGACTGCCAAAACTCCACCTTCCCCACCAGGAGGTCTCTTTAGTGGGGAAATGGGAAAACACTGGTGACTCCTTTCAGGCTCTTCACCCCAGGGACTGAAATGCTGATGTAATCCGTGCAATGGCTGCCGAGGGCAGCAGGCACAGAGATAAAGCAGCAGCCCATCCAGGAGAAAAGCACACACTGGCAACAGCTGCTTGTCCCAGACAAGGGCACGAGCGAGCACAGAAAAACAAAGATAGCAAGTAGACAGAAAACAAACTGAACACTCAGGAAAAAGAATGACAGGAGAGGTAGAATCCCTTGGGATTTTGTGACAGGTTGAAACGTGGAATTTCAAGATGTTTAAGGAGCAGCCAGCAGCACTATGTACTTACAGCCTTTACCTACAGCCTTCTGAATTTTATAATGCATCAATCTGAAGGCATCAGAAATGAAGTGAGGCACTACATGATGTTGTGTGGTATGCTGAAAAGTAATGTGGGAAAATGTCTGGTTTCAAAATTATCCTCATTAGCTTTTTAGTGGCCTGGCCTTCAGCACAGTGTTGGAGGCCTGGGTGCAAGAAATAGCACACACAGGCTCTTCCAACGTGACAGAAAAGGTGGCCCTTTGCTGAGCATGTGTAAACTCTCAAACGCTACAAATACGAACATGTTCTGTGACCTTCATTTTTATTTTCTGGAAAATTACTTCTCTGAGAAAACAGGACTGCAAGTTACTGAGTTCCGTACTGACCAGAGAAAGAGGCTTGGCAGAAATGTGCTAGAACATCTGTCACTCATTGAACGGACTTCAGAAATCTTCAAAACGAGACAAAAAATGTAGCATATGAACAAAACCTAATTCTGAGTGTGAAAACTGTTCAGACAATTATATTTTGGCACCTGGAGAAGCTCACTGAGCAAAAAATTAGCAGCTTTTATATGTGCTGTCACAACACAGTTTGCTAAGTCACTGACAGACTTTCTTACAGAGATAATAGTCCCGTAGGGATACACTGCCCTAAAGAGTAACTACAGGAGGTTTGTCACAGTGATATATCTACTTCCAGACATGCACAGCACTCACCTTCCCTCCATCAGCATTATATTCCTTCTCATCCCCTTCCAAAAGTCTGGCCAATCCAAAGTCAGTGATCTTCACATGGTTTGGTGATTTCACCAGCACATTACGGGCTGCCAAATCCCGGTGGACGAGTCTTCTCTCTTCTAGGTACATCATTCCCTGAAGGACAAAGAACAGTAAAATAATCTTCATGAGTCTTACATGATTCTTTAGAACTACTTTTCACTGGTGACATGTAAAATTTCTGGTTCTCTTATTAGTATTCACAATAAGAAAATGGCCTAGAGGGCAGAAGTTCAACACTGCCCTTGCTTTGAGCAGGACATGGGATCAGACGCCCTTAGATTCCTTCCGATGTGAACGATTCTGTAAAATTCTATGGTAAATGCCAAAGGAAAAAAAAAAAAGCAAACACCACAAAACCCCACAGATATCTCCTTTACTCCAGCAAGTTTAAAACCTGTAAATGTTAGACAAAGAAAAGTATTATGGCTCTCATTTTTCAGACAGTAAATCTTAAGATTGTAAAAAATAATCAACTTAGCCAGAGCCCCACAGACATTAGGCCAGACTGGGAAACAATCCCAGCTCTTCTACATTACAAGCATGTGTCTTCAATTGAAGACGAAGCTTCTTATCCATCTCCAAATGCTTTCCATTTGGACACAAATTTTCACAACTCTCAGTGGATTAGAAGGAAAACAATTCTTTATTTTAGTGTATTTTATTTTAGCACACTATATTAGTGTGCTGCAACACACTTCCCTTTTCATTCCCTTAAACTTTTGCATGTAGTATTATAAGACACTACATCAATGGGCTTTTTTTTTTTTTATAAGCATATATGTTCTATGAGAAGTACTTTTGTTAACAAGACCATGCAGCTGCTTTTAAAGACAAGGTAGCGCACTCAAGCTTGGCCTTAACCTTATTCTTACTCTGATGAGACTAACCATCTACCATCAGTACAGAAGTTTACATGATGCTTTGTGACACTGAGATGAACACCAAAGCTTGGTCTTATTAATTATATGACACACAAAGGATAGTCAGGCAGGGTTACAAGCCTGTAATTTCATTAAAAGGCATTTATGACATTAACCATCATTATAAGAACCTACAGATGAAATTACATGCTTGATAATTACCCTTAAGGTATCTCTTAATATATTAGCTCTGTATAATATATATGGTAATTTTTAAAAGTCATTGTTGAATACCGAAGAGATCATATTATCCCATAATACAGACGATAATTCAGAGAGTCACAGGTAGTGATTAGAATAACCAGATTACTCAGTGTCATGGGCCAGAGTTTATTCCCTTTCACAGTGCAAGAAGCTCACACATACCTATCCCCATTCGTACCAGCAGGACAATGCATATGGGTAAGCCACCACTCATGGTCACTGGGCCAGAATGTAGCCCTTTCTTGGCAGAAAGTGGATGTCTTGAGAAAAAGCACCAAGTGAAGCTCTGAACTGCTGTAGCTTTTAGGAGAAAAATTTCAGTGCAAACACCACTAAAAGGTTTGAAACTACGTGGGAGAACATTTGGCATAAACACTATTCCGTTTTTAATGTGGTAGGCTTTGCCGCAGTCAACACGAAGGTGGTTTGAAAGGGGACACGGGGACTATTTGGCATAAGGGAAATGGAATTATCTTTTAAAAGCACTGCTAGTTGAAGCAAACACACCCTCCTGCCAATTGCAAATCAATGCTTTTGGCTGTTGAACATCAGAACTGTAAGTCTTTGAAAGCATAATGTTTTCTGACATCAAATTAAGACCTGTAGAAGAAAAGGACAAATAAATCCTATAGGTCAAACAACTGTGAGTCACACAACAAACACACTATGAAACCACAGGCACTATAACTTTGCACAAGAGTTGCCATCTGAAGAAATCCAACCAGCGAAAGACAACACAGTCAATAGCAGCGGCGCTGTGTAATAGGGGGAAAAAAACCACAAAAGTGGCCCCCTAAAATTCAGGCAGATTGGAATTTATATAAATCCTGTTTCACATCTCTAACACAGAACAGTAACCAGAAAGCCCTTCAAGGCAGTGTCCACATTGCTCATACCAAGTACTCTGGGAAGCTGGACTACAGCAACCTCCCAGTCTCATGTCCCTCCCTTTCACCTGGGACGAGATGTTGTCTGGGCAACATGGTGCCACTGAGAGAGCATCATGCCCACCCTCAGCTGGGCAGGCATGCAGGGCTCTGTAGGCTTTGCAGAGCAGCCTCTGGCCCACAATCACACATCCAGCTTTGCTGCTCTTACTGATAGTGAATCTAATCTTAAGGATGGCTTCAGGGTGCCCTTAAACAGTCCTCACACATCTAAAATTATACTGGTTCTTTGTGGTTCCTGAGAGTGCTGCCCTTGAAGCCAGGACTGCAGTCATGTGCAGACAGAGAGGTGCCCTTGTGCTTCCCCCAAACACTTCTCTCCTGCAGCTCACAATCTCTTCCTCCAGCTTCCACAAGGTTCAGTATCTCTCTTCAATCTTGCATTTTTCAGTGCACAAGAGCTCCTCCCTGATCAAAAAGTCTCAAGGTGCTGCTTACTCTTCCTCTCAACTTAGTTTAGGAAATATCCCAAATTTTTAGAATGAACAGAAATACTTCTAAAACTTCTAATACTTCTAAAATCTATATCTGACGTAACTTCCAATATCATTACTTGATCAAAATCTCAATACCTCAGAATAAAGGGGGAAGAAAGAAAGGTCCAAACCTGCAAACAGATCTTTGTGGGCAGAATCTGGTGAGGACACAAGAACCCAGAGAATTTGATGAGAGAATTCACCGAATCATAGAATTGTCAGAGTTGGAAGGGACCTCTAGAGATCATCTAGTCCAACTCCCCTGCTAAAGCAGGATAATTCTGTCAGTATAAGAATACCTTAGGCCTAAATAAAACTGTCATTTTTAATGGACTAATTCTCACCCACCAGCACTGAAATGATATGAAGGTACCGCAGATTTTTGGCAGAAATGAAGAATAGAAGAAGTTCTGTCCTGATAAAATCAGAACAGATGACCTCTACCAAAGCTTTAGCTTCCCATCTCCAGCTAATGACGGCAGGAATGGATGGTAAGGTGTCCAGAAACATTCCTCATTGAAAGAGTTAAACAATCAAATCCTTCACCCTACTTCCTTGATCTTATTTTACCTTCTCAATGTATTTAATTTCCAAGCATTTCTTAAACATGTAGGCTAATGCTTCAGGATGTTTCACTGTTTATTCTACTCGCTCATTTCCATTTCTTTCAATCTTGTGCTATTATTTAATATCATCTTAATAAGATTATGCTTTATCCAATCTAACTTCATGCTCTCTTACAACTAGAAAGATGTCTAATCACCAACCTGAATACTGCTCCTAATCAATACCACACCTGTTTTTTTTCTGTCCAGAAACAGGGTAGAAATAGCTGTCTGTGTATCACTGTACTTAACAGTTTACTTCTCCTCTGTCAAACAAGCTTCTCAGGGCTTTCTCCCACCTGTGTTATCTGCAAAGCTAAAAACAACCCATGTAGGGTTGACAGCTACAAAATCCTCTGCAGGTCCATGAAACGTAAATTCTCTTAGGAATACCCAGTGTAACCATGCTCAATTTTCAACAAGTTTTAAAGGTGGATGATGGAAGTATAAGAGAAAAGGTATATATATGTATATATTTTCGATAAATGAGATTATACAAGCAGAATGAAAACATTCTAAAAATGGGACTCCTACAGTATTCACTGCAGCAATACTGTCTAAACATATACTATGCCAAGAATCATCATTTGAAGGCATTTTTGAAACTGGCAGGAAAAGTGCTTTATATGCATCTCTAATGTTTTTACATGCCACAGAAGAACGATAACAAAACCTACTCTCTGCCTTACACAGCTGGTGCCATCACCACCCAAGAAGCCTGTGATCAAATACCAAGAGTACATGATATGAGTTACAGGATAAAACAAGTGACCCTAGACCCTGACAATGCAAAGAGATCTCTTTGTAAAAATGACACTTTAAAGCTTGATCCAGAAGACACTATGCTGTGCCACTTGAGGTGTGATGTGGGAGGCTGGGGAAATGAAGCGCCCCTCAGGACTTGTCCAAATTAGCACTATGCAGATCCCTAATATATAATCTTGATATAATTATCAAAGTATAAAATGTCCAGATAATAAGAAACCCCATATTTCAATATATGTATTAGACCTCAATAGGGTGGGACTTTTATGCTGAAACCACTGAGAGTTCAACATTAAGCCATTAAGGATCAGTTGTCCCTTTATCTCTGAGCCTGGATTCATAGAATCACAGAACAGAATTGTCTAGGTTGGAAGGGACCTTCAAGATCATCTAGTCCAACCATCAACCTAACTCTGACAAAAAAATAAATAAGAAATAAGCAAAAAAACAAACAAACAAAAAAAACCCCCTGCTAAATCATATTCTTGAGGATCCTGTCAACCCGTCTTTTGAACACCTCCAGGGATGGTGCCTCAACCACTTCCCCGGGCAGCCCATTTCAATACTGGATAACCCTTTCTGTGAAGAAATTTTTCCTAATATCCAATCTAAACCTCCCCTGGTGCAACTTGAGGCAATTTCCTTTTGTCCTATCTCCTGTGACTTGGGAGACGAGACTGAACGCCGCTTCTCTACACCCCCCTTCAGGTAGTTACAGAGCCCGATGAAGCCTCCCCTCAGCCGCCTCTTCTTCAGACTAAAAACCCCAGCTCCCTCAGCATCTCCTCATAAAACTTACTCTCCAGACTCCTCACCACCTTTGTTGTCCTTCTCTGGATCTGCTCCAGCCCCTCAGTGTCTTTTTTGTGGTGAGGGGCCCAAAACTGGACACAGCACTCGAGGTGAGGCCTCACCAGTGCCCAGTACAGGGCGACGATCACCTCCCGAGGCCTACTCCCCACACTGTTCCTGATACAGGCCAGGATACCATTGGCCTTCCTGGCCACACTGCTGACACACACTGACACACACGATGACCAGAATCAGACATGACCTACCCATCACTGATACTTCCTCATCACAGTCACGACAGAGGTTCCCTCAAAGAGAAATGTCATTAGAAATGCAATTACTGCTAGGATCCCTTAACATAAAATCACTCTCTGAATCAGCGCCTAATGCTATTAAGAAGTCAAACAGCCACTGCAAACAGCTACAACACAGATAAGTTGAGGAAGTCTCTTTGGAAGTTCAGGACGAGTGAGGAATAGCCTTTTACCTTCCACAACTGTGCCTCTTACACTCACCCAGTACCAGAGTCACGTATGAAGACAAACCTGTTCCATATGGATCTTTAGACATCCATAGCAGTAAAGCTGTCTGTAGCTTAGATACCCTTCTACCCTGTGATTATGCAACTGTGAAAATGAAAACTCTCCTTTCAGAAGCAGACACAAATACCCTTGCTGGGACTTTGATTAGTGTTAAAGGTCTTTTTATCCCTGCCTACACAATTACTAAACTGACCTGCACATGTGTTTATACATTTCACACAAGGCTTGCAACAGCACCAGGGAAACTAATAGCAATGCTGAAGGGTAGAACAAGCCAAGACAGCTTTGATCAAAGAAGGGAGGTGGAGAGGGAAGATGTAAATGGCCACTAGGAACTGAATTTCCTGTCACTTTTCAGCCTTGACAGTTTTCTATGTAATAACTGGGGGTGGGAAGGGGATCAGCAGTTCCACTAGCTGAGATGAATCTTGCTCTCTACCCATAAGTTTGCTCTCAAGGCTGCCTAGAAATAACAGAGAACAAAAATTATCTTGTTGAAAGTTAGTTATTAAGAGGTATAGCAGAAGAAAGGTTTTCCCTATTTTATTATGGGGTGGTGAAGTCTCTGGGACTGTGGGCAAACAGATTTGAAATGGTCATTTCAGGCATGGGCAGGTATGCTCACGTTCTTTTCACAAGAAAAAAAGACAGACCTGAAAATGAGATAAGATGTGCTGGCAACAAACTGGAGGGAGACAGTGGAAAGGAGACCTTCTGTCAAAAAATCCATGGGAGCAGAGAAGACAAAGAGATAGGACAGCTTTCTGTTCTAAGTGCTGAGCTGCAGTAGAAAGTATCAAATTAGGTTCCTAGGCCTTCCAGTGCTGCAGACACCTACAGACAAGTATCACCAAAGGCAGGCTGGTGGTAGAAATAAAAGCATAAAGGGATTTTTTTAAAAAAGGAAAATGAAGTTTTTCTGGAAATTTATGGCTTTGCCCCCTGAGATCTCCTGCCTTTAAGACGTGGCCATAATTTGCTGTTTTCTTACTTTACTACGAGTGTTACTTTCTGCTGCTGTCATTTATCTCCCAGTTCCTGAGGGCAGTTTTTGAGCACTGCCTCAATTTGTATAGCTCATAGCGGAAGAACTGCAAAGCACATACTGTTTCAGATGCTGGTATTTGATTGCCATCACTTTTCTGGACTTTTCTGAGTCCCAGGCCCCCACTGAAGATGCTTCTGGATTCATTTCAGAAGTGGGAGCTGCCATTCAGGGAACATCCAACCCTTTGAATTGCATGTCCCTTGTCTGAAAGCTCTTCCCATTAGGTGCCTGTATCTTATTTCCAGAAAAAAAGGTATTCATTACTCAGGACAGAATTTAAGCAGGTATGTAAGTCATTAAATGCAAAGTCCCTTTGGGATAATTACCAGAAACGAACCAAAGTGTGCTGAATCACTAACTACAGTTTAGATACATATACATCTTTGCACGACACAAGACACCATTTTGTACGACAATTCAAACTAAAAAAGTAAGTATAAGACCTTTACCTGCCCCATGAACTTCAGCAATACCAGCAGACAGCAGGTGTACTATAAACACTTTTTCTCAGTGTGACTTTTTGCTGTTTTCTATAATAAACATTATTAACTCCCTAAATAGAGGGAATGTTGATCTTATCCCATCCAGAAATTAAGAGCAGCCTGCCTCTCTTCGATAATACCTTCCACCCACCAAGGCCAGCACACATGGCAGATTCATCAAACAGGTACATGAAGGAAGAAAATTTCAAGTCCAACTCAAATCTCACAGACGTTAATCTCCAGCCTTGGAGACTGCCCTCTTTTCATCCTAATAACTTGAGGCTAGCTTAATAACAGGAATCACTACAGAAAGCTTGAAATGATCATCTTTTCCCCCACTTACCCCATGGAAAAAGTGTAATTTTACCTGGGGCTAAATAAGCTTTCAAGGAAAACGCGGTGCCCTTTGTTGTCAGGAGCAACCAGAATCATCTAAGTAGCTGTTACTCCAGAGACAGCTGTGGGAGGGAAAAACTGACACTGCTCTCAAATACACTGACTCAGCTGCAGAGGTGTGATTTGTTATGTAGGTCTGCTTGGGAGCTGGGACTGGAGGTCATCCTCACAGCCAAGGGAAGGCAAAGGATGCAAAGTTTCTCTTCTTTACATATTTAAGTTTGTAGCAATGTGTTATTCATGTGTAACAAGCTGTATCTGGGGGTAAAAGCACGTTTATCTCAAGCTGGCTGCCTTTAGACACAGCCTTAGGATACAAAGCTGATACATCTAGGTGGATTTTCCTACAGCTGCTTTAGACCTGCCCACCTGACCAGGACCAGACAACTGAAACTCTGAACTGGTGTGACATGAGCAGTGTGTATTCATGCCTGCTAATATATCCATTTTCTCACGGAGGTGATAGTCCCCCTGTACTGGGCACTGGTGAGGGCCCACCTTGAGTGCTGTGTCCAGTTTTGGGCCCCTCACTACAAAAAAAGACATTGAGGATTCTGGAGCAGGTCCAGAAAAGGGCAATGAAGCTGGTGAGGGGTCTGGAGAACAAATTTTCTGAGGAAAGGCTGAGGGAGCTGGAGTTGTTCAGCCTGGAGAAAAGGAGGCTGAGGGGAGACCTTATCCCTCTCTACAACTACCTGAGAGAAGGTTGTAGAGAGGCAGGTAGTCGGTCTCTTCTCTCAAGTCACAGGCAACAGGACAAGAGGAAATGGCCTCAAGTTATGCCAGGGGATGTTCAGATTGGGTATTAGGAATACTCAGTGACATGGTTTAGTGATGTGGGGGTTTTGGTTTTTTTTTTTTTTGTTTGGGTTTTTTTTTTTTTTAATATCAGAGTTAGGTTGGTAGTTGGACTAGATGATCTTAAAGGTCCCTTCCAACCTAGACAATTCTGTGATTCTATGGCATGCTAAATAGCTTTGGACTAAACAGTTCAGAGTACACAGAAACAAGCTCAAGATCACCTGTACTTGATTTAAGAGGCGGGATCCCAGTGCAGTTTGATTATTATCCATATGGAAAGACAAACAGTGCAAAAACAACTCCTGCACAGGTAACTCAAACTAGTTCTACTGTGAAAAGAGTTAGTGGTGATGCTTTGCACACAAATTAGTCTTACATCTCTCCCCTTGTGGATCACCCAGAAGTACAAATTCTGTCTGTTCACGCATGGGAGTGTGACTGCACATTCACTGACTCAGCTGAGGCACACAATGGAGATGAGGTGGCTTCACACCAACCACCGGAGGACACAAACCACTTGCGGCAGTATAAACATGCCTGTTACCCACCACAAGTACGGAAAAAAAGAGTCTATACCAGATCTTTGCTCTGTATCATGTGGATGCTGCAGTGTATTTGTTCCAGTAATAGGAGTCCTAAAGCTTGATTTACTGCATTGGTGAGCTATGGCCCAAGACACAGAATAAAAAAGATGCTGAAGTATAACAGGTCAAAACAAAGTCAGGAAGCAAAAGGGAAAGGGAAGAGGTTATGAGGCTAAAGTTTAGATGAGAATTACAGGAAAAATGCAGGCTGCTCCAAAATGACAGGTGATTTATAAAAGGGAGAAAGAGTAGAAAGAAATGAGAAGACAAGCGAGTTCATAAGCTTATGACATTTCAAGACTTAATTGACTGGACTGAGCAGACATTTTGCTGGGTCCAGACCCACTGAAATCCTAAATTAAAATCTCAGGATTGTCCTCTCACCCCTTCAAATGGGTCGCCACTGAAATGACTGGTTCAGGATTGTGAGGTTGTGGGGTCCTTAAAATGAAACTATCTGTTCTGGGTGGGTGTTGCAATTCCATGGGCATCACTAGAAGCAGAATTTGTTCCATTGTCATCATTAAACATGTCCTTTGTCTGAATTCCTGCAAAAAGTATGAGCTGCCTCCCTGGCTCCCTGAAATTATGCAGATATCTAGATTAGGAGGTGCTGATCAAAAAGAGCCTGTGAAGCACTTCATGTTCTTCTGATGAAAGATGTTACATAAATATATTAAGTAGCATAAGCAATGAGATGCAAAACAGGTACTTCAATACTGCCCATACTGCATGGGCCTCCAAGTTTTGGTCCCACCTACAGTCACATCTGTGCAGCTGTTACCTGGAATGTGTAGTACAGGAGGAAAAAAAAAAAGTTCATTCCTATACATGACATTCTGAGGGAGGAAGATGCAGAGTTACATCTCATCTCCATTTTGCAATTAACTCAAGATCATTGCTGCAATGCTTCCTTAAGACAGCTGGGTGCAAGGTGCTCTCCTACACCAGCCTTAGTGACTTCAATGGCAAACTGGCTCCTACTGGCTGTGTTACCACCTCCCTTGGACACAGGCTGCCTTAGTCTCCTGCAGTACCGTCTCCCTGTTCCCAAAGCACTCAAAAGGGCAGGGATGTTCTCTTAAAATCTCTGAAGAGAATCACAGCTCAGCTTACGGTACTGCAGCCCAAAGAGGTGACAGAAACTGCAGTTTGTAGCTGCGCTTATAATAAGCATATCACCAGTAAGGACACAGTAACCTGGATACAGCTTTACAGCTCCTCTCACACCCTCATTAGGCCAACAGAGATGTGATACACAAATATACGCTGCAACAGAGACTCACCAAGAGAGTTTCTGACCCTCCAATTACTGAACGGGAGCAAGAGCTGTAATAGGAAAAACTTAATAAAGTCAGGGACTCATGGGTAAAGGGTCACCCCCAACCCTTTGATAAAGTACTTAGCATCGGATGCCTCCCTGCTAGCTCTGCAGTATCTGCTTCTCACAAGGGCTTCTGGAGGTGAGAACACAAAACCAGTCAGGTGTTTTCAGGTGCACTGCCCCATGCAGGAAGAGAAGCAGCAAGGTAGAAATCTACTGACAGTCCCCGTGTAAGAAAAAGACTGCCTGTTCAGACACAGATTTCTGCACCCTTCCCCAGCTCCTGGGCTCTGCCAGTCAGAGCTTAACACTTGCTGTGTCCACTACTGCTAACTCAACGCAGCTCAACCTTTGTCCAGGAAGCCCAGAAAAACTTTGCACTGTTTTGGCTGCAACTGCAGCTACGTGTCATCAACACCTTTTTCTGTAAAGAAGCCTTTAAATAAGAACTAACTGCCTAAATAACAAAGTTATGACTGCAAAACTCTCCTTGCTGAGCAATAAACACTCATTGTAAAGTAACTACAGTTAAGAGGCTGGCAGAAACACAGTCCTAATGACAAAGGCTGTGAATTACTGTTTCAAAAGCAAATCCTAGTAACCTGTGCTACACATGCCAGCAGGAAGAACGTACCTATCCTCTGATTTGGGAAGCACTCAGACTTCAGGTTTCAGCTCCCAGTGGATAACAAACTCCTGAAAAGCGTTTGATGCTTTTCAAAGTGGCAACCAAAGAGAGAGGTATCAGCGCATTAGTGATGTGAAAAGGCTTTTTGAATGCTATTCTTCTCTCTTAGATTAATTGCTGCAGTTAGACTAGCTCCAGCTCCCTCCTCTGAAAAGGCAGGCAGGCTAAATGTGTCCTATAAAGGAGCTCCCAGTGCAACTTTAAGAGTGGAGCCGTGACCAGTGCTTTCGTAAGACTCCGTAGTTATAAACTGCCCATGAGGGAGATAACTTGGCTTTCCTGAAATGAAGCCTGCAGAGAAGCCTGCGCGTGGAGAGCCAGCAGCATACTAAACAAGGGGCTATCTTTCCTCCACCCCAGCCACTGACCTCTTGCCAACACAATTACAATCCGGAGACTGCATTGTGTAGTGCATTCACTCTCTCCAAGAAAGTGTATTTAAAATGGATTACTTCTGCTCCTTAGGCAGGCGATCAATACAGATGTGGACTGCAATAAGTACAGAGACGTCTGTGGGCTGCAGCACTTATCCTCTGTGTCTCTTCAGAAATTAATTAAAAATCAATGAAGTGTGCAGCCTATTAATAAGGAACCTCCAGATTAACAGATACAAGCACAGCCTTCCCCCAGTTTCAGAATGAATACAGCCACAGCACAAACACATCAGAAATTCTTCAGCACTTCAAACAATACCGTAAGAACTGTGACCTTTCATGGCTATGCCCTGCATCTGACTGAACTGCAATACTCTAAACTTTATGCACCCTTAATAAATTATACACTATTTGTTTCAAGGTGGCTAAACAGGAGGGCTTGGGGTAAGCATTTAGAGGCTCCCAAGTTACTCTGCTGGCTTTCCAGGAAATGGTCTTATGACAAAGCAGAATCACCAGCGTGAAGATCGGATCTAGGAGAGGGATAAGTACACTTTGTAACTCCCGGAGGTCACTCCCGGGATTGAGCAATAACTGACAAATTCGGTTATCTGCCTTCTTCTCCCACACCTGAAGACTACGCCTTGCAACCTGATGAAAGTTTAATTTCTGTGAATGACTAAATTTGCCTGGGTTTATAAGCAGTTAAGAGGAGGTTGGAGAAAAGCATTTTTGTTGCTGCTGTCAGTCAGGACCCCCAACCCTACTGCCCCCCCCACAGCCCAGCAGCGTTAGCAGACAATGCACAAAATATAGAGCAGTTTATAAGATACACTTATAATACACCTAGAGCTGCCAGCCCAGGTCAGGGCCCTTGCTGAGCAATGAACAGCACATGCCCATTGCCAGAGCTTTCCCCTGCTTCACAAAATCACAGAATGATATGGGGTTGGAAGGGACCTCTGGAGATCATCCAGTCCAACCCCCTGCTAAAGCAGGTCCACCCAGAGCAGGTTGCACAGGAACATGTCCAGGTGGGTTTGGAATGTCTCCAGAGAAGGAGACTCCACCACCTCCCTGGGCAGCCTCTGCCAGGGCTCTGCCACCCTCACAGGAAAGAAGTTCCTCCTCATATTTAGGTGGAACTTCTTCTATTCAAGTTTGTGCCCGTTACCTCTTGTCCTGTCACTGGGCATCACTGAAAAAAGACCAGCCCCATCCTCTTTACACCCACCCTTTAAGTATTTATAAGCATTGATCAGATCTTCCCTCAGCCTTCTCTTCTCCAGGATAAAAAGACCCAAGTCCCTCAGCGCCTCCTCATCAGAGAGATGTTCTAGTCCCCTCATCGTCTTTGCAGCCTTTTGCTGTACCCTCTCCAGCAGTTCCCTGTCCTTCCTGAGCCAGAGCCTGAACTGGACACTTCCAGGAGATGAGATTCTAAAACCTGCCTGCCCCAACATTAATAAACATAGTAATATAACAAATAAATAAAACATTTCATAAACAAAGTTGTGTTTTAGAAAGAGAAAGATGAAATTACTTGCCCAAGACCAGTGAGGCAGAGGCAGGGACCGTCTCAGGAATCTTTGGTCCAATACAACTTTTATCTTCCCTTAGTTCCAAACTCACCTTTTTCAGAGAGCTTTCTTGGGAAATGAGTACTGACCCAGTAGCAGGCAATAATTTTCCACTGGAAGTACACTGATAAACTGAGATGTCATGTACTTACGATAATAAAATATGTGACAAAACGAGTCTTTCCTGTACTCTGTGTATTTGGCTGGTTCAGATGAGATGACGTTTTTGGACAGCTGAACTTCTTACTCTCTTTTCTTGGACAGTGCCCACCGAGCACACAGGGAACATGGTGGTGGCTACCGTCTTGTGTGTTCAGATGAAAATTGTACAAGAAGAGCACAGAGCAGCTCCTTGCTTTGCAAAAGACCAAAAGACAAATATTTATAATTCCACTGATCCCCATGAAACACTTGAGAGGGGAAGTTTTTGACCTCAAGACACATGTTTCACAGGGTACTTTTGGTCCAATTAAAAGCTTTTACCATTAGCCTGTGTTCTTATTAAATTAAGCCTGGATGATTTTTTTTTTTTTTTGTCAGCACACAGCATGATTGGAGCTGAATTTCTGAAGTAGGCACCTTTACTTGAAAGATGCTCCTGAAACAAACACAGCTTCTGGGCTCTGTACGATCACTTTAAAAATCATCATTTCAGTGTAAATAGGAATACAACAGGACAATGGAAGCACCGCTTCTCCACGAAACCATTGCTTTCACAAGCTACTCCAGTGCAAGAAGAAAAGTGCACTGCAGAAGAAAAGTGGAACAAGCACACATTTACCCTCTCCTGCTCCTATTTTCTTCTCACTTGAGCAGAGCAAGGAGTTGGTCTGTACGATGGCTTCTGCTTAGGACTGCAATATTGTTCTACAAAAGAAAATGTTCTGAATTTATTCTAAATGCTTTTGATACTCTGATTCAAGAGAGTTCTTGAATAAATTAAAGCTTTGAACTTCCAAACTCTGTTGCCACTAGGTTTCGGAGCGCTTCTTAAAAACCCACATCACAGGTAACCATAGTTACCTATTTCGTACTTTATTTTTTTCTCCCCCTTTTCTAATTGAGAAGCTTATGACAGCTGACAGAACAGGAGAGGCCAGCCACATAAACAGAGTGTGCTAGCTGATAATGGCTGGAGAAACCTGCTAAATAATCCATTAACCTTATTCAATAAATCCAGATGAATGCTAGAGTGGGGTGGGTGGAAGACAGAAATGTGGTTTCAAGAGACACGTATCTCCCCCCAGCTAAAACGTCACGTTATTATTAATGGTTCAGAGCATCACTGTGTTGACAGTGAGAGCCCACAGAGTGTGAGTCAAACTGCCACCCTGCCCCACCAGCTTTGTGCATTCAGCCTGAATAGCCTTTAGTGTGCGTGTGTGGGTTAATCATTAAACACAGCCTGTCACTTCTTTCTTTTCACTTTATGAGGCTGAGGAGGATGTTTATAACACAGATAATTTATCCAAGAATATACGAAAGGTCCATATGCTCCTTGAGCGGATGGAAACAACTGCCAGTGACTTTGCACTGGTAAAGTAAGGGACAGCTGAGCATCGCCCACGCCAGGGCAGGACCTGTCCCCTTCCCTGCACCTCAGCTCAGCCCCATCTAGACAGTAACACCGACTCCACGGAGATGTGGGGATAACGCATCCAAGGCAACTTTAGACAAGCCCTCACATTACTTTGTTACAGGTTACTCAAACAAATTAAAGTATAATTCTACCCTTAAGGTATATGGACTCCATATAATTATGGAGCACTGCAGCAATATTTTGTGCTATACATCAGTTCACTCATCCTGCAACATGGTTTTATGGTTTTATTAAGGGACTACATCCTACATAGAGGAGAAACTACTTCTGAAGTTGCAAACGCCTAAAAAGAAACCTTCATTACGTCCTAAAACCAAAATTGATTCTTCTTTTTGCCTAGATCCCAGAAATACCTAAATGTGATTTGGCTCAAGCTTTCAAACGTCATTAATTTTGAAGGTGTATCCCAACGCTGGAGGTTTCGGTTTCCAAATCTGAGAAACTTCTCACCGAGTGAGAAATGGCTGTTTTAATTAATCTCTGAATGCTTCCCAACTACAGCAAATACTTCAGTTACAGCTACATTTTTGTTAAGCTGTCTCTGGAGCCATGGATGCCATGATTTATTCAAAAAGAAAGAAAAAGACTCATGACTTTGACATCTCAAGAGCATGTGGGTGGGTGAATACATTGGAAATTTTGAGAGCTGCTGAGCTGAAACAGGTGACCCAAGTAGAACAAAGAGGAATCAGGGCAGGTGTATTTCCACTGATCGTAACATTTCAAGAATCTTAAGACTAAATTTTGATTCCCTAAACTTAAACGGAGTTTTTCCATTAATTACAACTGAGACAGGTTCCAGCCTTGGGTCAGTGCTGCTCCACTGCACAGCACCCAGCCAGAACATGCAAAGCAGGTTCTAATGCTCTTTAACCATTGGCAAAGTAATTCACCAGGGAAGCAGAGGAAACCTAACACCCTCGGGCTCCTCTAAAATCACAAGTCTTCTTTGAGATGACTCACATTTGACCTTTTTTCCCCAGCTATGAGGCCATACCTTTTTGCCTCTCACTCTAAACCACAGCCATGAATTTTTCTATGACTTACAATGACAAACTGCCAGCCCTGGCTACAGACTCTGCCTGAAGCATTGCCTGGAGTTGCCAAAGGCCTCTGAACAGGAATCAACTTCTTACTCTAACCTGTGACCAAAACCTTCTGGGGACTGGCTGCTAACACCCCGTCTAAGAAGTTGTCCCTGTTCCTCCTGCAGTTCTGCAGTAGCTTTTCCATGCTCAAACTATTGTTCCAGCACTGCCAATTTGCCAGATAGACACAGCTGGTTTTGCCAAATTGCCATATAAGCACATGAACCTTGTTTTTCTTAGTACTGAAATTAGAAGATTCATAAAAGAAAGGGTCTGCTAGCAGTAAAACCACTGCAGTGAGTAAAAAAATCTCCTGCTGATTTTGGTCCATTTGGATCAGATCCAAACATATGAGAAATCTCCAAGTAGAGTTTCCACGTGTCTCTTACCTGGAATTTTTCATCCATACTTCCATTTCTTGGCTGCTTCATTCACAGTTACTTCCCTCTTTTAAAATGCCAAGATATTTCAAAGGCTCAGCTGTAAAATCTCACTATTTCCCTACAGACCCAATCATGCTTTTTTTTCTCCTCTTCAATTAAAAGTAACTAACATCAGGCTTAAAATGTTTCTGCGTCTTGACTGACACACACTGATTAGAACATAGGCACAAGCATAACATGCCCCCCAAACAGAAATACCTTTAAAAAGGTCTTTACAGTAAGGGTTCTTTAGGAGCATGGCACACACAGCACAGATCATAAGTGCACCTCCTGTCCCAGACTCTAGAAATATTAGAATTCATTTATACATTTCTATCAAATGCAAAATGAACAGTACCAATGACTTCTCAGAATCTATACTGCATCTGCTAAAAGTCATGCCAATGGGTTGGGATGGGATGCAAAGGCTGCAACACTTTTATATCACAAGAGCTCAGAAGGGAACACCCTCTGTTTTCATTTGAATTGACATTTATTTTTTCTCCCCCCCCCATCTTCCTGTACTTTTAGCTTGGGTCCCTACGAAATCACACTAATGCAATCATGACGTGCACATTTATCTTTCTATCTGTGCCTCTCTAATAATTTTTTATGCTTTTGACTGTTTTCAGTCTGAGTTGGCACGACATTTGTCTCAAAAGTTTTGCAATTCTTATGAGTTTCCTGAAAGGAAGAAGGCAAGGAGAAGAGAAAGACTGTTAATAGTTTCCCTGCTATTGTGAGCACAGTCTTTCTTGGGCATTAGAGACTCCACATAAGAGAGAGACATTATTGAGGATACTTTAACTAGCACTAGGAACATATTAAATTTCAGATAACCTAATCACGAGACATAAATCATAAGCAACCAGCTCTCAGCAGCTCTACTGCTCGTAAAACTGCTTTTCTAAAGAGCTCCAGGGGGCCTCATTGATCACAAATTCCATGAAGTTCTACCGGAGGAAAAAATGCAGCTCTATTTACATGCACCTACCTAGACTAAAACTAGGGCTTGGTGCACCTGCTCTGGGGAGCTGCAGACCAGCACACCACCCATGGGATGCTGAGCCATCTTTCCTTTGAGTTGCTAAATGACACTAAAGAGCAGCTACAGAGATGCTGGAAATGGGATCAGAAAGAGCTTTTCTTCAGGAAAACTAATGAAATTTCCTTCACGTGGAAATTTCTGTGACACAGCCTCACCCAACTTAGCCCACGAGGGGCTGAAGATTAAAGACTACGTGGCCACAAACTTTACAATAGCTGTGGTCCCCTATGTGGTGGTGTGCCCTATGGACAGTAGGTGCTCAGGAACGGGAAAGACACAACCAAGCACAGCTTCCTCTCTCTAACTCTGAGGCTGCAAGCACAGGGTGGAACACACAGCTTAGGAAAAGCCTAAACTGGCCACGTGTTTCAAAGGCCAAGGTTGGATGCAGTGCAACTCTTTTAGCCTCACGCTGAATATAGGTATGGAGGCAGCCCAGGTGTTCTTAACCTGGGGATACCATGGCAGCAACCAGGATACTGCATCTGGACCACGCTGGTAAGTCCTGGATGGTGCCCTACTGCACTACACAGTCCCACCTGCAGGTCACAGGTTCCCACTGACCTGTACATTTCTGCACCATCTTCAAGTCTACAGTGGGACTATGACCTGCAAAGCTTACCTTGTAAAAACGAGACATCCACAGACCACAAAAAGGCTTCATGAAGCTTAACACAGACTAATTTACTCCTCTTTAAGGACCCTGAATCCTCTTCCAAAACCAATTGAAAGCCCCCTCTGAACTTTAGAGAGCTTGAGATCAGCTAGTTTTGGTGCAATTAGGTAGCTTTCCAACACAGAGTGCATTCTGAAGGTCCTGATGTGTCATGCTGATGCTGCAGGTGCACTGGTGTCCTGCTTTAATAGGAGGCAATCCCACTACAAATACATCCAGGAAAAAGACATGGGTTCATTTTACTTTGCTGTTCTTACCACTGGGATGCTGGGCAATCTGGGTGGCAGAAGAAATGGAAACAGGAGCAGGGAAGACTCTCCAAGACAGCCTGAAGGCAGGTTTTCTATGTCAGTCTCCTGCATGGACTTCTCAGCTGTTTAAAAATGTGGTTGAGTCTACAGTGTCTTTTCTTCCTTTAGCGGGAGCACTAATCACAGTCTCATCTATCTAGATGCCTATTTTTATGAAACTCAGACGAAGATGGTATCTTTGAGACCTTTTCTCCCCTGTCAAATCTGAATAAATTCAACCAACATTTTGAAAAGTTATTGCAAGGCAAACTGAAGACAGACACAGAGACTGCAATGACACTAATTTCTATAGAAAACCAGGCTAAATCCAAAAAGTTTTAAGAAAACTCAAGCCTTTACACATTCCTTTCTTTTAAAGGAAAATAGCTTCCCTTCCATTTTTTGAAGGAGATTTAAAATAACTATCCGGCCCTGTCCTGAGGAGGAAAAAGCATGAACTCCATAAGTACACCTTGGGCCTTATTTTATGGATGGCAAACCTCACGTAGCTCTGATAACTACCATCTGCTTCATCTGAACTGTGAGCTACTGTCAAGGAGACAGACCACACTGGAGCATCTTTGTATCACAAACTGGACCACCAGCTCCCTGGCACATCTAGACAAGGAAGCCTGGGCAACATCCAGGGTTTTTTTTGCCAGAGGTATCTTTCTGAGCTTTTCTGTAAAGTGCAGCAATATTGTAATTCCCCAGAAGCCAAACTGTCACAGAAGTAAGTCCATCAGTACTCTAGAAGGCTCACATATCATATGGATCAATTTCATTACTTGCCCTGCAGTGGAATTACAGCCAACACAACAGACGCAACACTGCCAACCTCAAACACTGGAAAATCAAGGCCAAACACTCTAAAATATATATATATATTTTTACTTACTAAACTCTGATATAAAAAATACATGGGGTGTTCTGTTCTCATTTGCATTTTGGCCTGAGTCATTTTTGTATACTTCAGCCATGTGTGCAGTCTCATCCATTCTTTGATTTTGCTCATATTTGAGTGGAATTTCCTATGCTACAGCTTGTGCCCGTTGCCCCTCATTCTTTGATTTTGCTCATATTTGAGTGGAATTTCCTATGCTACAGCTTGTGCCTGTTACCCCTCATCATATTGCTGGAAAGAGTCCATCTCCATCCTCCCTCAGCCCACCCTTTAGATACTTACAAGCATTACTAAGGTCTTCCTCCAATCCCTCCATCATCTTTGTTGCCCTACGCTGGACTCTCTCCAGTAGTTCCCTGTCTCTCTTGAACTGGGGAGCCCAGAACTGGATGCAGGATTCCAGTTGTGGCCTCCCCAGCGCAGAACAGAGGGGGAGAATGACCTCCCTCCACCTACTGGCCACACTCTTCCCTACGCAGCCCAGTTTCCCACTGGCCCTCGTGGCAAAAAGGGGACGTTGCTGGCTTGGACAGAATGGATAATATTATTCCAGGAGTTGTGTTAAACAACATTGAATGAGGTGGGAGTGAAAAACAGCCCTCATTCAGTACAAGAGTGAGAAGGGATTTAGTTTGCTGAGTGGATTAGATAGCTGAGGTAAGAGAGGCCACCTCAGGAGCCCAAGGATCCCATTGGCCCTCTTGGCAACAAGGGGACAGAATGGATAATATTACTCCAGGAGTTGTGTTAAACAACATTGAATCAGGTGGGAGTGAAAAACAGCCTTCATTCAGTACAAGAGTGAGAAGGAATTCAGTTTGCTGAGTGAATTAGATGGATGAAGTAAGAGAGGCCACCTCAGGAGCCTGGCCAGGAAGCTCACATATCTCCTGTGGGGTCAAAAAACAGCCATGGAGAAAAGGAACTGCCTGAACACCAACTGGATGTGCACAGACTAAAGGATACTACAGGATGACATGCAGGAAGAAGGACAAAGAAAGCCAGAACAAGACTTCAAGCAAGACTTGAGGGAAAACCTGAGTATAATGGCTTCTGCATCCAGGGCAGAAGGAAGTCAGGGACTGTTTCCAGGGAAGAAATACTGGCTGCTTTGGGAATGTATTGCCATATATTCCTAAATTAAGTAAAATCCGTTAAGGAAAACCTTGCACACATTATCTTTCTGCTAGGCTCATGGAGACAGCATAACAGATCTCAATTTTTGGCTGATCGTGTAAATTAGTAATTACCGGTGTTCAATCTTTGCATGTCCCTGCTGTCAGCATAACAGATCTCAATTTTTGGCTGATCATGTAAATTAGTAATTACTGGTGTTCAATCTTTGCGTGTCCCCCACTGACCCAAGACACTGCAACACAACAAGAGACACCGTTCTTGGAAGAATGATGTTCTTGGGACAAGACTACTTTTCAGAAGCAAAAGGGACAAGCAGTTGAATGCAAACAGCCTGAGCTGTCAAAATGTATGGGATTTCTCAAACACAAACCCAGAGTTTACAGCAGGCTGCTATTCCCTGGGCTGGTGGCAGGAGCAGGACAATCCTAGTCCATTTCCTCCAGCTTCATTGACTCTCCCACCTTGGGCACCTAGACTCCCCCTGGTTCTGCCATCCTGCTGTATTTTCTGCTACAGGCAGCCCTCAGCCTGCTTACCCCGCGAGATTCATCAGTCCCTCTGGAAATGGTGAGAGCTGAAGAACTGGCAAATGAAAGGCAGGGGCAGAGTTCAGTGTTTTGGGGAAAGGGATGTGGTTCAGTGAAGTCAGCAGAAGAGATTGCAACTTTTAAATAAAAGTTCCTACATGAAAAGAGAAACAGACAAAAAAGGGAAGGGAGTCAAAACAAGATGAATTTACAAGGGCAATGCCCTCAGTTTTCAAATGACCTCAGGTAAGGTCATATTTAATGTTTGCAATTTTGAAGGAAATTATCATATTTTCTCTTGTAATTAGCTGAGCATTAGAATCAAAGCTATACTACTTACACAGTTGCAATGTGTTTACTATTCTGGGTTGCGTTTTCTTAATATGTCTAATACAATTTTAATACTTTTATCTTTTATGACAGGACTTAGTTCAGACCAAAATAATCACTGTATTAACATTTTTTTCTTACCCACTCAAAGCAATTCAGTTCATTACTGCAGAAACAGCAAGCCTCCCCAGTCCATCATTAATTCCTACTGTTTTAATTATGAGAAAGAAAAAAAATTCTCTGTGGAAGATTTTGAGCATAATGACACTGTAAATACAAATCTTAACGCAGAGCTATAAAGTACAAACCAGACAAGTCAGTTGCTAAAGTAAGATTCTGGCAAAGATCACATTTTATTTGGTAGGAACTTAATGTTTCCCTCTGCCAAGACGCTCTTATGCTGCTCTAAACCCACTGAAATTAACTGCACCACATCTGCCTGGAGAAGAACGAAGCCCTTAAAACTGTCCTAACAAGGAGTTCAAACCATATCCCCATATCTTAATTTGACAGAGTTCAGGGAAATGTCAGCTCTAAATGGTGTCAAAAAGATTTATTTCTATAATGAGCATGAATTGGGATTCTAATTTCAAACAGCTCTTCAACATAGGGAAAGTTTTCATGAAGATCTGAACTTGGACTCATTTCTAGTTTGGGCTGGTTTCTTCTACTTTCCCAACAGAAGCGGAATTGATAAGCCCACTGCTTGCAGACAACATCTATAATAATACAGATAAGCCACACATCTGAGATGGATGGGATTTTCAACAGTATGGACAGACTTCATTAGGACCATTGTAACCTCAGGGCGTTTGGATCTCAAACCGAAGCATGGGATGAGTGTCACAGCACAGAAACTGCATGTCCTCATTTCCAGAATGGAAAGTTCAGTACATGCACATGTACAAACACAAGTTTGCAAGCCCACAAGATAAACATCCAAACTGGAAGGATTTTTGTTTCCATTCCTAATCCAGCTCAGAGACTTTCCGGCTGAGAGTTACGCCTGATGCAAATTCACTTGCTTCAAACCACTAAGTCCTCCAATACTGGGAAATAGATGTGATTAGACAAATAGATAAGAAACTCTAGGGATTTTGTTAATGGTCAAAGTTTCTTGCTTACTCATGACTATTTTAAAAGAATACCAATAGAAGCAAAGAGGGCAACAAGAACACCTAGCATTCACGGTAATAATACAGTCAAGCAAAACCAAATCACAACTCAAAACAAAACCAGGACCAGAGAAACAGAATCTTCTATTAAAAAAATTTTTCTGCTTCTACCCACCAAAGTTAGTTACTTTTTACAACTAAAAACTGCTTGCACCAGGACATCTTATTTGTTCATATCCTCGTTACATTATATTCAGTTCAACTACTGAATGATCTAGCAGATATATTATTAGACGTAGTAGAATCATGTACACATAACAGAAAGGGAACAGCTTTTGGCATGTATCTTTGCTGATTAATTGATTCTAGCAGTAATATCTGAAGTAACAGTGACTATTCCCAATAATTCACTATTTTCATCTATATACGCACACACACGCAAAAAAGCAAATATGAAATGTTTACGTGATGCAGAAAATCCCTTCAGAACCTGACCTGACATCAATGAAAAGACCTTTCAACTCCCATAGCCTTTGGATTAAAGTGCATAGAGTGAAAAACACAGAGAGTGGCTGAGAAAAAGCATAATGTACCCTCACAATGACCTTCAAATACTGCATAATTATCAGGTTCAGCTTTGACAGATCAATATTTGAAGATAAAAAAAAAATCCTCAAATGGATCAGTGGATTTTACGTTGGGGCTTTACCCCTTATAAAAACCATCATCAAGCTTGACTCTATCACCAGTGACCAAAACCATTAATAGGAATTGCTGCATAAGGAAATGAGAATCCTTACTGCTTTTGGCATCTTTGCTGGCTATCCAAATTGCATGTGGACTGTCTGTACTCTGCCTCTACTCCTTTGGTTTCTACTCCTTCAGGAATATGGGCATCAAGAAACTTAAATCCCTACTAGGAGGGTACAAGAGCTCCAGATATCAATCATGTCTGCCAGTTACCACAGTGGTACCACAGGTCCTTCCTTTGACTTCACAAGATGGAGCTAAATTAGACCTCAAGCCACTTTTGCTTCTACATAAAGCCCAACTGGAGGTCACTAATGGACTGAAGATGGTGCATGAAGAAGTTCCTCTTGGCCTGAGTTTCACTTTAGGTCTCAGGCAACTCTGAGCAGTAAGGCAAGGTCTGGCAAGGACTGAAGGGCTATGATCTACACGGAGGCTGGCTGGTGTTGGGCAGGATAAGAGCTTGGCCTGGTAGGACTGCAGTTGGATCTGATATTAAGGACTAGAAAAATCAGGTCATGAAACAGATGTTTTGTAACAAAAAATGATTTCTACAGAAACAAGGCCAAGTGCAAAGCCCTGCACGTGGGTCGGGAAAACTCCAGGCACAAATCCAGGCTGGGTGGAGAACAGATTGAGAGCAGCCCTGAGGAGAAGGACTTGGGGGTGCTGGTGGACAAGAAGTTCAACATGACTCAGCAATGTGCACTTGCAGCCCAGATGGCCAACCAAAAGAAGTGTGGCCAGCAGGTTGAAAGAAGTGATTCTGCCCCTCTACTCTGCTCTGGTGAGACCCCCACCTGGAGTACTGCGTCCAGCTTTGGAGTCCTCAGCACAAGAAGTACATGGACCTGTTGGAGTGAGTCCAGAGGAAGGCCACAAAGATGATGAGAGGACTGAAGGACCTCTGCTGTGAAGACAAGCTCAGAGAGCTGGGGTTGTTAAGCCTGGAGAAGAGAAAGCTGTGGGCAAACCTTATGGTGGCCTTGCAGTACTTAAAGAGGGCCTACAAGAAAGATGGACAGGGATTTTTTACAAGGGCATGAAGTGATAGGACAAGGGGTAATGGCTTTAAATTGGAAGAGGGGAGATTTAGATTAGATATCGGGAAGAAATTCTGTGAGGGTGGTGAGACACTGGAACAGGTTGCCCAAGGAAGCTGTGGATGCCCCATCCCTGGAGGTGTTCAAGGCCATCTAGATGGGGCTTTGAACATCCTGGTCTGGTGGTAGGTGTCCCTATTCACGGCAGGAGGGGTTGGAGCTAGATGATCTTTAAGGTCCCTTCCAACACAAAACTTTCCATGATTCTAGAAACTTGACCTCTGTTAGGGCTGACCAACTTTGGTCTCCTTCCTAATCCCAATTCCCTGTAGTTATTCTAAGATGAAGAGGCTGATCAGACCCAACACCCAAAACTCAAAGAGAAGACATGCAACTGCATTTCCAGCATGGATACAAGACCAACTGAAGTAATAGAACAAAATCTTCGGAGATTTTCAAGACCCACCTGTATGCAGTCCTGAGTAACATGCTCTGACAAGCTCTAGGCAATCCTGCTTCAGCAGGGGAGTTGGACTAGATGATCTCTATGGTCCCTTCCAACTCTAAAAATTCAGTGAAATTCAGTGAAAATTCAACCCCTGCTGGACAGGAAACAAAATTCTGCAGTCCAGACTGATTTCTGGACATTACCTTTCATGGATAGTGGATGAGAGAGTTAGTATAGAGACTTACTACAGAAAAAGCAAGAGTGTGTACAGTGAGTCCACCACACCTGGTGAGAAGTAATTTCTAAATAAACTGTACTGGCCTTCAGCTGTCTCTGCCCGCCTGCCTGCATTTCAAACAGCTCCTCACCTCTTTCCATGGGCACGCCGTTTCACAAAATCTAGTGAGGCTGTTCACAAATAAGCAGTGACTGGGAAAGCTGGCATGGAACAAAACTTGAAAGAGACTACTTCAGAAACCCTGAAGCCTGAGGTATCAATAGAAAAGGATTTTTTTTTAAAAGACATAGTTACAAACAGCCCACAGTTTTTCAGCCACAGAAAAAAATAGCAAAGAGAGCCTTCCATGGCGTCATTTATAAGGTACAGCAGTTAGAAAAAGATGCAGACTTTCTTTTCATCTTTCTCCTGTAAAAGTAGGGGTTTTTTTCTTAATTTGTATTTAGCATCTCAGGGCTCAGGACCGATTTTTGGCAACTTGAAGAATCCTGGCTTCCCTTGTGGCTGTCTACTGGACCATACAGGGAACTCTTGCCCTTTTCTAGCAGTAGCACACAGCTACTGGGACAATACACCAGACCAGGGACTATCACAGACATTTAAAATGTAACACTGCCTATTTCAGCCACATGGAGTGGAAGTTATGTGTAAAATAAGCAAACAGGACACACGCTGATAAGATAAGGGTGTTACACTGTGCTAGGGACACCCTGCACATGGCTCTGAAAAACGAGGTACCGGGCACCTGCCTGACGATAGATGTAACTGCATTGAGTACCTCCTGAAAACTATTGCCCTGCCCATTTTCCACTTCACGTGGGGTTTTTTTGTGGGGGTTGTTTGGGTTTTTTTTTCCTGGTTTTGAACTGCCATTCACAAGTAAACTTGGAAACAAGGAATTTAAATGCTGAGTAAGCCAGCAGGAAAGATAACGGACCATGACTTACTTATTCATCTCAAACGACCTCCTCTTCTCCCCTTGCTCCAGTTCTGATTGGGACCATGGTCATTGCCACTATTTAGTGGGGAGGGGTCCTCAGAAGCCCCATCAGCTTTCTTAGGATGAGTGGCAGAAGTAATCACTTCAGCTATTAGGCAAACAAAAATAGCTGCCAGTTCTCCCAAGGCTTGTGAGACCCACCCGAGCTGCTCTGTCTCCTTCCTTTGCTTAAGTTATTTGCTGGCTGGCTGGCAGAAGAATGCCATCAATGTTTGCTAGCTGCTTAGAAGACATTTTTCCAAAGGGAAAAAAGTGTGATCCCTTCACCTCTTCCTTGCCACCTCCGCCCCCACACCCCAACCAGCCATTCAGCTGCTCAGCTGCCTGCTCTCCTCTCTCCCGCCCCTCTCTCTGCCTCTCTTTGACTGTATTTTAAATCCCCTTTAGTGGGTTTCCTTAATGCACTGTCACACATTTTAATTCCAGTTCTTGGTCTGTCAACAATGAACTCTGCCAGCTAAACAGAGCTGAAACTGCTTGCGGTTGGCGGCAAAGATCTACTGAAGTAGGGGGTAACATTTTTTCAATAGCAGGCTTTCATGTAAAATCCTAAACTGGAGTGCAGTCTTTCCAGTATAGACTGCAATTAAACTGTAATTCCCTGATAGACTTATAACTGTGATTTCCTACCAGCTGGCCTGGGAAATTATTTCAGTACTTCACCCAACAGAGCTGTTATTTAGATGGCTCACACAAAAAACACACATTCAGGTTTGCAGTGCCCATGTTTGGAAGGGAAGAACAAACGTGTGGCAGCTCCAGCCACGGGCAGGTTTCTACAGTAGATGGCAGCACCCAGGAGCTCTGAAGCTTTCCAGCTGGCCAGGCTATTCAAGCAGCCCCTTCCTTCTGCCATCTTTCTTAATTTCCACAACAGGGATCTCCTCCTCCTTCCCTGCCCTGCCCCTGGTTGTTGGAACCTCAGCTTTCCTTCCAAAAGCCTCTCTTTACATGCCCCCTTTCAGAACAGGTGATGCTCAGCTCGTTCCACTGAAACAACTTCCAAGCAGAGTCAGAACAGACCCTTTGCTAACTCTCTTATTTGACAGATTTATTTCGTCCCATAAAAAGAAAACAATATGACATATTCCTCATGGCACAAAACTTAAATGGCTTTATACTTCGCTTGCAGCACTTGGGGAGTGAAAAGAGAGGAGCAGTAACAGGTAACACTAACGCAGATTACAGGCCAAAGGAAATGCTACGCAGAGGAGGAATGAGCTCCAAGAAGCCATTCTTAGCTTTGCAGACTGACAGCACGGCGTGTGTTGTCTTTATTATTCTCCCACTCTTGCAGAGCAGCATCCTGCTGCTCACTCACACCAGGAAGGGGAACATTTCCCTCTGTACCTGCTCCAGGTCTTTTCATGCACTTCCCTCCCGGCTGTGCCCCATCCTGCCCCCAGCCACTTCTTACACCCCCGGGGCTCCTGCAAATGCTCCCGGATTTCTATCCAGTCAGAGGAACAGCAACCATCACCTTTTTAAACCGTTCCACCCACCTTAGCTGATTTAGATTGAAATAGGTCTGATTTAGACTGAAATGGGCACAAGCAGTGCATTGACAACCCCAAGGGTATGACCAATTCCGACAGCACATGAACAGCCAAAGAGGACGGTGTCCTGCAACACCCCCACCTTGACTGTTGTGGTTGGCAGGTCAAGGAGCAGAGCTCCTGCTCTGGGCACTGCATGTCAGGACAAGGGGTAATGGTTTTAAACTGAAAGAGGGGAGATTTAGATTAGATCTCAGGAAGAAATTCTTTCCTGTGAGGGTGGTGAGGCACTGGAACAGGTTGTCCAGAGAAGCTATGGATGCCCCATCCCTGGAGGGGTTCAAGACCAGGCTGGATGGGGCTTGGAGCAACCTGGTCTGGTGGGAGGTGTCCCTGCCCAGGGCAGGGGGCTGGAACTTGATGATCTTTAAGGTCCCTTCCAACCCAAACCATTCTATGATTCTATATATGCTACCACCTACAGCAACACCACGGATGCTCCCCTACACCCCAGAAGTACAAGGGATCAACACATTTTCCCCCCAAACATCACCTGTACGTCTTCAATACTGAGATAGATGTACTGAGGTCCTGAGAAAGAGAATCTTCATGAGAAAGCTCATCTCATGAAGATGAGCTCCCAGGTTTAGCAACAGGGAAATGACAAGGTATGTTGCTGCACAGCAATTGTCTGTCAGATGCCTTTGCACAAGGCAAAGTGCTGTAAATCCAAACCTGCAATGAACCACAGCATAGCTAACAATGGCCACTGAGTGAGGCAGACATTAAAAAGACCCCAAATTGCAATTTTAAAAATTCTTACGTATCTTCAACTTTTCCTAATACTGCCTTTCAAACCTCAGTGCCCTCATTCATGCTGGTTTGGCAACAAAGGTGTTAAGGAGATCTCCAGCGGCCCCGACATGAGGAACATTAGCTGTTTTCTTTTTCCTCCAGATTTCTGTGGTGCCACAATGCACTTGAGGAAGGTACAGTAAGACAAGCATGACTGGGGAGGGTCAGTACTACCTTTAGTATTATCTTGCAATCATTTCTGTGTGTATAAGCTGATTTCTTAGTACAAATGCAGAAGCCATCGCTCCTGTAAGTAAAGTGCGTACCTGCTGATTTAATTTTACATCTTACATTTTGTGGGGTGCATTTCTAAACCTTGTTTTAAGTGCTCAGACCTCTCTAATTTGCATTCTGCATTCAGAGGTGTTCTAAAAGAGACTGAGGACAGGGAATGAAGGGGAGATAGTGCTGTTTACTGTGGCTTTCATTCTGCTCCATTCCCTTTCCCAGATGAGTGCAATAACTTTCACTGCCACTTTGTCGGTGAGACAGAAATATGCAGCATCAAACATACCATGTTAAAGCGGTGTTTGGGATATGAGCTGAGGGAGCTCGAGCCTTTGCTTGTGTCAACAGCATCTTTCACATCTCACAGGCATGCAGAGATGAAGGTCACTGAGGAAGAGCACTTGAATCAACACAAATTCAACTGACAGTGTTAAGCTTGAAAGAAAAAATTGATTGCGATTATTTTTTTTTCCTTGTTTCTGGCCAAAAATAATAGGAGGAAAATTGCTATTTAAAACTACCATACTGCTAACAGCACCTCACTCCAAAACAACCTGCACCTTTAACATAATGATAGTACTGTGTCCTACCAGGACCTTAGCGATGTGAATGCTCCTGATGCACTTGCCATTTCTGCCTTTGTGCAGAACTGAGCTCTGGGACTGGAACTTGCTTTTGCCTCTCTTTAAAGCCACCTTGCCAGCCAGACATTCCTTGCCACTGGGAAAAATTCCTGTATTAAATACCAAGTGGATGAGCAGAAAGTGACACAGGGAGAGAGAAATGCACACTGCAAGTCTGATCCATGCACCATTCGAACAGTGAGGGACAATCTGAATGAACTGGGGATCAAGCCCTAGACTTCTTTTTTTCTCCTGTGTGCACAGAGGTATGATCTGTTCTGAGATGAGGTTCCAAATACATCTAGTTCTCAAATACACAGTAGATTATTTCATTTGGCAGCAATATATACTCCTGTATTGTCTTCCACAAATTAGTTCAGAGAACATGAAAAAACCCACCTAATAAATCACTTTCGTTATGCTTATATATAAAGTAGGTAAAGACTTCCACCTGCATTGTACAGGGGGGAATATGAAACATGGGAGAGATTAGGAAGCCTGCAAAAAGCAAGACAGAATGTCCATAAGATAATCAGAAACTCTCTTCCCAATCTTGCGCTGTTATCACTGTCTGAAGACATCCCCTGCTTCCAGGACACTATTATCTGCTCTCCATACAGCCTGGTGTTAACAACATCAAATCAGCAGCAGGGCTATCAGTCTCCTGACAGATGGGGAGTTTAGTCCCCTCCCTTAAAACAATCAACACAATAGCTACTTGAACATAGCTGCAGACACGTTCGAAAGATGGTAAATCCTACCACAGTGTTTCAGGAGGTGAGATCAAGGCTAATAAAGAAACAACCCAGGACATTGATTTTTCAGGTTTACAAGATGTTTCAGACACAGCTGGCTCTGTGGAATTCGGCATCTAGTACAAGTTTAGCATGGAAATAATGTACAGTCTCTGTCCCACATTCAACTTCTGTGGGGCTTTTTGCATCTTCTGCATTATGAAATTCTTCATTTACCACAAAACCAGGAAGAATAAAGTCAAACTCTATATAATGTTACCCATAGAGCTGGCAATTCCCTTTTTGTCCTACACTGTCCTCTCCTCTAAGATCCATGCTGACTGCAAACCTGATGCTGGAGAAGGCATCTGAACCAGACAGACAGCCAGGGATTCCCAAACAGAATCACAGGCACTCCTGCACCACTAGATAGAGGATGAATATTAAAGCTCAGTAGCAATTCCAAACCCTCTGGCTTCTCACTCATTTTGCTGTAGGAACACGTGCCAAAGTACAGTTAATATTACTTTTCCCTTTTGTGTTTCTAAACGAAGTAGTAGCTGGAGACAAGAAGACAGAAAAGGAATATGCTGCCAAGACAGTTTTATCATCAGAGCTGTCCCCCAACACTATTTACACCACATCGTTATTGTTCTTCTCCCCTCCAGATGAAAGGAGAGCATACACAGCCTCCAGACAGGAGCTTGCAGTCCTTTGTACATTCTTACCTGAAAGTACATTGCAAAGAAATGCCAAATTCCAAAATACTGGGAATTTGGAAAAATACTTGGTTCAGATAGTAGCAATCTGTAATGTGTATCTGAACACAGTATTGAACAGCAGTCAGCAACACACCATCCTAGTCATGAAGACTAACCACATACTGAGCAAGAAATAGCTGGGAGGTCAAGGGAAGAGATTATTTCTCTCTACTGATTTGAAATTGCATATGGAACCTCATGTACCTCTCCACAGTACAAGAGAGATGTCAACAGCTCAGAGAGAGTCCAGCAGAGGACCCCTAAGATGGTTACGGGAATGGACTACATAAAATATGAGGAGAGGTAGAGGAAACTGTGTTTTGTTTCCCCTGGAGAGGAGGAGGTTAATGGGGGAATCTAACTGCCCACTTCCAGTACCAAAAGGGAGGTTGACAGAGGAAAACAGAGCCAGATTTTCCTCACAGGTGCACAACACCGAGAGGCAAATGCCCTGAGGAAACGGCCACAAATTGCAAGAAGGGGGAATTTCAACTTGGTAGTAGGAGTCATCCAGATTGTTGGCATTTCTCTGTTTGCTACATTTCCCTTGCGGATTGCCTTACTGGTGTGGTGGGGGAGGTGAAATGTTTAATACAGTCGTGTAATCCCATTTTTTTATCAACAGAATGTCCATCAAAAAATGAGAGGAAAAAAACCCAGAAAGATACAGAGCATGGCCCTCCTTCGTATGTGACTAACATGGAGTGGGGAAAAAACCAGTCCGTCATACCTGTCCCTCATTTTTAGGACTGCCTGTGCATATTTGTCCCCCACAGTCAGTGTGAACTGGTGTGGCACGGTGTTGTCAATCTGCAGAAGACACCTGAAGAGGGATTCTTCTCATCTGCGGGGCTACCTATTTTTAACAAGTTTATCAGGTGATTTAAATGAAGATATTGTCTATCCCCTACCCCCTAATCCTTCTTTTTGTCATTAGATCCATTATGGTCATTTCTCCTGAAGGATCACAGGCCATCCTGGCTGCAAATCAAGGAGGCTGAGAGCTATCACAGACAAGGAACCAAGTAGGCTTCCTTTATGCCCAAGCCAGCCCCAGTATTCTGTTTCTACCCACCACCTTCCATTAAAACAGAACATCACCCTTAAGCTGCAACAGCAAGCAGATTCTGTTATCACCCGAATTACAAAAAGAGAAATACTGCAAAGCCAAAATTATTGCAAGTGAGGAAATCGCAGATAAGCAGCAGCTTCTGACACGAAGGAGGGACAGGCAACATGTGAACCTCTAAAAGTATCAGCTTATCATTCTTATGATGAACCAAGTACTCACTGTTCACTTCTATATAGTATACTTGTGAAAAATGAACACGAGGATTACATTTAAATCAGCAAACAGTAATTAACTACTTCACAGAGAGAACCTAAAGTTGGACCTGACAGAGAATTACCGGACTGGTCAAATGATGGCGCTAAGAAAATGTGGATTCTGCAATGCACTTCAGCTCTCTGCCTCACAGAAAGGCTATTTCTTTGAAATTATGAATATTTTGAAAAGCAATGGGAACCTAAAAAAAAAAGCAGCAACAAATGAATTCTGTGATTACTGTTTACAAATCCAGGTTCTGGCAGTAAAGGTCAATCCTGGAAACCTGGAAACCTTTTCCTGGGAATGTTGCCCTGCACAAGTACTGACCCGTGCAAAGGTGTTTTTCACGACATTTGGCTGAAGACTGAACACTGAAGGTTGACTCATATGCAAGAACATGGGCGATCATAAAAGTGTAGGGGGGGAGTTTTCTTCCCATCTTTCCATGAATAAAAAACCCCGACATTTCAGCAAGCCAGGCTTAGCAGCCCCTGAGAAGGATTTTATAAAACCTTTATACAGAATTGCTTTCCTGTTATAACTTAGAATTGTTGTCCAAGACAATGGCCTTTCCTTAGCAGGAGGCAGGGGTCAGCAGTCTTTTTTGTGACAGGTAAAAACGGTGCCTCACAGCACTACAAGGAGTTAAGCAGATAACACATTTTAGTTGAAAGAGAAAATACCTGCTTGCCATGACATATGAATGGTTTTATGCCCTGCACTTCACGTGCAGCTGTAATGCAACTCTGAGGTCTCGTGAGCTCATTCAACACTTAAAAGGGCAATGGTGTGTCTGTAGCCTCCTCGACTTCATGAGTTCATCTCAGCTGGGTCTGAGGTTACAGAGTCAGTGTAGAGTAACTCTGTGAATACAACCAGCTTTGCCTTTTGCCTGCTCCTCCCCTGGGTCCCTACAGTTTCTGGAGTATAAATAATCACCTCCTTGTCAGTAAAAGCAAGATTTGACAAAGCCTTGATTTCACTTGATATTCTTGAGCAATTTAAGTTTTGTTGTGATCCACTTAAAAAATCCCTCAGTTTGCAGAATGAGGAAAAGGAGAGGCAGAGGTAATCAGGCCATTATCACAATTATACTCTGGGGGAGAAGACAGGTTTTTCAGCTGATACCCCCCTATACAAACTTTCTGCAAAAACGAATTTAAACAGAATGGGTATGCTTGCCTCTTTCCTAGGAAAAACATGGTCTATCAAGAGGCTCCCTGAACAGCTGACTAACCTGGAACAGTTTTTGAGTCGTGCTTCTACTGAAGTAATCTGAGTAATCCAAGTAGGCAGTTCTGCTAAGAGTTACAGTATGAAACAGCATCTTCATTTCAGCATTTTCCCTTCCCCTCACTTCTTCATTATTACACTCTGGTCCCATGCATTGGAACTTTTAAACCCTCCACACAACAGCTCACCTCATCATTAATTTGTATTTCCTACATAAATGTCTACTAACAACTGAGCTGATGCACAGCAGACAAGTGACTTCCCAAAGAGAGACAAAAGGCTGTTAATTCTATTTAGTTGCACATATAAAATATGCAGGAAATAACAAACATGCACGGGAAGGTACACAGCCCTCCCAGAGGACAACACTCAGAAGTAAAAACCAGGAATGACAGAAAAAAAATATTATTGCTGAAAAACATTAAGCGTTAGAAGTAAAGATCAAACGTTTGCCTGTGAGACTAGGGAAAAAAAACCACAACAGGATCAGAGAATGCCCTGTTGTGCATGGTATTCCTGCCGTGATATGGAGCCAGGAGAAGATGTTCAAATAATAAGGTGATTTTGACAATAAGGAGTTCTGTGCTAGTAGGTGTTTCATATGAAAAGCAAGAAGTACTCCCCAAATAACAATAATAATACTAACTTCAGGTGTCTGGTTGCTAGTACTAGCATTTTCCTAGATGTGAAAGAACATATGAATGTCTGCTTTTACGGTTGTTTGTTAGACAGAAGGGTATCTATGATATTCACAAATAAAAAAAAATATGTAGCCTGTAAGAAGTTATCATTATACACCAAATGACTAGGAAGGTCAATGATATTGACTGACTGACTAAAAATGAGATTTATAAAAAAGAATCAGATGAATAGCTTGTATACATGAAATACTGCAAGTAACAGATAACGTACCAGGGGATTTATTACTAAACCAATTTAGTTTTCTAAGCCTTAGGTAATTTAGAACCTGCAAGCAAGGAAGAAAAAAGCTGTTCACCTCTAGAAAATATTTCTTCTGGCAAAAAATAGGAAAGAAAAAAAGAAGGAAAAAAAAAAAAGGAAAAACCTGCTAAACATTCTCCCCCCCATAAACCAAAACAGAAAAGGAAATAGGAAAAAAACCCTCAACCCTTAAGGTAGCAGAGCTCTGTGCTTCATAACTTCATGTACTGCATTGTCAACCAGACTGGCAGATATGAGAAAGCTGACAGCTCTCCAGAGGACCCTGCTGAAGCTGCTGTGCAGAAGCCTGGAACGGCACAGACCTGATCCTGCATGTAATGAGACTGAAGAGAGCTGGAAGGTAAGCTCCCTCCCCCAGCTGCAGGGAGGGAGCAGCCAGCCTGCCAAACCTCACGTGTGCCCCTTTGTGTGTGCAAATGCACATACACAGGCATGGGCCTTCCCTCCCGGGTGGCTTTGCTCAGGGGAGGCAGAACCGAAAAGTCAAGGTTGTTTTTGCCATAAATGCACCACAAAAAGACACTAAATTATATTACATTAAAAAAAAACCCAACAGAACAACTTGCACTCAATGTGTCTTACTCATGAATCCAGAGAATACACAGTCAAATCAAGGAAATCCTGACATATCTGTGCTCCTCTTTTATGCCTCAGGTTAAGCACTCTGGAAAAGCCTCATTAACTAGTGACAGTTGTAGCCAAAGGTCTTGTGCACCAGGCTGGCTGCGAATATTAGGCCTCATTAAATTAAAAAAAAAAAAAAAGAAAGAGAAAAGCAAAAAAAGGAACAAACATAGCCACTCTAATACTGCATTCAGTTTGTCTAACTCCACTTTAATTGGTACCCGTGTAATTGATCTCTTGCATTCCTTGTGGAACCATCCCAGACACATGCACTTCACACAACCAAACACAGCAAACACCATCAATCTTTTATTTTGCTCCCAGCCCAAAAAGGCTCCGGAGGAGCACAAGGACTTTTTATGATCTCCCAGCAGGTGAAGCAATCAAAAAATGTGGCTATGGTGGCCACCTGTAAAGTGCACAGCTCAATGTCAGATGCCAGAGGAGTGGGGGCCCATCGGTAGCTAAGAACTTACCACGAGCATTGTATGAGGCAATGTACCAGCACTTCACCATTTACTGCAAATTCACCACCACCTATAACAAACAACCAACCCCTACCAACAAAATGTGACTTCTCTTATTGAAGGTCTACCACTACTATGGTGAGGTCAGCTCTCAACAAGTTCAGGGTCTCTCTGATCTGCATTTAAAAGAGAAGCCCTGCCTCTGCCGGTCATTTACTCTGAAAACCCAGAGTAAACCTGGTGAAGAGGTTGAGGGTAGGACTCATGACAAGCTGAAGAGATAGCAAGCCAAAAAGTTGACACTGCCAGTTGTGTGTTTGCTGCCTGTGGCAGGAGCTATCCTGTTGTATCATCACCATTCATGACTTAACAGGATGAAGGCCCAACAAAAGAGACTGCAAAGGCCAAGTGCCACCCTAATGCAATGCAGATGTCAGATCATCCCCACCTCACTAAAGCACTCTGTATTACCAGTGGCACGCTGGTTTAAAAGATGCAGAATGGGAACGGGTTTGCCATCTTCGTGCTCCTTTCTGACAGAAATGCAAAAAAGGGCCTGTTCTGCAGGATGGTTGCACCCCCTCCACATATGATGAAATGAATAAACATAAGCTGTACATTATTGCACACATATATGTATACGTACAGAGCACCAACGAAAGACAGAAAGAGGAAGAGAAGCAGCACGCATCTTATTCTTTGTGTAATAGTCACAGGTGTGACTTTGGGTTTTACCTTCTCTGACACGGGATCTCTCCGATTGCACTGCAAAGTAGTGGTGCTTTCCTTTAAGATGTATGAATTCCACTGGAAAGGCTGTAGTTGTGACATTAAAAAGCCTAAGAAATGAGCACTGAATGGATACGCTGCTGGCTTGCAGATTTTTAAAGGAAAGTATCTCATTGGCATTCCTTTGTGTCCAGCGTATCTCAATTAAAATCAGTCACTGTGTGACAATAAAAAAAAGAATAGAAATACCAACATATAAAAGAATGATTTTATAGCCTTGTGCCCGTGGTGAGTAGGGTATGTATAAGGATTACGGTAATTCTGACTAAAAAGGTATCGTCGTGCTGCAATTTGGGGGAAGACAGTGTACTACTCACGTATAACGCAGGTGACACCAACAGACCGTGCTGGCATCTTTTAACAGCAGGCACAAGGACTACGACTAGGTCTCTGCTTCCTCATCAACCCCCTGTGGCTGCACTGCAGAACAGCCAGGCCGACGCTGCTGACGTGGGCTGCCAAAGCCCCTGCACCTTCTCACCACAGGCACCTTCTCGTGAGGTTCACGTATCAAAAGTCTTTAAAGGCACTAGGAGGAAGAGTCCTTTTCTTCATCAAGAGTTGACGCTAGTAAAGAAGTATTTGAGAAAGGATGCAGAGCTTCACTTTTAGAAGTGCTGAGCAAGACCCTTTTATTCCCATTAAAGAGAGCTGTAGCAGCATTGCAGAATGACTCGGAATAGGAATTGTCACTCTTTGCTCAGCCTGAAAGACCTCAGGTAGGTGACCCAGCACATGCTTTTTACTGCACATCATGAAACTAACCCCCAACACTTCCATTCACATGTCCATTCTTGCTCTGCTTGTTTTTGCTAATGTGCCATGTTCTCTCTTTCTGTTCTCTCTGCTGGTTTATCATGTTGCTTCCTTTTCCAGGAGATAATTAATGCATGAACTACAGCAAAACTAAGCAATCAGAATGCAAACTAAGAAGGAACAGTACATTGGAAAGATATGAGTTATTCCTTTTAAACATCAATCTGCATACTAATTTAACTTGTGCTGGCCAGAACCAGTCTGGCCCCAGGAACTTGGTCCAAGAGGACACTCCTCTAGAGCAGATGCTCCCTGGAGTGCTCTGCATGGGAGAACATGCCAATGGCGATGACAAGTTTTGACAAACACAACGCCTCCGTGATGTCATCATCCCTCAGGGTCAAGTGATCTCAGACCCTCACCCTCAGCATCCCCCAAACTGATCACATTAGTTGTAAATATGCTCATCCTCTTCTCACATCCACGGCACCCTACCAGACCACCTCTTCCATACATGAGTGTTTGGGCCATGTTGAGTGTATTTCCTGGCCTGTGGAGACCACGGCTTATTCCTCACCTGCACCACGTGGTTCTCCGGCTTCTCTTAACTTAGCAGGCCACTCACAAACCCCGACAGTGTGCTAAGGTGGTTCACCTCTCTCCTTTCATCAAAGCCAGCAGAGACGGGCACTTTCAAAGGACATCTCAGAGTCCACCTCTGTTTTCTGTGTTCCTACTGCCCCACTGGAAGTATCATCTTCCCCCATTAACTAAACAGGGGCAGGAGAGCTGTAGGCCTTGACACAAGTTACCTTTTCTGACACCCTCTTGTAATCTTTGGGACCCCGCATGGGTGTCTGTGCTGTGATGGGACTCCCCCTTCCCCGCTCCTCCATGCTCAGGCACACACACGCATGTGAGCATTCCCAAGATTTCATTGCTGCAGTTTAGGCTGATGAAAAGAGCAGCCTTATGGAAAACCCCTCTGGGACTGACTGTACATTCTGCAAAACTGCCTCTACAGCAAGGAAATAAATAAATAATGTGATCCTTGTTTTTGATTTAGACTGTAATTTCCTTTTTAATAACTATCTGCTTTCACAGCACACTCACCAACTCAACAGTATTTAACAGGAGGCTTATACTATTTTCAGGGGACTTCAATTATAAATTAGACTGTAAACTTCTTCCTCTTTTTGTTTTTTATTTCCTCTAACACTTTACTAAGTGGCAATGTATTCAAATTCCTCTTCAAACAGATGTATTGCTTCAAGTTTTTACATTAGGGAATAGGGCTATTCTCTTCCTGCCTGACTCTACCATTCTCCTCGTGGCCATCAGATTAAAAAGCAAAACAAATGGAACAAAACAGCACACTAAAAACGCACAGGCACCGAATAAACATTGTCTGAGATGAATCCTGTGTTTCAATCACTCAATGTTCCTTCATCTTGCTACATACAGCATATTTGGTTGAAATAAATAGAAACACTTAAATCTCACCGTCACCTCTGTCCATTTTAAATGTCAAAACACATTTGACTTTGTAATGAACTGCGGAGCTGTTTATATAGCCTCCATGTTTTAGAATTAAGCAATAGTCCCCATGAAATCACTCATTACCACCAAGTTTGCTTATTAGAGCCTCAGGCAAGTGTAAGGGCAGTTAACTCTCTAACATCACGATTGCCAAGTCCAGTAATGACTTATTCCCAGGTCTTTCTTCTATTACATATGCCACTCCTTACAGAGCAGAATTTTTGCCAAATGCTTTAAAAGTTACATCTCTGACTGATCATTCATTAATAAACATAAAAAAAGTAGACACGTCGGGTAAAGTTAGTGGAAGAAAGCTGCATCCTAAAGAGACCAAACAAGAGGACAACCTTCATTTAGAAGTCGGAGCCACTCGTCTCTAGGTCAGTAACAACAAGCCTGAGAAAGGGAAAATGCCATCACAGGGAATCATCCATAACACATTCAAACGTGGCAAGAGTGGTCAGGAACAAAGTGATGCTCTCAGACCACTGCCAGTGAGAACCAGATAGGTATGATGAGGAGCCAGCCAAATCTTCTGGCTTTCCACTACCACAGAGGGTTATCAACAGCAGACACAGAAAGCAAAGAAATTCCCAGCCATTTCAGCTCCTCTGCATTGCTCAGATGTCAACTGTGATTGTGTTCAGCTGATTGTCTCTTTGGAGGTCAAAGTAATAACCCTTACTCCCAGCTTATGAAGAGGGCAGAGTTGTATTCTGATAATGAAAATGAAGCACAGTTGACTTCAGAAGTCATACACCATGTGGTCCAAGCTTTGAGGAGGAGGGAGATGTGAGAGGGCTTCTGTTTCATGTCTTACTCCCACAGCATCCAGATAATTAAAAGGGACTGTCATCAGCTGTCATTGAGACCCATGTGGTCAGACCTGACTGCATCTAAGAGGCTGAATTCAGACTGGATTTATGAGGATGAAGCTCGTACAAGACAAGCAGAGATGCTTCTGGTTTAAGCCTGTCTGAACCGAGACCCAGCTCTTCAGGAATCATAGGAATTTTGATGGCAACAAAGGATGTTGCCCTCCTTGCAAAGGGAATTTGTATCTATTGTTTCACCTGCTGAAGGGAAGGGCTGGGTTTCCCACAGCCCTGAACTTCACTCAGTCATTGACAGGATTGCAAAAATGTACCCCCATCGGGCAGGATGCTGTAAATAATCAAATATGCCTTCATTTATCTGCCTATAATTATTAATATATCTGATTAGCCTGTAAATGCAACACCTCAATATGCTAGGAAAGGGGGGGATGTCCTGAAGTCTGCTGGACTGTAAAGTGGAGGGGGAAAGGACATTCATGTCTTCAAGGATGTCAGGACAGAGACTGACTTGACTGCAAAGCAAACTTCTGTACCACAACTATACAAGATTACCTTCAGAAAAGGATCACAGGCTACTTAAACATGGTTCTAAGCAGTGAATACAATCAATAAAACATTTTGCTCATTTTATATTTAGTTTGTAAGTATACATGTATACACACACCCTGTTATATAAATATTTGAGTATTTATATACAATGTATATTTTGATTATAAATCTGTTACAAAACCACTCTGGCTTAAGATTACTTAAACCAAGAAGGAAGACTTGCTCTTTTACATATTCAAAATTACTCTCCTATTAATATAGTGTCCAAAATGACTCTGCTGGAGAATGCTACAGCTGCCAAGCTCTTAAAACCCTGGTTCTGTCTGCAACTACCAAGCCGTTAAGACCATGGCTTGATATAAGTCTATTTTCAGTTTTTCTGTTATACACCCGGAATCAACCATATTTCACAGAGTCCTGATACTAGCGTTCAGACTTCTTATCAACTGAAAGTTTAATATCACACGATAGCATCACTGTGTGCTGTCAATGGAGTCAAAATATGAATATATCGCTAGACAGCAGTAGGATTTATTTTCATCCTCTAAACACACATAGGCACAGATATATGGATCTGTGCTACATGGAAGGAAGGAGGGAAGTGAGATTTTCAAAGATACAAGAGAAATCAGCTGCCCAGTACCTTTCTATTATATAATATATGTATTTATTATAGATATGATAAAAAAATATACCTGTGCACTTAACCGCTTTAGAGAAAAAAATATACATGTAGTTGGAAAAAAAAAAGTTATCTGTAACACCTGCATTGTACTAGCTCTTTCAAACTTTTCTGCTAGGAAATGAAGCTGAGGAAGTGGGAAGTTGAAAAATTAGCTTATTCTTTACTACTGACCTGGAGAAGAACAGCTGAGAGCAGAAACGAACCCATACTTATATATTTTAAGGCAGAGACAGAACAAAATTCCTTGAAGATCTCTTTTTGGTACACTGCAACTTGCAAGAGTCACCAGTATTAACTGATGTTCAAATATTTTTCCCAGTTACAAGCACAGGCTGCCAGTCACTCGAATGATGTTGATCTGGCAGCCGAGACTGATAAAAGAACAGCGGCGCCTTTTAATTCCACATGGCTGGGGCTCGAGCAGTAAGAGAGCATTATGCTATTACTGTAAATTACACTGACAGTGGAGGGCTACTGGGGTTATATGGGATAAGCAATGTTGCACAGCCACCGGTAGAAGTAATTAGCTGGTGTAATGAAGAGCGAGAAAAAGGAGAAGAGCGTTGGACAGCAGAGTGTTGTATTGTCAGCATTATCATTCTCCAAGGCTTCGGCAGAACAATGCACTGCTGAGCCTCTGGTAATCTCTACACATGGCTACCCATGAAGAGAGTAATTAAGAAATGTCATTGCCTCCTTGGGAAAATACCATCTCGTCTCAAAAGAATGATGATAATCTCCATAACAGCCCTGTTCTCTCCCTCTCTTCTCTTTGTTTTGGTGGAGAGTAAAAACGCGTGACAATGCACTCAAAGCTAAATGCGCTTTTGTTCTTCCTTTTGTTACACATCAACCCAAATAAAGAGCTGCCGGTGGAGCCAAAACAAAGCTACATTTAGAAGCAAGTGCGTGCACTCCCTAGTCTGTATTACCAGGCGAAGCCAGATCAGCATTGGGCATCCCTACTACAAAGAGTATTTAAAACGCAAGCGTCTGGCACAAGAGAGGCAAAATCTTACAAAGTCAAGTCCGCGGAGAGCAAGGCTTTAACCAAAGCTGCTGGATTTGACAAGCACTGAAGGAGCTGGTGCGAGAGGCAGTGTTAGAGCCCTCCTCCAAGGGCCAGGGAAGCCAGAGCAGCATCGCTGCTTCAGGTCCCACTGCAACCGAAGAGCAATGTTCCTGCAGTGGTGTGCAGCAGCCTTACCTAGGATAACAATCCTTCCAGGCCAACGTAAACAAGACAATGGCTATTCTTCCAGCACTGGGGCAGACTCATGTCATCCCTCACTTGGTGACCTTTGTGTCGTACTCATTCTTTGTCAATCCATCACAAAAGACTGACCCTGTTAATTGACACCATGCCTGAAGATATATGTAAATAAAACTAACCTTGAAGTTTACTACCTATACTTTTCTAATAGATTTTTTAGAAAGCTCCTTACTGCTGGGGAGCAAAGCAGTGTGTACTGTCAGAGAGCAATGCAAAGGCCATTGTCTTGGGTCACTGAGGAAGCTGGGAACATCTCTGTCATTCCTCTCCCCGCCTACTAGATGTGTACCACTGGGAATGCATGAAACCTGAAAGATATCTCGCTTGTCACAGCTGTACCACTACAAATACCAGAAATCCCCTTACAAAAGGTGTGATTAATTACACAAGCAAGGATTTCAGAGAAAAGGGGTTAGTGCAGCAGTCTGCTAATGAGGCCGATCAATTCAAATTCTTTTTTCCTTCCCCAAATTTCATTCTATGTTGTTTACTCTGCTCTCTGAAATTAAGCAGTTGAGTCTACACAGCTAACATACCTTTGATTCTCCAATTCACTGCACATTTGTATTGTACTGGAGGTAAATATTTGCAGCTGGAAAGTAGACAGCTGAGTTTAAATGTAACAATTGCTTTTTCTGTTTATTCCAGCCTGTTTCTTTGATAAAATGGAATGGATGAGGTGAGAAACTTTCAAGAAAAAGGCGTCTTTTGGGTTCTGTGTTAACACAGAGCAAAAGGCCCAGGTTCCCAGCTCGGGGTTCTCAGACATCAGTACAACTAGTGTCACCAGTAGGTCACTAGGGGTAGGAGTCACTACCACTACTCACAGGTTTTATTCTGGAAACCTTGACAGCATGGATTAGTGTGTTTTGAAATTCTGAGCAATTTCTTCTACGAGCACAATTACATACAGAATGCTTATGCCATGTTGAAGGAATGAGGGGAAAATTAAAAAAAAAAAATTAATTCTTTTTCAGCCTCCACTGATTATGGTAACTGTCATTCTCCAAAGGAGCCTGATGGGTCCCTGTTAGCTATCTCTAGCTTCCCAATTTCATGACATTATCTAGTGACATTGCTGGTTTAGTCTGGCATTCCCCCTCAGGATACAGCTGAAACCAATCAGGTAAGTAACTAGGCAAAAGATAATCACAGTGAGGTTAAAAATATAATGGAAAAATGAATATTTAAAAAGAGCTGAATACACAGTTTGGAGAAAATGGAAATGATGGAAAATGACAACTCCTCATGGGCAGATTCAGAAAGAAGGGGTAGAAAAAAGTAAGGCTTTTTTAATGGCTACGGGAAGAGGGCTAAGTGTTTTAAATTTTGACATTGAACTACTGCAAGAACAGTAAACAAAGACTAAAATCTGTTAAAAATATAAATGGAGAATTACCTCTGCAGTAGACACATAACCTTGCCTGGTAAGAGTTGCAGTCCCTGCAACGGCTATATTAAGTGTCTTCCCTTCCTCTATGTATTTTCTTTGCCTCCATCTACAGAAATAGACATTTTTCTTCAGCTACGGATTAGTAGGTTTGTACAAATACAGACAGTATTTTCCACATCATTCCTATACATTCAGTAATGATGTCTCTGAGACTTGAGTGAAAGTTGCAGAAAAATACAGGTATGACAGTGACGCATTCAACTGATACAGCCTGAAAAAGCTGCAAGGATCCTAAATCTCCTCTTGATTTCATGTACAATCTAATTTCTGAGCAGTGAGCTATGTCCCTTTCTGCCCATTTATGTCTATCTGAGTTGTTCTGTCATTGACTTCAATAGACCCCAATCTTAATCTGGAAATGTCCAAATATGGTAAAAGGACAACCATTTTTCCTTATATTATGAAGCCTGAAAGTGAAAAATCTCACCAAGAGTTCTTGTGTGTAAGGTCCTGAACCAGCTGTTGACAACCAGCCCAGACAATCTGGATGGATACTTATCAAGTATGTCTGATCAGGGACCATTTTCAAAAGCAATGCTCTTCAAAATGCAAAATGATTTAACGCCATTGGTACGGCTAACTGCACAGATTCTTTTTATTTAGCTCGAACAAATCCCCACAGATGCTTTGACTCCAATGGATTTGCACCTAGAGGGATTCATTCACATATTTTCAAAGGTATGTACAATAAAAAGTAAAGCTCTGAGTCTATACTATTTTGACTAAATACCTGGCTGAATGGGAAGATACAACTTCATTCTCATCTTTCTCTAAAGCCACTCTATTTTCTCTATTTGCTCCCAAGGAACAAAGAATTACAGAGCTCCAAAGCAATGGAGAAACCCTTGGCTAACGCTCAGGGTCCCAGCAAAACGGACTTGTTTTGTGGGCTACTTTGCTATGATGCTGTAAAATGGAAAAAGAGAGAAGGGTAAAAGATGCATGTGGTGGACAGGGGTAGAAATTACATTTAATAGGGCTATAAAATTCTGCCTGACTCAGATCAAATGCTTCTGTCATTGCTGTCAGGCAAAATTATGGCAGATCAGTATCAACGGTGCGTTCCTTTGAAACTATAGTCCTGCTTCTCATATTGATTTGTGGTAATGGGTCAATACAGACTCCTTAAAAAAGTGCACATATATATATGTGTGTGCATATATGAGTCGTAGCCAGCAATGCTAAATTTGTGTGTGTTTCGCTTCATTTTGCTCCCATTTGCCACATGAGCGTCTTTTCAGACACATTCATTATTGTGACAACAGGTTGAATCTGCAATTCACCATCTGCCTAAACAACATTAACCTTCATGCAACCTCCGATTATTATTGTTAGGCTTTGTCTGAAATTTAAAAACCTCCTAATATAAGCTGGGGGGCCAACCCTTGCACTTAGCATTGTCCCTTCTATTATATGCGTAACCATCCTTCTCTGCTGCAGCTGGAAACTTGCATTTGAGACGGACTGTATTTACTGAAACATGCCAGATTTCCTTATGTTAGTAACTGCCTTGTACCACTGGACAGTCTTCAGATACACCCCCCCCCCTCCACATCCCTGCCTTTCAGCAGCTGCAATTCCCAACAATACTGCCGGGCTGCTGAAGTACGTCGCCAAATTCCCTTTTCTCCGCTTCCAGAGACACAGGTACATGATTTGTCAACCACTTTAAATACCACAATGCTTTTCCTACAGAATCTTTTCAGAGGACTGCAAGCAGTCCTGGATGTTAAGAAATTCCACTGAAAAATACAGCAAAGTCCCTCTAGTGGGAGCATTAACACAGCTGGCTGTTGCAACACAAGCAGTGTAAGGCAGGGGCACCCCATCCAGCACTACTTTCTTGACAGCAAAACTATGGAATGAGACTAAGGAAGTTCAGCGAATGCTGACTGTATCACACATTCATCCTGCTGCTTCCATGAGAGCACAAAGCCCTTCCAGAGATCCAAGTCTAACCCTCCTGACAGAAAGCTGATTCTACATACACTTCGAGCACATGCATAGCTGAATAACGGATCAGCTTTATTACTTTTAAAAAATACCTTAAATTAGACAGTATTTTAAATCAAAATCCAATTCAACTCTTTCCTAAAAGTACGTCACAGTTTAATAACTCAAGTTACAGCATCTCTGCATTACTCTTTCAGAGAAGGAGGTAGGTGTCTTCCACATTTCAGCCTACCAGCACGTGCTGGGCTCAGACCACAGCTGGCACATCTGTTTGCAACTGGTGTTCACTCCAAGCACCAGTCAGGCAGGAGAGACTCCAGTTCAGGAAAACTTCCCTGTATGTGAAGGGGCAAATTAAGCAAACGTTTATAGCGCTCGCTTAAGGCCCTTTCCTCAATCACACCCACAGTCAGAACTTGTTTTTCAATTACCAGATTTAGAGGTGCCTGGGGTGGGAGCAGAGCTTTCACTGACCTTCAGTCAGCTCCAGGGTTCAGAGCCCCACCTTCAGGGATTCAGGGACTGTGCACAATGAGACAGTGACAGTCCTGCACAGCGCTACCTGCTATTGTCCACGTATTTCCAACACATATTTCTTAATGTCGTTTGAGCAATGTGTCTCCAACATGGCCACGGAAGACACAAGAAAAGAAACCCATTAACTTCACAGTTCACTTCATGGTTTCGCTCTTGAAACTGCCAACAAGAAACTGAAGCAGATTTTCTGAGATCTAGATATTTCTGCAATATTAAAGGTATCTTTATATAAATATATACTTTTATACTTTAAATTTTTGCTTTCCTAGTGTCAATAACTTGCACTGCCTGTCAACTAGATACTCAGTTATACTGTGATATACAAGATATACAAGAGAAAGGAGCAGTCTCGGTTTGCAGCTAGAAGTGTTCTGAAAGATAATACTTTGCTAGTTTCCTTTTTATTATTTCTGAGAAGAGCATGCTGGTTCCCCAGCTTTCCAGGAATGTACAGCCTTTCCTTCTTGTGTTTCCCCTCCTTATGGACCACATCACTCCCTGCTGGTTGTTCCCTGCGCAGTTCTAAACAGACCTTTCCACTGTTGCTACCAATATCCATTAGCAAAATATTTTAAAATATATACTGTACAATTTACTTTCATTGTTTGCTACACGCTGTACTTAACACTCAGAAATTAAGGGTAGTGACTGGTCACCATTCCCACTATCTTTGAAATCTAACCTCAGATAGGTCGTTTGCAGTGATGAGGTGTCAGCCTGGTTGCTCCCATTTTATCCTTTCTTCCCCTGTGGAATTGTACTGGCACAAGAGAAAACTGGTATGGAATTAAGATAAAGGTAGCCACTAGAATCAAGCCCCCAGAAATCCATGGATCTCTGGGAAAGGCTGGATCTGTGTCCAAATTCTGAAATTTCTGCTTGTCTCTGGGCACGACCAGGGTCAAGACCTCCTGCACTCACAGAAGTCATCACACCCACCAGCAGTAAGTGGAGCACTGGGAATGCTGGGGTCCCAGTCCTGCACAGGCTGAATGACGTACCCGAGGATTTAGGTGCCAATGATGGCAAAAATGTGTCACTTTGAAAATAAACATCTTTGTTTTGTTTCTGCACGCTTGTTTGCTATAAATGCTTTAGCTAAGCTTCAATAGCTATATTTCACTGGGAGAACATTATCTGTTGACAATTATGCAATTCTATTAACATCATTGCCTTTTTAATCTATGAAAGGTTACATTAAACAGAAAGAAGGCACACAGGAGACTACAGAAAGGAAAGTACCTACCCTTTCAGGAAAAAAAGATTATTCAAATTATCATCCTGACATTTATTTTTATATGAAGGAAAATAGAACAAGAAACATAACAGGGTGTTTTGGTGACCCGAATACCAACAGAAAGTAAATTAAAACTCACACAATAAATGCAAATTATAGGACAGATTCTTCCCTCTGCTCAGATATGTTTATAAGGGTGTGGTGAATAAGATTAACTGGGAAGTGGTTATTTTTGTGGACTTTTCTGCACCAGCCATTGCTGGACTGCCTGACAAAGCACAGTGAAGATCAAAGAGGATGATCTAATATATGCTACCTTCTACAGACCCTTAGCTGTCTAAAGAATCTGGGAAAACCAAAAGCAACAGCTACCTTTGAAATATTAGTAGTATAATAGCCTTCAGAGCCACAGGATGAAACACATTTACCAACTGCCATTTATGCCCAGCCCAGGACTGGATGAAAATTCCAGCACCATTTCCAGCAACCAAGCTACTCCTGTCGCAGGGGCTTTGCAGAGGAGAGAACAGAACTGCCTCAAACACACCCCTTCCCACAGGGACAGCCCTGGGAAGGTGCTCAGAAGACTACTACCCAGAAGACTCCCTTCTAATCAGGACTACAATTCAAAATTGTCTCAGTAACCAAATATACCACTGCTTTAGTTGCTTCCGAAGTGCCACCTCCCAACTGGAGTCACTGGCCAGCAGCATACAAAGTTCTGCAAGTTCATAAATGCTTCCATTACCTACTGAGTACTTGTGGCTTGAGGATTTTAATTAACTCTGGGAGAAAGGTGGGCAAATACATGGGGACGAATGGCACATTCTTCTTTCCAGAACTGACAGGTGAATGAACATATGTATTTTTCATCAAGCATGGGCAAAGGACAACTGAAACAGCAGAGAACTTACTGATGCAATTGACTAACTTTCCTACCTGAGAGATCCCATTAGTTAGGAGATTTCAGAAAAATCTGTTTACGACCATTATCTGTTCAAGTACAGCTGGATGGGCTTGTGACCTGAAGTTAACTAGCTCTTTGCATCACTCAAGTACTCTTTATTTTCCCTTTCCAACGCTACACTGCCTATTGTACACAGCGTAGGAGGGTCCTGTAATCACAACCCAGAAAGCAGAGAGAAGGGGGTTATTTTTTGTATGTTCTGTTAGTGCTTGAGAGGTTGTAGATTGAATGGAGGGGGCACCTGAAGCAGAAGAGAAATACGAGGGCATCTTTCTCAGGAGCTGATGCTGTGTTTTGCAGAAATTGAACAATGGCAAAATTGCTAAAGAACTATAGCAATTGCACCCCTATTTGACATTAGGGCAAAATCACTAAGAGACAGATTATGACCTCCTATGATGGACAGCACTTTGCTCCACATGTAGGAGTACAGGTATGAGCTGGTCCTTGGAATTCAAACTTCTACTAAGGAAATCACATTTCCTGTGAAAATGTGCATATTCAGCCCTTGGATTTTTCACGGTTCCTCACTTACTCTTTTCCTAATTTTCATCTTGAGGCTTGTGCTCTGCATATGGTTGCTGTCAGATAGAAGTAAAGAAAGATCAGTCGTTCAGCATGCAGAGCCAACGTAAGGCATGAAGGTACAGGAGTACTTTTTACACTTTACTTTGTAGCTATGATAATGTGTATTTCTAACGGGGCTCCTCACAGAAGTATTTCCTTGCCCTTTACAAAGCAGCCAGAATTACTCAGTCTGGAACTGCACCTTCATAGCTCTCTTTACTTCACCTGAAAATGACTGATCAGAAGACTAGATTTATAATAGAAGTTAGGGGTAATGCCTGCCACAAGACACTATCTACAAGCACCCTTATTTCACCTGTGACCGGAAAGGATTTTGGCTTAGAATAAGGCAATGACAGAACTGAGAAACTTAAACCAGCCCATATGTTCTCCGCGAAGAGCTGTGAGCACACATAGAAATGTTAGTTAGAAGGACTTCTGGACATGACCTGGTCCAATCGCCTTCTCAAAGCAAGACTACTGGCCAGTGCTGATTCTACTTCTCTACATATCAGACTTGTAATTTGCAAACATTTTGTTTCCTAAACAATTAATTTCTTCATATGCAATGAGTAAAAGACCGATAAATAAAACCATCCCTGAAGATACAAGAGATCACACATCTTTAGCTATGAGAAGGTCTTTCACCAGATCTGTGAGTTGACCGATTGTTACTATTTCTTTAACTTACATGGAGCTCAAACCACACACCAGCCTCTGGTTGGCCTTCTCTAATCACGCAGAAGGCTGCTCATGGCACACAACTGCATTCGTATGAAGACAATCCTGCATTCCTTCATGAAGGCTACATGACAAGGCTACACCACTGAGAATTTTGTACCTTTGGGTCAACCACTACCAAGCAGATCCCCAGTAAGTGGCTGAATACACTGGCCCACTGAATAGTGGGCCATTTTCTATGAACTTAAGAACCATTCCTATGAAAAATAAATAGTGGGCCATTTTCTATGAACTTAAGAACTATTTCTATGAAAAAAAACCACTCCCCCTTGCAGTCCTGTTATTTCTACCAAATTCTGCTCAACATAAAACTGAGGACTGAAACAACTGGTTGCACCAAGACAACAGAGCAACATTTAAGTTCACAATGCCACATTTTCTATTACTCTATGCTGAGTTTTTTACAAAAGTCTAAGCTATTTAGGCCCAAGAATTTTGTTGAAATTCCTACAATTGTGTTAGTGAAGTGTCACTTACTAGCACCACCTACACATGCCAATGGCCAATAATAATACACTTAAGTGTATTAATACAACCAGTAACTGCAGAAAAGATAAATTAGTCCCTGTGGGGGTATTATGGGGCTGTAATTTCAGTTCAAGTTTCTATGACAATACAAGCCAAGAGACTGAAGTCTGAATCACACTGAACCTAATTAGAAATGGCAAGCTTTGGAAAGCCATCTATAACTTTCCTTTTAAATGGCACGCTATACTAATAAATGAAATGGTTTTACAAGCCTTTTACCAGTTCCCACTAAGGCTAGTTCAATTTCAGAACTCATTCTTTAATTGTGATGTTATCTAAGAAGAAGCTTTTCCAAATGCCAAGGTGAATGAGCATCAGCAAGGCGATGGATGAAAAAAGGGTTGTGCGCTGTAGACAAACGTCACCACATAGATACAGATTCAATTAAATAACATTTACCTGAGCTCTTATGTTCCAGTCCTGCTTTTAGATCACCACACTTCAGCCCAGACACCTTCAATAGACTGAAGCTGGCCAGGAAAATCTGCTTCCTGGAATAGGAAAAGCTTTGGATCCATAAATGTTCAGATTAAGTTCTCCTCTGACTGCTAGCCAGAACGAAGAGAAGTGCCACCCAGCTCCATGTGGTAGCCAAGTACATCAGCAGCCTTAAAGCAGGATTATCAGATTCATTCTATGGCATAGCAAAAAGTGTGACTCTTCTGGAGATTGCTGATCTTTGAAAGGAAGAGCTGTCTTTCCCTTGGGTTTTTCTTTTTCTTTCTTTCTAAGGAATCACAACAAGTACTCAACAATAAGCCAGGAATTCTCTTTTAGAAACTGTACAGACAACACCTACACAGTGAGATGTTTTCCATTATTGAACCTGTACTGACTATTAGAAAATTTAGGAAAAGTAGTCTGTTTCAGAGCTGCTGAAGCTAAAATACCTGCTGTTCCTAACAATCTCCAACTTGATGTTGGGCTCAAAATACCCATTAGGCCTCTTTAGGGCAGTGAAAGATAATATTATCAATTATGAAGCAGACACTTGTGACCCTTGGCTATCCAGTTCTAGTAACTAAGGGTTTTTGGCTTCATAAACCAACAATAGGCCATAAATGATGTGGTGGTGTCTGTGTCAATTGCATCTGGAAAGCCGAAGATTTAAGTTAGATGATGCAACTTCACAAATACTTATCTGTGTTCCGAAATATTCTTACTCACAGTATTTGTGGGTATTGTAACTGGCTCAGACACTTTTGATTTTGCCAAGCAAAGTTCCTGGTGGAAATAGATAAGGAGATTTTAAAAAATGCTTGAGATGGAAATAAAACTATGTCCATGGAATTTGAGAAAATTAGTTATATGGCATATTCAACACAAAGATTTCATCCTGGCTTTTATGCATATTCCGTATTTATTTAGACAGATATTATCCCATCTCAGACTCACCACCTTTCAGCTCTGATCTGATAAAACACTGTGAGTGCTACAGCCCACCGAGAATGCACAGTCAAACTGGATAACATAAATCACCTTTATCTAAAAAGCTTACCTAAAAGGGACCTCACATAATCACATTGTTGCGCAAGGAAAGAAAGCTGTAACATACAGTTAGTCACTGTATGTCAGCTGACAGGTGGAAATTTATTAAGATATGCCAATTCGCATACTTTCTGGTAACCACAAAGGTACATACTTTGTCTGAGAACTGGAATCCAACTGTTGCATTTATCTTCAGGTTAAAGTAAATAAACAAAACTGCAACAGGACTTGCATATATAATCTTAGGAAATTCTCTCAATCTGAAACAGTCGAGCAGTAACATTTGGCACTTGTCTAGTGCCTCCAAATGTTTTATTAGATGAAGGGCTGCAAGCCCATTTGCTGAAAAGAGTTAACTGATGTGTCAAAACCTCATTAAAAAAATGAAAAATTCTATAAAACAGCCAGGAACAGAATCCAGCCCTTTCCAACCTCACATCTTGTCTTTTACCATAAAAACAGGGACTCCCATTCGAATCATTGCCTTCCAAACTAACACTGAGTGCAGGCGTCACTGAAGAGGCTGGTTAGAGTAAGTTTTTGCTTAAGAATCAATGGCATTTGTCATCTACTGCTTTAAAATGTAAGTGATCTTTTCTTCACCGTAATTTGTTCTGGGGCAAACATTCAAGATTAAAAGTTCTATCTCTTCCCACTGCGTGCAGCCTGGATGAAGTGAAAGATTAGCATTCATGAAAATGATGAGAAGCTAGAAAGCACCTCCTGACAGGTTCTGCACACAAACAGACTATGAAATAAAAAATGGGGTGAGGTTACCCTTATTGTAATTGCCAGATGACCTCAAGTGGTTGACTCTTCAGTTGCAAGCTGCTACCCATTTAGCATAATTCCTACACTGCATAAGCAAGAGGCACACACTTGGCACTTACACAAAATTCTCTGCAATGCACCTGCTTTTCTGCCTGCCATTTTGTGCATTTCTAGTTTAGTTATATTCATCATATCAAGCAACAGAACACTAGACCTTACCAAGAAAACAAATTCAAGAATGTCATGTCTGCTGCTTTGTCTGCTGAGCGAAATAGCAAGAGGCCTAACACTTTGTGGCCAATATGGAAATGTGCATGTACATTTTCAGAAAGGAAAAGAACCAGAAAAAATCCCCACAGGCTGGTATATTTGGCTAATTAGAAAGTTAAAAGAGGATATGAAGATAAGCTACACCAAATTAGCCTCTGGAATCTACTGCAAGCATTCTAATGCACTTGGACTCCCATGAGTCCATTGGGATTTCCAGGACAAAAATACAGGCAAGTCTGCTGTGGAGCACCTCTGTGGTAAATCCAGGGTGTCTGACATGAATTGTGCATAATCTCTGAGGGCTTAGATCATTGATGTTGGTCTCAAAAATCCTGACTGTGTTGCAGCATGTGCAGGAGTTCCAGTCTTCCAGAACCTGGGGAAGAGCTAGCCCTGCACAGCATCACTCTGCTCAGCATTTGAGGACTTCAGCCTCCCCCTAAACACAAATGCAAGTTGTTTTAGTTCTCCAAGCAGCTTTTGATGTAATTATTACAACTATTCTAGCACATGTTACATCAGTGGTAAAACGCTGATATTAATCTTTCCTACAGTTAAGAGCTTTTAACCTTTTCTTTAAAATTTCTCTCCCTTTCCTCCAATAATTGTGTATTATTTTATATAGTTATGACACATCTGCTCCTGTAATCCTAATGTGACACCATATCATAATAAAATACATAGTGGAAGTATCAATTTTTTCTTTATAAAATTTTACAATATTAACAAGTATTAAAAAAAGCTACTACTTAAAACTGCAACAGCTTATTTCTTTGTTAAAAGCATCTCATTGTGTTGCAATGAAATGGGTGCTAATCAAAAGCACCGTCAAAAATTTTCAATTATATTTTATCGTTATAATAATATTTTATTATATTATGTCAGAATCAGGGATGTTATCGTATGATACACTTGACATACCATAGTATATCTTTCAGGAACTAACGTAAAAATATGAGATAAATGTATGTAAACTGAACTTGCTTGAGTTTATTTCAAGACGAAATATGCCAAGTGCATTTTTTGCAGCTTCTTTTTATAAGTACAATCTTTTTCACTATTCAGATGTTTCAAATTCTGGTAACTGGCCGGCTCTGTCAGGCAAAAGGAGCTTCCTCATGGTTTTCATCCATTCTTTAAACCCATTTATGCAACGGCCAAGGTAAAGACTAGAAGTCAAATCAAAACCAGCTCCAAAGGTCAAACACTATTCAAACCACCCTTGAGATTTTCACAAAAACACAGACCACCAGTTGAACTGGACAAAACCACAAGCTACTTAAAAAACACCCAGCATCTTAAGACACAATTCTCTTTCCTAGAGGAAGCCTTTCTGACTCATTTGTAAGAGACAGAGAACAGAGAAAATGGGCATCACGTAGGACTGCACTAGACAAAGGGTCAAAAGCCTGCTTGCTTTACAGATTGCTTATTTATTAGAGTTTTTTACAATTTAATCCTGAAATAAGTGTGTTTCATGAAATCACTGGCTGAACATCACTTAACTCTGTCATGGTCTCTGAGGAAGAAGAGTTCTAAACCAAAGTCAGTCTTTTCAATCACAGAGGAGCAGTTTAAAGTCTTCCCCTAACAAAGCAAATCCTGGGTCTCCACCTAATAAGCCTGACAGCTGGGGGCCAAGGGACTGCAGCACGTTGGAAAAGCCTGTGACTATGTCAAAGATGCATTTTATCCTGAAATTTTGACACTGAAGAGGAGGAGAGTGAGGATGTGAGATGGGAAAGGAACCAGAGCTGGAGGAGAACCACTCCCAGTTACAATACTGCCTCTTTGGAAGGTAACAACAGGGAGCTGTGAATGCTGGTGAGGCTGGGATTTACACAGATTAAAACCCAAACACCAGTTCCCTAGTGTAAAAAGAAGAGTCTGATGATACAAAGGCAGGCTAGATCATAGAACTATAGAATGGTTAAAGTTGGAAGGGACCTTAAAGATCATTGAGTTCCAACCCCCCTGCCATGGGCAGGGACACCTCCCACTAGACCAGGTTGCTCAAAGCCCCATCCAGCCTGGCCTTGAACCCCTCCAGGGATGGGGCAGCCACAGCTTCTCTGGGCAACCTGTTCCAGTGCCTCACCACCCTCACAGTGTATTTCTTTCCGATATCGAATCTAAATCTCCCCTCTTTCAATTTAAAACCATTACCCCTCGTGCCATCACTACACTCTCTGACAGAGTCCCTTCCCATCTCTCCTGTAGCCCCCTTCAGGTACTGGAAAGCCGCTCTAAGGTCTCCCTGGAGCCTTCTCTGCACTGCTCAACTGCCTGGGACACTACTAAATACAATACACATCAGTGGCACGGACATGATCCATACAAATACCTGAATCTAACCCCTTGGCAGCAACATCAAGCAACAAGACCAAGTCAGTGTAAGGTATTAAGGGATGTGAAATATCTTCTCAACTGTTAAGATCTGCTTCAGAAGCACAGGACTCAATTCAAAGTAATGGATTGTTTTGTTTTGTTTATCATAGTGATAACTACAAATACCTTTGCAATTTTCTATGAAAAAAAGATGCCACAAATTAAATCTATGCTTACTTCAGTTTGGGAGGCAAAGCGAAAAAAAAACCCACAACACATAGAGCTGTCAAAACAAAGGTTTTCTACTGCTTCTATGATTAAATTTCCTTTCTTTCTGACATTCATAGTTTTAAAATGAGAAGTAAAAAGAGTTATTATTAGTCTGAGAATTCAAGATACACAGAATTGTACAGAGCATAACACCATTATTAAGATTTTAGTCTTAAAAAGACCGAACAGTATATAGGAAAGAAAGTCAAGTAAGAGCAAAATTGGAAAGATGACAGAGGAGGAGGTAACAAGCTTTACTTGTGAGAAGCAGAGTAGAAAAGAATTCATAACTAATGGGAGGGATGCAAGAACTGTGGCAGACAAAATATGAAACGTTATTCTGTGAATACTGGTAGTCCAAAAAGACGTGTAGGTCTGAGTGTCTCACAAGAAACAAAGAGAGCTTGAAGGCAAGGTGGATAGAAAAAGACAGGGAGAACATGGAATAAATTCCCTCATCAATGAAATATTGTCCAGGTGGGTGAGCTCTGAACTATAATGATGTTTCTTTAAATGTAGACAAAATCAAAGACACTGTTATTTCATCTTTTCCCTGAACCACCAGTTTCACAAAAGAACTGTTGCGGGTCATTAGTCTCCAACACAAACTAGACGCTTAGGTTTAAGTGTAATAAAGTCTTCATTAAATAATTCCATTACGTGTCTTTTCCACCTACTGTACACATACCACAAATTACTGATAGCAAGCCCTAGGCAAAGGCAAAAGGAAAAAAGAAAACTTGAAGTGAAAGCTTCATCTTTTTTTTCTTAGGGTGAAGGAGGCTGAACACACATGAGATTGATCCTGATATGTTTACTCACAAGAATAGCATCATCATTGCATGAATAGGTTTGCTGATTTCAATGAAAGCTCAGAGTAATGCATTATTCAGTTTAGCTAATGGAATCCAAATGTGATTTAATTTGAATTAAGAATTAGTAAGGTGAACAAGTAAGAAACAGAAAACCAAGACGCAATCCAAAGTGCAAAATGAAATTCCATCTCTACCACCAGAAGCTCCAAATTTCAGACCTGGGCTGTCCCCCAGCAAAGCGTGGGAACACCTCCTTTCATTGTTTATTCTTGCCCTGATACTACTCAGCTTTGGAACAGGGAACTAAAAGCAACCATCTCATCAAATTCTGCCCCTTGAAAGCAACTGTACCATTCAGTCCAAATCTGCTTCATAAACTTATCAAGCTCCATCTTAAAAGTCATGCATTATTCTGCCTCCGTTATTTCTACAAGAAGGTTTGAGAACCTTACCACTCATAGTGGCTAATAATCTTCTTCTAATCTCCACTCTAAATGTATTCATAGCCAGTTAGGACTCATCCATTCTCATGCTAGTGTTGTCCTTTACCTTACACACTTGTTTTCCTCATGGGTATTTAACAATGCTAACATTCAGCATACAAAACTTCATTCATAAACCCAAACATTTATAATCTCTTCTCCTATGATGAACTCTGCATACCCCCAAACCACTACATCTGTTGCAATTTAATTTCACTTTTTGGGTACAAGTGGACGCTTTTCACTGTTAACTAGAGGAGGTAAAGTCAGAGCTTCATCATCACTATAGTGATAATGACACCTCCAGCCTCTATTCAAATTGACCTGGCTGGTCTGTTGGAGGCTTTTCTTTATGTGGACTCCGAAGTTTGTATTTTAATCTGAAAGTGTGCAAAAAAAACCCCAAACAAAAAACAATTTCAGAAAGAGTCATCTACGTTCCTGCAAATTCAGAAACACCAAATACTCTATTCTCCTTGTGAACATAAATAGCATTTATGCCTTGTGGAAAGAAAAGATTGTTTGAAGGTTGGAAAATGAACTCTCAGTTTTGGAAAATAAAGACATTGGCTTGATCCTCAGAGTCCTGACATACCACCTGGTATCTTCTGACTCTGCAGTTCCTCATCTACTAGGACAATGACATTCCCATGCTTAGCAGACCTGTGGTCTGTAAGGTGGGAAGACAGCACTATTTTGAGGGCGCCCAAGTATGAGGGGGGAGTGCAACAACGATAATGTTGGACAGGATGAGATGATTCCAAGTTAAGCTGCTTTAAATACAACATTCAGAAATGCTTGTGACCAAATCCCAGCAGCAAACTCCTGCTATGACTTAACAGGAACGCCAGTGTAGGCAGAAACACGTCGACAAACACGAAACAGGACCCCACGTCAAGTCTTCTCACCAGCAGAACAGAACCTGAACATACAGGTAACACTCAGGGATGCCACCATCACCCACCCTTGTGGAGCACCAAAGATGCAGCACCACATGCTACACCATGCGAGCTGGCAGCCTGAGTTGACACAGTAATTCCCAGGACTCAGTAAAGCATGGCAGCATGTTCTTATCTGTGCCACCTCCAAAAGCCTTAACTTAAAATCACTGTCACCTATCATTCCCAGTGTCACAGTGTACCGTTCTAGTCCACTCACAATGACAAATTCCTTCTTCAGTGACACCTAGCTCTTAAACCATCTCCACTCCCAAACATAAGGAAATTGATGTACTTTCAGCCTTTTCAAGTCCCCTTCCGATAGCTGATGTTTCATTTCTTTCTCCCTATCTACTGTATCATGCTATCATGCAATTTGGATTGGTTCACTGACCGCTGACATGGGAGACATTGCTGTAGGGAAGTCCCTATGTAAAGGAAGGCAAGTAATGCAAGTTGAGCCTAAACACACACAAAAAAATCATATTACAGTGCAGCATTTAGGTTCCTAGGAGATGCTGGTCAAGACAATTTAAAAAAAAAAAAAGCTGCCTTCTCTAAAACTGACTTTAGTTATATGCGTGAAACAACCTGACAAAATACCATTTTGGGGAAAAAAAAAAAAAAGAAAAAAAAAGTTTATGAAAGTAAGCTGTTGGGTTTTTTTTTCAGAACAACTTATTTTAAAATTAATGAAATAAATTTAAAAAAAAGCAACCAAATCCCAAAGACATTTCTAAGATCTTGGACAAAGTCTTCATTTGGAAAATTCAGACTTATTCAGAAATGTTTCAGTTTAGAGCAACAAATGAAATAAATTTAAAAAAAAGCAACCAAATCCCAAAGACATTTCTAAGATCTTGGACAAAGTCTTATTTGGAAAATTCAGACCTATTCAGAAATGTTTCAGTTCAGAGCAACGCATTCCTTTAAGGCTCAATATTTTTCATGGGATACATAACCCAATCCTCTTTCCCCTATCATCAGAAGATACTGACATGTTGCAGGACTTCAGATTTAAGTCATGCACTGTGCAGGATACAATCCTCTCTGTTTGCTAACATGGACAGTTAGTAAATAAAAACAGAACCAGCAAGTATTTTACTCTGGCCCACAGACAACAGTAAAATTTAAGGAAGCATGAAGGTCACAGGATGAAGAAAGAAAACCAAACTACAGTGAGAAGTGCTGCATACTGAGAGCTAATTTGCACAAACAGGCTAGACAAAAACAGATGGGATGTGGGAAGGCGGGAGAGCGTTGACTAATGACACCTGACTGCCAGATGACCCTGCAGGTTTGAGGGCTGGCACGGCACCTGAAACGGTGCCAGCAGCCACTTGGAACTGCCCTCTCCCCTCTCACATTTCATTAAGCAGACTCACCTTGGTCTTTTGTGTGGCACAGGAGCACGCACAGAGATTACACAGCATCCCCAGGAAGCGTGTTCTTTCAGCTACACTGTCCCTCTGTCCCCAGTTTATGGAGGAGCTGTTGGTCACTGCTGCAGGTGCATTCATTGCTGTCTCAGGGGAACTCGGTTTCAGTAGATGTTTCTGTGTCACATATCCCGTTCTGGTCTTTCTGTAAAACTTTACTTTGCTGATACACTCCTTCCATCCCAAAGTACCAGGATATAGGGTGTTACCTTCAGGTCTCATTTGTGGTTTGAGATATATATACCTCAGCAAGGTTTCATTAAAGGGTATCAAGTGACTGCCATTTTCATACGTTTTTCATGGGCCCCCGATACAGCAAGTCACGCTAGGACAGGAGACAACAGGCTTCAGTCTGACACTTCTGGCTCCTGCTTGGACAGAGAAGCAGTTATACTTGAAGAGTGGACAGTTTTGGTTTTTTAAGATACATCTGGAGTTGGGACATGTCGGTAGCTCTTCTGCTAATAGACATCTGCTAAGTTTGATCTCATACTATGGACCACAGCCCTCAACTGGAACATTTTCTGCTGAACATCCCCCTTCCCTTTCAACAGGCCAGTTCTCTTTTCTTGTACAAAAAGCTACTGGATTTATGCCCGAGCATTGAATTACACAGGAGAACTTGGGAGATGTAGCTAACTGTGAAAGCCAAGCTCTCTTCAAATACAGGCACATCCTTTAGAGCCCCAGGACCTTTTGCAAATGGCTTTGCAGAGTTCCCTGAAGACTCTTAATGTGGTTTTAGGACGTGGGGCACGTGCATATTTCAGTACTCTGCAAAAACGTGGGGGGTCCCAACTTTAAATGTCAGTGCCTTGGCGGCCCATTTTTTGTAGTTATCCAAGCAGGGTAAGTTACATTCCAAAATTCAACGCTGAAAGAAAGGCACTCGCTAGGGGAAAAAGCATTTTAATTTACGGGTCTATATATAGAGAAATCCAGCTTTTCTTTCTGAACTCCAGCAACTTAACAATAGGCAAATACATATATTTCTTGAATAATAATAAAAAAAAATGCTTTGGGCTGAGACATTTTATGCCAAGTCACAGTCCAGAGCAGAATTTTATGGTTGAGTTATAAACCTGAAAAATATGGGCTTATAATGGAAATCCTGACAGACCCTAGTAGGTGCTCCTATAATATCTTGAATTTGATTTAGGAGAGGTTTTCAATAATGCTTTCCCAAGCCAGTCTGCTGGGGACTGCTAGGAAAAATCTAATGTGGTCCTCCCCCCTGGCTCCCCCCCAGTGCAGCTCAGTGTACTCAATGAGAATGCTGGGATGTTCAGGCAAAGCCAGCCTTGGGGGCTTTTGTAGCCTGTGGCTGTCAGGTCCCCAATATCAGAGACCCTATAAATGTCAGTACTAAGCACACTTTTCATTTAACAAAACAATAAATTGTCTATCTTTGTGCAATAAATTGCTCATTTCTGTGCGTTTGCAAAGGCCGATGTGATTTGTATATGGCTGAAAAATCCCCCTCTTGGCCATTTTTCTAGCAACCACGAATCACCGAACAATTTTGGGAACACTGGATTTTTGTGGGCAAGGGAAGAGGAACCCTAGATAATGCAGAAGGAGTCATTTTAAGATTGGAGGAAGAATATACCCACTATAAACCTCCCCTGGTCACTGACAAGCTGAGAACCCTTGTGCAGTACAGAAAGGCCAGCTCACTAACACAGTATGTACCATACTGGGGAGAAAAGAAATCCAAGCCTCACTTGTGTTAGCAGTTCCGACCTTAGCTTAGTCCTCCAGGACCTGCTTTGTCCCCGATTCCGTGTGTTCCTGCCGTCACCCGCACCCTTCACATCTATCCCCCTGTAAATTAAGCTGTCAGAAAGCTACAAGGTTAGCCTACGCTTCTCTTCTAGACAGTGTAGTCAGAGGAGAGAGGTAGTCACCTTCAAAGGTTGAGTCATTCTACCCAGCTCTAGAGCTAACGACTGAATATATATATACACACACCCCCCGAAGACCATAAACAACTCAAATACTGAAGTGATTATAGCATGCAGAGGAGCCTTAAAGAATCAGAGGTCAGAGAACAAAGCTGGAAGAAAGGTATCTCTATAATCTGTATATAAACCCAATCTTGCATTTTTCTTCCTGTGGTTCTGCTGCAATCCTCCAGATTCAAATATCCCTCCCCCGCAATCTAGAACAGCAAATGGGGTTCAGGCAGTCATCAGTCAGCTGGTATTAAAACCCTCAAAACCAAGTGCCTTATTATGAGAGAAATGAGGAAATTAAGGTCCCCTCCAAACCCTGTAATGAGACTCAAGGATGTAAATACTCAGGTGGGTGGCAGGCATGATGCTCCTGTGCTCCTTCAGAGCGCTGAACGGGTACCAGCTAGAGGGAGCCAAGCAGCCAGAAAATGAGAATGAGGGAAGAATGATGACATTGAAGAAAGCAACAGGCAACTGAGGTTGACACCAAAGCACTGTAGGGGGAAAGACAGAAATAAAGAAAGGAAAGCACAAAATTACGGAGTATGAAGGAGTGTGAACTTCCTGAGCGACAGTCAGTCAGAGATGAAAGGAGAAAGACAGATATGAGAGAAAGGAAAATAAACCTTGTTCAGCACTTAAGTTGATGATTTTTATCATGCATTCCTTCATTTTATTGCTTTTCACAACAAACTTCTCCTGTCGACAACTGAGTTTGGGAGAAAAGATAAAGGAGTTACTCAGTTCAGTGTTCCAGGTGAAAAGACTGGTGAAGAAAAGGGGGCCATGGGGAACAGCTTCAAATTCTCCATATACAGATACATAACTATGCACTAAAATGAGGAATACTGTGCCTGCCAACGCACAGATATATTGGAATTATTTTTGATAGGGTCCAATTCCCTGATGTCTTTGGAGAATTATTTCCAGCCACAGTAAGTAACAGTCAAGGGAAGAGTTGCCAGGCCCTGATCCCATGTCTCAGTACACTAGCAAGGGGTGCACTAAACGTGCCCACGTTCATCTGAGCGGGGCAGATCAGACACAACGACCAAAGTTCTAACATTTATTTCTTGCTCTGCCTTGGATGGGAAAAAAAAAAAAAGAACCTTAATATCTGAGAGGATCAAAAGAAACTTCTCCAGCGCCTCACAAAAGCCCAAGACAGTGCTGTTAACCACAGCAAAAAAGAAATCTGTCCCCTTCTGCCACTTAAAAGCTAGGATGCAGAATTTTGCAAGATCCACCTGAATTTTGTTGCAAGGGCTTCTCAAGTTTGTATGAACCTTTGTAACCCAGTGAGCTGCCCAGCAGCGTACCTAAAAAGTCCCTGGGTATGGGCAAGTCTCAGTTGCTCTCTGAGACTTGATGGCAGACCCTCTTTTCCATGAGAGCTCTCCAGTGACTCCAGAAAAAGGGTCCTTCAATTCGATCTGCCATCGGTGGATATCCAAGCTTTCCAGCAGACTGAGAAAAATAGTCGTGATGAATAGGAATAAGAAAAGAAAACTGCACAGAGGGATTCAGGAGAGTGCCTATTTTGATCCTCCACACAATTAAAGCCTTGTTTCAATATGACTTTAATTTCATAGTCCTTGTTTTAGATCCTACTCTTCTATACTCTACAATTCTTAACAGAGCAGCCCCATTAGTAAACTACATTTATGCTAATGTACTTGCTTGCAGTGATAATTATCACAGCCTTAGCCCTGGCCCTTGCCAGTGCGAGCACGTCAGGAGGGGTTGGTATAGCATTATAACTCTACAATTAGCCTTGTCATGGCAAGGAGCTCTGGGAATAGAGACATCTTGAAGCTTAAAACGTGGACAGCTGATAGATGACTGTCATTAAGCTCCTGTGTTCACTCCATGATGGAATAGTCACTAAGCTGTAGGGTAGGCTTCTTTAATGAAAAAGAAAGACCTTGAACCACAGCCACTACCCTCCACCTCTTCCCAACCTGTCCAGTCACCCCTGTTTCCTCCCACTTTACACAGCTTCTCTCTCATCCCATCTGCAGCAGAATAACAAAAGCTGTCTCTGACAAGTCATTCCTAATCCATCAAGTCCTGACGGAGGAGAAAGGCTCCTCACCTCACAGTGCAGCCAAGGGGACCTCACTTGCCTCTGTTGCTCCCTGCTCAGAGCCTTGTTCACTCATACATGAGGAGCCCAGGCTGAAATCCATTTAATTTAGGATCTGAGGTGAGCCCTGGCCCAACTTCTGGGTCAGCTTCTCAGTTGCATAAAGCAACATAGATCCTTTGAATTTCACACAGCCTGTGCATTTACATCCAGTTGAGCAGCACTGCCCTGGGCAGTAATAAAATACACCTCTCTAAAAAGCCTGGCATGGAGAGAGGCTTCAGAAGCAGGCAGCAGACAGGCCCTCCTTTTTGCCAAGAGAACTGCAGAAGGGCACTGAGCCCTGTAACGTGAACCAGCTATAAGGGAGAGATAACAGGGCAGCAAAAAGAAGCGGTAAGGAGGCTCTGCAAACGCCTTTGGCTGGATTGCTCCTTGAGACTCCCAGCTGCAGATCTGCACTGCTGGTAGAGAACCCTTAGAGAGAGCACTGACTGCAAGCGTGCTGGAATACTACTCAACAGGCTTGAAGATGTGCATCTGCTTCATTAAAATTCCATTCCCCAAGTTCCTCTCTCTTTTTCTTTCCTAGAGTGTTTTCAAACGTTGTTTTCCTGCATACCTGGATAACTGATCCTGTGCAGGGCTTTAGTTAAGGTAATTTGAGAATTCTTTTATATTGAAAAAGTATAAAAAGTAATCCCCTGAAGTACTTGATTTTCCTTCCATGACATTCCACATCAACCTACTTTACCTCGTTAGTATTCTGAGGGGTTGTGAATGAATTATTATAGTTCAGAATGCAAAAAACAGGTCTGGCAGCCCCCAGGGGACACAGGGCAGAACAGAATGGGGCACTGGCTAAGACCCAGGAGAGCTGAGCTCTCCTCCACAGGCTGGGTGACTGCAGGCAAGCTGCTTTGTTTTAGGAAGATTGCTTCCTTTCTCACTCTTCTGCCTTTTCTTCTTCAGGGCAGGAAAAGTTCCTCTGCATTCGAAGACTGCTCAACCAAACTGATGCGGACGTAATGCAAATCAACAGCAGCAGAATGAAACCACAACTGTACCAGAAAAAAAACAGTAAAACAGTAGATGGGGCTGCCTGGGTTGAATTTCTATGTTGAATTTAGCAAGTGACGTATGCAAAGTTACAGAAGCAAAAATGCATTTCTCTATGCCCTTGAGGGAGACAGAGCCTATCACAGCACAAGGAAGTCCAAAAGGACTCAGGCTAGTTTTTCCACTAGAGTAACAGCGAGGGGATATGGCCTCAAATACAGGGGCCTTATATTTACTATATAGTAAATGTTGTAGTTTACCTCACCTAGTGGCGGAGTGTAACCAACTCTTTCTGCCTAGAAACCTGAGGATGTTTCTTCTCTTCTTGAATGGATTTCCCTAAGAACATCCTCATCCCCACACCTTCAACTTGCCAAGGAGTGTGTTTGGGCAGCCCTTGCTGAGAGAAATTGTATCAGACACATTGAAATATCAATCTACACAGCACCTTTTGTTTGTTTGTTTTTCTTACATCTTCCTGATTTACATTTATCTGTCACTCACTGGCTGACAAGGACATAATTCACCTACTGAGAATTCACATCTAGGCTTGTGCTAACCTTACAAAATTTGATTCTCAATCCATTTCTCAAGTACCCAACGCTACAGACATTCATGAAGCATTATTCCATCCTTCCATACCCTAAGGCCACCAAGGTTGTCACTCTTGCTTCCACTCCAGGAAGTATCTTGACACATGAGCATAGTTTACTGCTTTACTGGACATCAAACACCACGTAAAATTGCTGAGCTGAACTCAAGAGCTAAAAGGTTAAATATTCAGTCCCTAAGTGAGACACTTCATATAGAAGTGAGACACAAGGAGATGCCTTGTGTATCTGCAAAGCAGAAGGGAAAAACCCCCTTAGACACAGCTGCTAACAACCATGTTTTATGCAGAACGCTGGGGGGATACTCTATTTTTATAACTTTCATCCATAAAATAAGAAGATAAAGCTTCTGGAAAGAGAACACAATTACCCCGCAATGATATAACAGTCAGAATAAATTCAACACAATCTGTATAAGCAAAAAGCATCCAAGCTTTTTTTCAGTTGGCAGTAGATAGTACTTTTAATAACTGCCCTATTGTCAACCTTCAGAAACGATCTCCAGAGCCATATGCAGGTTGGCAACCAGGCCCAGCGCCTAACTAGTTTTTGCATCTAGTTGTACAGAAGCAGAGACATATGGAAATGAACAGCCTGGCAGAACAAGTGAAGTCTAAAGCAATGACTTCGATAAATAAATGCCTGCACGTTGGCAGATGGAGAAAAGCGCAGTAGGGAGGAACTGTATTGCAGCAGCAACTTGATTTTAAACGATTCGTAAAAATCAGCCTGAACTTCAGAATTAAGGCATTTCCAATCCCTTCAGATCTCTTCTTGTTGGGAAAAATTCTCACCATAAAAAGAGGGCAGATATGGGTAGAAAGATGTATCTAACAAAAGGTACCAGAAGCTGTTTCAGTTCAGGGAGCAGAGAACAGGACTGGGTGGCCGCTGATCATTTTTGCCCCTTGTTACTTTGCTAATCACGTTTTTAGTAGCTTTTAGAAAGACACAACTAATCATTTCCGAAAGTCTAGAAAAGCAAGATGCAGAGAGACATCCTCAGGCCCTATGGCAGAGCCTGAGATGTAAGCACAGTGGATACAGGTATGTGGGATACACAAGACCTCTCCACAGCGAATGGAACCTTGTGCTTGATGCAATAGGCACCTTCTGCAGTCATTCCCCTGGAGACCAGTCTATTTGTAGGCAAATTGAATCTTTCCTATTTGCAGGCTGCAGACTGACTCCTAGTCACTGTTAAATGTGACAGATAAGTGGAAAACAAGTATTACTACTCCCCTGCTGCTAGCAGGAGACTATTCCAGCATGCTTATTCCACTTTTTGGGATAAGGGGTCTCCTTGGCTGGTGACCTCAAAGATTATTCTTCCTACCAGTCCTGAAACATTTTCCTGCCTATGTCCTCTAACCCCAATCAACATTACAGTGTGAGAGACAGCAAGGGAAAAGGCATCCCTGTATCCCATCGGAAAGCGCAATGCAACAAAGAACATTCCATGCAGCATTTGCCTTACTCTTACACATCGTACAGCACAGACAGCATCATACGTCCCTACATCCTTCCTCTCTCTTCATTAATAGCCTCCTATACAATAATTAAGATCTGTACCAGCAAGGGAAAAGGCATCCCTGTATCCCATTGGAAAGCACAATGCAACAAAGAACATTCCGTGCAGCGTTTGCCTTACTCTTACACATTATGCAGTGCAGACAGCATCATATGTCCCTATATCTTTCCTCGCATTTGCCTTACTCTTACACATCGTACAGCACAGACAGCATCATACGTCCCTACATCCTTCCTCTCTTAATTATTGTATAGGAGGCTATTAATGAAGATCTGTATCTTTAGGCATAGATGCAATCTGACAGGGAAGATTTTCAGCACACAACTCTCATTCAAATCTGACAGGGAAGATTTTCAGCACACAACTGTCATTAAAGGTCTCCAAAGACAAGAAAAAAATCAAGAGTTAAAGGCACATTTTAATTCTTTGGAGTCTACTTCCACAATAGGATTGCACCATACTGGTGCTGGCATGGTATGCAAGCAGCCAGTACCTGTGGTGACCTTCTCAACTACAACAAGCCCTTTCCTATAAAATACCACTGACATGCACCCAAAAGCAGCTAAATATGGAACTCCCTGCCCAGTACATTTTAATTCTTTGGAGTCTACTTCCACAATAGGATTGCACCATACTGGTGCTGGCATGGTATGCAAGCAGCCAGTACCTGTGGTGACCTTCTCAACTACAACAAGCCATTTCCCATTAAATACCACTGACATGCACGCAAAAGCAGCTAAATGTGGAACTCCCTGCCAGACACGTGCTGAATCTCTTCATCCCCAGTACCAACCACTACATACAGTAAAAAGAAAAGAAGGGAAAGAGACACATGAAGAAACCAAGGAGAAAATAATGCAGACAAACCGTGATGGTTCAGAGATACCAGGTCAGCCATATGTACCAATTACCACGCTTTTTCAAGAGAACAGTCACTTGCTGCTGTCCCCGAGCTGTAGCCAAGGGGACAAGCTTCATGCTGTAATGGAAAGCCAAGGCAAAATTAACCTTAAGATTATTGTGAAGCAGACGGAGATGAATTTAATGAAACTTTAATAAACTAACTAAGCTTCACTTAACTTCCCCTCGATAAAAGGCCACCTTTTGTTACAAAGAAACTCCCTTTCTCTTCCTGACACTTCATCAGTTAATATTACGCCTATGATCTCACTTCTTTGCACTGCTTGGTTACCCACCATCTCAGAACTCGAATATCTGTAATACCTCATCTTCTCCTCCCACATCACATGGTAATGAAGGCAAACCGGCAGGCAATGATTTTCAAATGACTGTACCTAAATCCAATCCCCACGTTATGCTGAAGCCTTTTACAATGGAAATCACTTTAGAACCTCTTTCACTTTGCTAAGAATCACCACGGGAAAACCATGACCTGCCTTCCACAGACCCTCCCACAGATCTCTCAGCTCTGTAACCCTCTAGTGTGGATCAAGCTATTTGCTTCACTGCATCAGCTGCCCACATAAAGTCCACAGCAAAGCGAGTACACCTTGTCCATTAGCAAGTACATCAGTCCAATGAGTCAATGGCCACATGAACACACAAACTGAAAATAACAGTGGATTATCTTTTCACGTATGCCACTGTGTAAATGTTTTGTAATAAATAATAACAGCCACTATCAATCAAGGGAGCGAAGAACAGATGGGAAGGAGGTTGTGTTGAGAGAAAGCCTCAAACAGGAATATGTATTTTCTCCCCCACCTTTCATCGGTCTGCTAACAGCCCTGAATAAACCCTTGAAAATCTCCAGATAACAGGCAATCCCCATCAGTGCATTCCAACAGTCCATGCGACTCTGGCTGCTTCACCACACCAGTACAGCAGCATCACCCACACAGGAATGAATGGGGGTTTGGGATTGCCCTCATTCCTTCTATGATCAGCTCCTCTACCCAGCACAACAGCATTATCCACACAGGAATGAATGGGGGTTTGGGATTGCCCTCATTCCTTCTATGATCAGCTCCTCTACCCAGCATTATGGTCATTTCACCTACTGTCACCTTCAGGCAGGTCTGACAACAGATCTGATCCTGGTTAGAAAATAGTCCCTTCTAATGATGACCCTCACACTTCTCCCTTCCTTGAAGAAAATCTCAGGGCTAGCTGAATTGCTTAGTTTTTCTTACTTTTGTAAGAAAGTATTTTGTATTTAAGTTTTTAAAAGAAGTGGATGTTTACAGGATGGCTGCTTTTTGGTCCAGCAAAACAATTACTGAATCTCCAGCTTAACATTACAACTTGAATTAAGATCTCATAATACATGTTGTAGCAAATTCACTTAAGGCTGCAGATTTAACATAAGAGGGCAGTCTGCGGCACACGTTTATATGTAACATACCATCTTCACCAAAATTATCTAAAACTTTAAATAACTTCTAAATAACTCTACACAAAAAGTGGGTTCCAGATTCTCATTTGTAATTACATCATTGTACACAACTCTAGTTGCAAGAGCCTTAAAAATGGACAAAAACTATGGTCCCCTACACTCCCAGATCTTGTTACTCTTTGCGACTGATCATCCTTAGCTTGGTCTTAGTACAACGCCGTATGCTTAAATACACGTAAAACATTGTGCAAGAATTACATTAGGGCTGCATTTATGACCTATACTCTGTTCCACACTGTATCTGAATGATAACAGCTTCACTCTTGCTGCTAAGACCCCACAGGAAGGCAGAGAGCGTTACACCACAGCAAGCAAAGAAGGATCCAGCCCTTGAGATTTCCCCTTCTGCAGAGATGAGCAATATTACCCTCCAGCCTCAGCTGTTGTGATAGGTCTTAAAAACAGCAGAGCCATGGTGGTTCCCAAAGGAGTGACATGAAGTGAATATTTATCTCCTTGGCAGTGTGGGGGCAGACAATGGATGGTGTATCAGAATTTAACTGGCAATACAGATTCAGAAAGCTTGAAAACTACAATCAGGTTAAATCAGTACCTATAAACAGTGAACAGTGGAAGAGGCTGAAAAATCAGTCTGTGCTCAACCCCAGATACCACACAGGGGGCTTTTTCCCCCACCTTTTTTTCTTTTTCCCCTGACAGACCCTTCATTGAGTTGGAAAGACAGTCAAGAAAAACACTTTGGTTTACATAGTAACAAGTAATTCATAATACTGTAAGCAGCCAAAATAGCATGTATTTCAAGAACTACCTAACCTTCTTGAAAACAAAAACACACCTGAAAAAAAACACCACCACAAAACCCAAACAATCTTTTTTCTGCATGTCATGTTTTTCAGTTAGTTATGAAAACGACAAAAAAGAACAGCAGGAACCACGTACCTTAGCTATTTGGACACACCAGTTTAGCAGAAGCTGGGAGCCAATATTATCCTTATGTTCATGAACATAATCCAGCAGGCAGCCGTGAGGCATCAGCTGAGTGACCAGTTGAATGGTTGGGCTCAAGCAGACACCCAGGAGTCTCACCAGGTGCGGGTGGTCCATGCTGGCCATGATAAGAGCTTCCTGTAACAAAAGAAGTGACCCAGTTACTCCAGAGTGCTTGAAAACTATGCACAGATGATTTCCCATTTCCCATTGAGCATCTAAAGGGCATCAGTGTCTCCTAAGTACCAGGAACTCCTGTGTTCTCTAACCACTGCTAGGTACATTCCAGTCTGATGGGATGTATGCTTGACATATGAGCCCTGAGCAGTAAGCCTGTATGAACAGATCCAGCAAAGACTCAGACCAAAATTTCTGAATTTCCTGTCCTGTTACTGCCATAGAAGCAGATGGAAGTGTGACACACTTGACTTTGCTTAAAGGTCTCATTGGTCTTGTTTTACTTCCCTTAGTTTTTGTTTCTTGAATATATTTTCCCAATTTGTGATCAATCCATTGGACATCAGGGTTTTTTTATGCAAGCAAACTAAGCCACTTGTGCATAGTTTGATGGCCAGTGAGGCTTCATTTGGCAAGGTATTTGATTAAGCTGTGCTAAAATGCCTTACTGGATCAGAGATTTCATACTTAGTATTTTACAGGCTTAAGCATCAACATTTATATGTCAATTGAAGCTTTCCCAAAGTTCAACCTGCAAAGGGTTAAGAAAGAGGAGGTTCACTGTAGGCTTTTCAAATGTGTCTGATGTTCTTAAGTCCCAATGAAAATCAGCAGATTTATTAAACCATGAGGATACGACCGTGCTACTGTCTCTATGGCTGTTGTACAGCAACAGTCTAAACCAGTGGTCATGATGGTACAGTGTTAGAGCAGCTGTAGGAACAGTCCTGCCCGTCTCCTGGTGTTGCCACAAACAGACCACTACACAAAGCAGCAGCTTTCCAAATCTGAGCCTCTTAGCTCAGCTTCCAAAATGTTCCAAGACATTCTTCCAAAGTCCTCTATCAACAGATCTTGGGCAAGTTATTTTGGTTTTTTCCGTGGCTTAGATTCCTACACAATGAACAGGAGGTAATATTCTTTTCATTCTTCTATACTTTATTTATCTTTTTCAGATTGTAAGTTTTCGGAGGTTTTCAGCCAGCTAGCTAGGTTGTCCAATACCAAGGACTAGAAGGACTTACCCTTGGCTACACTAGTCATCCTTAAAGTTTGTCCCACTGACAAATAGCATAGAAACTCCATATAAAAAGACCCTACATATCTGTTCTTAGAGGTAACGCTGCCATCACAAGCAACTGGCATTTGAAAAAAGCTGGGAGAAAGCTTTTCTCTCTCATTCACTAAGCTGAGTCCTCCATTTCAAGACCACTTCATCATGGCACTGGAACAATGAAAAGTGAGATGAAACTGCAACTTTGTAAAGCTATTTTAGTTCTCTTTCTTTCTCAAAAAACCTATATGACATCTTTCTGACAACTTAAAGAATAACAGCTGTAATAGTGCCAAAGAAAGAAAGATAGAAAAAAAGGATGAGAAAAAGTTGGCATCCGAAGAACACAGCATGCCCCCTCCCAACTCATGAAAGTTTTTTTTTCTTTTCCTATATTAAGGAAAAAAAAGTCCTGGCAAGTAGGCTGAGTTTGTATTAAAGGAAATTGCTCATCATAGTACAAAGAATATTTGAAACCAAATTGCTGAGTATTTGCATAATAGTTCCCTCTCTTTCTTTCCCTCTCTTTTTTTGTTAAACCAAAAAGATGAACAAGACACTAATTGTAGGGTTTTTTCCCCCCAATAAGAAAGGAGCAGATGGCCTCCATTGGGGGGGGGGGGAATGTATCTCCTTCTTTTTTCTTCCTAAATGCATGTGAAGATATAAAATAAATAAATGAATAAATAGGGGCTATTTGATGGAATGACTGGAGGAGGAGCTCTGAGAAAGATTCCAATGTAACAAATTAGAAAAGGGATCTTAATTTAAGCAGTTTTGTTCATATTCAAATTAATATATTTTTTGCTCACTCAACTGGTATCTACAGGGTCCCCTTGAAACAATTTTAGCCTCTCTTCTCCTGTCACTAGAAACTGTCACCGAAGGCCACCAGAATAAATACCTGTTGACAGGTGCATTATGCAATTTCAGAGTACCTCATTTCTTCTTTTTACCCCATTAATTTTTCTCCTGCACATGCATGAGGAGATAATACTTGTTGCCCTCTCCCTCTCTAAGCAAAAGTAAGAGTTTCTCTGGGAACTTGGAAGATACTTTTCTTTATAATGAGGACTGGTTAGAACATATAAAATACATTATTTTTGCTCACCAAGGGACCATATGGAAAGCTTTGAAGCATGTGCTCCATTAGTCTCCGGCTACTTGCCATTTACAAGTCTAAGTCCAGAGGAAAGACACTTCTGTACAATAATAAAAACAAGCAGTGCCATTTGTCTCATTCGGATGTTATGGGAAAGCACGTATTTTTCCAATAGTTTTGGGCAATGGTTCCAGAAAAAAATAAAAATGTTAATAAAATATTATGGACTGCTCTGTAATGAATTGAGCCACACAACAGAGAGCAGAGAAACCTTCATTATAGATCTAAGTCACTAATGGATACTAACTGAGCATGAATCCTGGCTTCACATAGTTATTCTCATTATTAAAGTATTGTTATTTTTATTGAACTAGTATCTACAGGAGAACTTAATTCAGGGTTATGTCTATCTGGCACAGCACAAATATAAAGTAAAAGAGATTGCAATTTTTCTGCTAGAGCCTAATTAGACAAAACAGACAAACAACAACAACAGAAACATTATGACTTAGCGGCACTTCAAAAATCTGTTCAGCAAATAAGGAATACGAGGCCCCATTTTAAAATCTGTTTGGACACAGAATCATAGATGACTGAAAGACCCTAGAGCTACATGATGATTGAAAGACCCTAAAGCTACAACCTCCATAGCACTTAGTCACTCTGCAGCCTGGTTCCCAATTAAATTTTCTAAGACATTTAAACAGGTAAAGCACCAAAATTCACAGACTTGGCTGTGTGACACCGGCACCTTTCAAAACCAGCTTCTGCAATTTCCCTTATCTTTTGGCAGCCTTAAGTCTGCAGATCTTGTCTCTACGTTCAGTTGGCACCATTACACAAATTGTTTTAAAACTGTACCTATTCTAATTTAATGGAGAGGAAACTGAGGTACAGAAAAGCACAACCTACTATTCGAAGTCATATAGGAAGCCTAGAACAGAAGAGGGAACTGAGCCCCAGATCACTTTATCTTTCTCTTCTGAAAAAAAATAATCCTTTGAAGGCTGAAATAAAACAGGGGATGAGGGGAAAGAAATTATTACGTTATAGTACTTTATCTTTCTCCCAGGAGACAGAGTCTTTGTAACATCATGTGCTCACACTCGCTTCTGAGAAATGACAGGAGCGGTGACAGGTTTGAAAGGCTCCTGTTGGACACCAGGCACCCTCCTCCATCTCTCTGCAGGAGCAAGTATTATCACAAGAGTCACTCCCCAGCCAAACCAAATCTCTTCCTGGCGTTTGTTTACTCTACTGTCGCTGCTCAGGTATTAATTATCACAGCAGTGTGTGGCAGCCATAGGCAGGACAGCTCTAAGCCAGCCAGCTTAGACACAGGTAGCAGTTGTGGAGCTCAGCTTGCCCTTAACTCCAAGATGTATTTTGCAGTCTGTAGCGAGCCCTGACCAGCTGAGGCTAGGGCACTACATCTCAAAACTTAAAACCAGGGCTGTGTATGCATATTCTATTCACAGCAGTGCTTACAGCGTTAATATATCCGAGGGGAAGGCTGGTAAAGAAAGATCTTGATGCAAAAGGCAGCTAATCTCACAGGTAGCTTCACAGGGCCATTGTTGTGTCCCCCCAGCCTCGTCACAGGTAGAATAGCAGGTGACTTTAATTGAGCCTTCCGTGTTCAACTCAATATTATACTTCTCAGATATGCAATTTTAAATAAAGAAATCACATCACGTTGATCTTTCCTCTCTTCTGCCCCCTTTGAATGTGGTTGAATTATTGCCACATTAAGCTCAACTCCTGTGATTTATACACACAACCCTATTAAACAGTTACATTAAACAAAATATTTTAATGCTTTACATTGATCTGTCACGTGCATTCAGTAACACAATAGCATACCAAAGAAGAAGGGCCAGTTTGTGGGTCCCAGTGAGCCATCACCACACCTACGACTCTGATTCCTGTCGGCACAGCTATGTCAACAGGGGTCTGAGGAGGGGCCAGAAGCAGCCCTCAGAGCACAGCCTGATACAGGTAGAGCTTATTTAAGTCATGAGAGCTGGCCGTCGCCGTAACGATACAATACATAATGAACATCCAGGCTAAAAGCACTTGTCAACATAGATGATGAAAGGAACTAGCCACTCAGTTCTCACAGGTGACTTAAGTCGCTTTCGTTCCTTAGATGGCAGCCTGATACAGGTAGAGCTTATTTAAGTCACCGTAACGATACAACACATAATGACATCCAGGCTAAAAGCACTTGTCAACAAAGATGATGAAAGGAACTAGCCACTAAATTCTCACAGGTCACTTAAGTCGCTTTCGTTCCTTAGATGGTTTTGAATATCCCACCTAAAATTGTTTTCTGATCTATCTGTATTCTGCAGTCATGTTTGAAATGTCTTTCATTCGACTGCTGTTTCTGAAAAGTAACTCAAAATCCAACCAAAGCAGGATTTTTGTTTCTGCATTCCAGCATGAGGAAGAAAAATTCTTAAGACTCTGAGAAGAAAGGGTTTCCACAGTGCTCTGAGTAACACCTACAGCACATCTTATAAGTTGGCATTTGACTTCCCCCCTTTCCTAATTTGATGTGTTATCGTTAACAATTACAACTAACAACTGAACATAATTATTAGCCAGCGTGATGGTCCCTGAAGAGCATATTTTGATACTGGTTTTGTTTCTCTGACCATTTTAGTTTGTAAACAAGTGGACTCAGCAAGGTGCATGTGCCACTGGCAGTACAATAATGCCATCCTTATGCCTGTGTTGAAAATTTATTTGCCACTGTCCTGGTTTCGGCTGGGATACAGTTAATCTTCAGAAGCAGCTGGGAGCGTGCACAGCCTGAACAGCTGACCCAAACTAGCCAAAGGGATATTCAATACAATATAATGTCATGTTCAGTATGTAAGTGGACAAGCTGGCTGGGGGGGAAAAGGGAAAGCTGCTTGGGAGTAAGATGAGTACTGGGTTCCCTGTGGTGAGCAACTGCACCATGTATCACTCAATCTGCATATTCCTTTATCAGTACTATTGTTATTATTTTTCTTCCTTTGCTTCCTTAAACTGTCCTTATCCCAACCCAAGAGTTTCACATCTTTCTTCTGGTTCTCCCCCCATCCCACCAGTAGTGATCGAGCAGCCGCGTGATACTTAGCCAGCTGGGGCTAAACCATGACATTCACCCAAACTGATCCAGGACACAGCTCTCTTCCAGCACATGTCCTCATTAGTTAGTACACCAGTTGCCTGGTCAAGCATCCCTGGCCAGACTCTTCCTGAAATGCTAGACACTGCATACAGGCAGCTCCTGAGACCCCTGGGGACCTGGACCTGGGAAGAGCTGACAGTGAGTCATGACCCTGCCAAATCCAAAACCATGCTCTTAAGGAAATCTGAATATCAGAATTGGTCAAGAGACCTTCCCTCAGCCGCTTACAGACTCTGAAACACGTTAACAAGTTGTGTCATTAAGAGTCCTGCATCGTGTGGTGGATCCCAGCACTTCCTAAGGCAGTGTTTGATAATCTCATCTGCTTGATGCTGAAGACTTCACCTAACAAGAGAATCAGCATTTGAAGCAATATTGATAATCTCCTTATACAAGATTTAAGTATATGGCAGAGAGGAAAAGATATTCCTTCTGCAGACTTGCTCTTTAACACCTGAGGTTCCTGAGTGGCAATGGCCTTACCACACAGAGCACAGGGAGAAGTTCACTTACAGGTAGCCAATGTCCTCCACACACACATGCTCTGCCTCAGAGCCAGTGTGGGAGAAACATGGTCCCTGTTCCAGAGAAGTATCACAGATCTGTTGCCCCAATTTCACAAGCCCGGGATAAATTTTACTGCTCCAGTTAAGCCAGATGAACATATGTACCCAACAAAGAGTTTGGTAAGCAGGGACAAAGTCTGAATGATCTTTGGTTTCCTAACCTTCTGCTTCTAAATGTTCTCACCATAAAATGCCCTCAAACCAAACAAAACAGAAGAAACCAGAAAAGAAAAATCCACCTGCTTTTTCTAATCATTGTTGAGTAAATAAATGTAGTTAAAAGCTGATTTCATACTGTGCCGTGCATTTTTCTGAAAGCACAAGCTGTGCTGTGGTAACAGCAGAGATAATACAGTGAACACACTGCTTTTTACATTAATTTTGCAATGCTGTAATGGTAGGGCAAACACCTGTCTGGAATGCACGTCTGACCGGCTTCGGGGCACATCCAATTACAGTCCTACATATTCTTAATGCCTTTTGTTTGTCTGCCAGGTCTTACACATTTTTTAAGTTATAGCTGACTTAGCCTATGCAGTCTGCACAAATTACTTAAGCTGAGATACAAGACAACATATAGACTCAACAATATACGTGCCCACATGTATGGTATGACAATGATACACATTGTTGTGTTTCCCCTGTACTTTCTATGCAAGATGCTGATTTTAATTGCTTTAGAGCACTGCCATACTCTCAGCCCTTGGGCTGCAATTTTTCCCCACTCAGACATACATCCACTGGAAAGCTCCTGTTGAAATGTCCCAGCCATTTCTGAAAATGAGAGACACAGCTAGAGGGACCGACAAAGGGTATCAGAGTCTCACAGCGGGACAGCAGCTAACAGAGGGAGGACAGTAGCACCATAAACTGCCACAGCTGTTTTTCTTTTTCCAGGAACTGTTTCATAGTCATTAGGAACAGACACATTTAACAGGGCACTTTCAGGCTAAAGTCTTATTTGGGACTTGGCAACAGCTTCTATAACTAATTTTAGTGCTGTGTAATACAGCAAACAGCACTTAAATGCTCTAAGGGCAGACTAAACCTTGAGGTTACTACTGCAGGACTGAGCTACACACTTTAACTTGGCTCTTACGAGTATGGTAGCATATCCCATGTCCCGTGACAGAAAAGGTTTTGCTGTCACTGTACTCTGCCAAGAGATCATGACAACACCTAGGTTGTGTACTACAAATTCTCTCAATTTCTCACAGAAGCAGCAGGTCTCAAGAAGAAAAGAAGAAAGGTATTTCAAAAACAATAATCTTCTTACGCACCCACATCCATACTCCAAGCATAAAGCAAGATGAATACTTAGAGTAGGTACATTTTCATCCATGGTTGTTGCACAGAAGTGTAACAGAGCACATTCAGGTCCACATCCTATACACCCACTCACACAACCAATTGCTTTTTCTTTGGGGAAACACTGAGTTTAGCTGGCACAGCAAGAAATAACTGGAGGTCTAAGTCAAGGCCGTGTTATTAAGGAAGTCTAACAGGCACTAACCACCAGCACTTGAAATTCCCCCCGTGCTTGTTTTGCTTTAGGAAACCATGTTAAGGAAGCTATATGTGACCCAACAGAGAAGATCACAGCATGAGTCTTGTGAACGTGCATCTTCAGAGCCAGGGCCAACTCTTATGATTAAAGAGACTACAGGATTAGAATGGGTGGTTTTGGACTTTATGTCTTTTGGACCTAAGAGATATGAGATTTTTTGAGTTCAGTTTCCAGTGAGGAGACTGATGAGAGGCCCGCTGGGTATTAAGTGGAGTCACCGCATATTTAGACTGGAGTACAAGTGTGCTGCGCCATTAAATGGTGAGATTAACCTATTCCTTCAGAAAGTTCTGGAAATCCAGCTGCCAGGTGTGTCACTACACCCAAAACTTTCTAGAATAAAAACTAAGACTGAAAAAGAAAAGAAAATTCCAGAGCAGGGACCACACGCTGTGGTCTATCATGCAGAAATGTGATGTAAACAGCACCAGGGAAGAACCGCTCACTTGGTTCTGACCAAGCTAGTGCCATCAGGAGAAGCGTGGTCCAGGTCAGTGCCCCATCCCACACCCAGGCTGCAGCCTGGCGACCAGCAAGGCATGGTACAACACTAGAGTAATGTGCTCTCCACTCTCCAGGAGCAGAAGTGATCTCCAGCTGAGGCACTGCACAGCCTTCTCAGGAGGCAGGATGTACCTGCATCTCTCAGGAGAGGAATGAATGCCCTCTGAGACTCCCGTGCTTGTCACAGCACTTGCACACACCAGAGAGGGTACGTCGTCTTACTGACTCCACCTGCATTGGTGACTCTCAATTCAAAGGCATGCAATTGTCCCACACAGCTCAACTGCACAAAGATCCTACAAATCCTTACTTGAAACTTGCACAGTGCAAGGATTTGAAAGCTCTTCCTCTCAAAGGTGACACTTAGAGACTGCTGGGTCAAATATTCTGTGCCTACCTTAGAGAAACAGTGGGTCCTATTCAGGCAGGAATAGATACCTTCATGTGCTTATAGAAGCAAATATGGCTCACTATGTATTTTGGAGCAACATAAATTACATAATAAAAAAGAAAAAGCAGTACTGTGATCCCTGTCCTGTGAACACTGAGGACACGGGCAACCATGCTGACTCCAACAGGGCTCAGGTGCTCGGAGTTAAGTACACGCTTAAAGGCTTGAAAGTGTAGGAGATATGTTTTGAAGAACCCACACACCATATGCTTAATTCTCCCTGCTGACTTTGCACCAATTAAGTCTCCCAATTCATCCAAGCCCATGTTAGACAGCTGAGGAGGAATCTCAAAGTCTAAAGGAGCAAACCTCTAGCGCACAACAAGCTTAGTGAAGATCTTCCACCAATCATCCAGTCAGGGGACAACTACCACCAGCCTTTCGGTGAACCTTGCCTGAAAACATTGATTCTGGTAATTAGAAAGCAAAATTGAGACCATTTTTATATGCATAAATGAATATGAATGCACTTTTATGCATAAACGGCCAAGAGTTCAGGGCCTCAGCAACCAGGAATGTTTCCACTGAAAGCCATCAAGAGAAGTAGCAGTGGGTTTCAGAGTGACCAACCCCTCCAGAGGGTGTAAGCGGTTTAACAGCATACACACACACCTCTTTGTAAAAATATCATATCCCTCTGACAAATGTCTTACTTACAGTTTGTGACACGCATCATTATTTCAGAATAGTCTGTCAAAAGTGATTTGTTTCTTACTATTTTGATGCCACTAGCAAAAACGTTTGAAGTTTTAAACGTTTAATCTAAAAAAAAAAAACAATCATTTGAGCATTATTCGAACAGGAGGGTGAACAGACCTTACCACTGAGAGATTTATAAGCATTTTCAGCCTTAGCTGAAGAATCCTTTCAGAAGGAGGGAGGTACTGCTTTGATTTTTGATTTAAGATGAATGATGGCAAGGTCTCAAGAATGAGTGATAAAGAAAAAAAATAATAATCTATCAAGTTCTCAATCCCTTCTGAAGAATCCTAGGGCATTGATTTGAAATTTGCTGTTAGCACTGAAAAGCTTGACTTTAGAATCATAGAATGATTAGAGTTGGAAGAGACTTTAAAAGATCAAGTTTCAAACACCTGCCATGGACAGGGACACCTCCCACTGGACCAGGCTGACCAAAGCCCCATCCAGCCTGGTCTTGAACACTTGCAGGGATGGGACATTCACAGCTTCCCTGGGCAACCTGTTCCAGTGTCTCATCACCCTCACAGGAAAGAATTTCTTCTTAATATAAGTCTAATAAATCTACCCTCTTTCAGTTTAAAACCACTACCTTTCAGCCTATCATTACACTCCCTGATAAAGAGTCCCTCCCTATTTTTTCTGTAGGCCCCCATTTCGGTACTGGAAGGCAGCTATAAGGTCTTCCTGGAGCCTTCTCTTCTCCAGGCTGAACAACCCCAACTCTCTCAGCCTGTCTTCAGAGCAGAGGTGCTCCAGCCCTCTCATCATTTTCTTGCCCCTCCTCTGGACTTGCTTCAACAGGTCCATAAATCACAGAAAGTTTCTTCCTCCTTCAGGATCAATTTAAAAGGAGAGCATCAGATTGAAACCTAATTTCATCAAGAGTACTATCAACATTAAGAGTTGTTTTAATCAAGAGATACATTTTGCCCATAATACAGGCATTTCAACTCTCACAATTGAGAATTCAAAAACAGACTCATCTCTGTACTTCCCTCATCTATATTCAGTTGCTTAAGAGCATCACACCCAGGACTCAAGTACTGCAAAGGGATAATGATATTTAAATAAAAAGGTTTCATTGGACTGATGAATTTTTTTTCTTTTTTACCAAGCTGGCATCCATGTGCCACAAATTCATCAAAAGCTGCCACGCATCTCCTTTGTAAAAGCGCTTTCTTCCTTTCCACGTTACTCTGTCTACTTTCTCCTGAGTTTCCACAGTTTTTCCTCCACCCTTTTCTCCCCAAATTACTTTGTTCTTTTACCATTCTGTTGACCTACTCTTCTCCCGAAGACAAAATTAAAAAAAAACCCTCTTAAAAATGCTTGAAAGAACATCACTGCCACCACCAAAATTCATAGACCTCCTGGAATTCTGTCTCATTTATACAAGCAGGGAAGTGAGATAGACATCTCTGTACATTAATGTGTCTTTCAGGACTGGGCTACCTAAGGATACTGAATAAGAAAATGCTCTCTCCATGTAGCCTGTTTTATGTCTAAATGGAATGGTGAGTGCTACTCACTCACAAAGTGAGTGTCACTCAGCACCAGCTCAATTCCAGAAGAGAGGGCTGATCTGCAAGTTTTAGTTGAACTAGAAACATCTGTATGGTGACACAAGTTTTAAGAGACTTTCTGAAGATAGGACAGGGAGAGCTCGCCAAGCTGTCACATAAACATCAACATCAATAACCTTTGGTAGTCTAGAGTTTCACTCAGATCTACGTTCTCATCTGAATGACAGCACTGTCAAGAACATACATTGTGCTCCCCCCTGATGGAAGACATTAGTCACAGAGCAACCAGAAGCATCTCCCTCCTCTGCCTAAAATCAGACAGGACACAGTATTCAGATACTCAGAGTAAGACCTGCCACTGGAAAATATTTCCTATCCTTTACTCAGCTAAAGAAAAAAAATCCCCAGTTCTCTCACTCTTTATCCCTGCTGTCCACAACTGAATCACATGGGAAAATGTTCAGTATCCCAATTTGAATTGGACCAAATTCCTGCCTAATAAACCCAAACTGACTTTTAAAATGACCAATGACTTTAAATCAGAAATCTACCAGAGATTATTCAGAAAATGACAAAAGAGGTATTACAATCACTAACATGTTTCTAAAACATCTTCTAGCTGAAGAATTCACTGGAATTTATCTCTCACTGAAAAGCGTCAGAAGAAACTCTTCCTTTTCATTCCAGCAAGTTAATGTATTTTATCAAGAAATTTTGTTTCAATATTTTGCAATGAAAACATGAAAGTTACTTTCTTTCCCCATTTCAAAAACCATTTCTTTCCAAACCTCCTCCAAGCCCTTTCATTACTAAAATAACTTCTCAGAGGACTCGTAGTTTTAGCAGGTGAACTCTAGTCATCGACCTAAACAATACTTCATTTTAAAAAAAGCCCAACAATTCAATTGGCTTCAGAAAACATACAGAGCTAAAATTCTGCTTTTATAACCATTTACAAATTGTCTCACTGAACTCCCAATGGCACAGCAAAGAACATTTCCAGGTACATGTGACCTGGGGGTTGCCTATCCACTGACATGACCTCCACTCAGCAGCAAAGCCCAGGGAATAGCCCTTAGCTAGTCCTGTTCCCCGTTCCCCTGCTTTATTGAGATCTTAATTTCCACCCGATAAAGTGTTACTTGACTCTACCTCAGCCATTTCCTACCATCGCACCGATACTGCCTTGGATCACAGGATTTACTTTATGCAAGTCCGTCAATGAGGGCCTTTGAAGGTAGCATTGAGCAAATGCAACACAGCAAATTTGTCAACACAGCTCTACCTAACTCTGTTTTCTTAAACATGTTTATATCATTTGTCATGTGAGGCATTAACAGGCTCTGGTCTGAAACCTACTTCATTCTGTTGTGTACAATGCGATTTATCTATGCACTTAAAAACCTGATAGCCTATATAAAGCAGAAACCTTCAGGACATAACTGTAATCACCTTATAAGAGGTAAGAACACCTATGTCTCTTCTGTTGCTAATACAGTTCACCTTATATCAAGCATAATCCAGCTTCTTTAAAATAACGTGACTTGGGGGCAAGTACCTACTAACAAGAGATGCTTGAAAAAAGAACATTTTAGACACATTCTCAGTGGGAAATTAAATAAAACAGCTTTGTCTGAAAATACTCTCATGCAGTATCTGCTTTTCTAAGTAAACGTTGCAAGTCAATTTAACACCAGAACATAATTAAAAATAAAAATTAATAAAAAAACATTAAATAATTTGCTTAGAGTTTATACGATCTGTGTTGCAATTCACGCAGTCTCACCTATAAATGGGTGTAATAATAATTTCTCTACCCTTTATCTGTTGATTCTATCTTGACTGAAAGCCTTTCAGGACAGGGAAAAGCTCAGCATGTTTTCACAGCACAAAGGATTTTGATCTTAACAGGTGCAGGAGATGGCATATATTACAATGAGAAGCAACACCAAAGTTAATATGGAAAATATTGCTCTGCAAAATTGTTTTATTTTTGGAACTACAGTTTCAGTATTGAAGGACCAAGCATTTCAAACCAGCAATTACTGGTCCGTGGACTGCCAGCCACACTGTGACCTCAGCTCTATCTCTGTTTATCCTAGTTATTGCACTGAAGTCCAAAAGGTATTGGCAGAATATTACAAAGATTATCAGCAAGCCAGTCATGTACCAGATTTCCCTGTCTTATTTCTTCCATTAAACTATGTGACAAGCAGCAATAGGGACAGTTGACTATCACTTGTAAATAATATGTAGAATATTAATACGAACAGATGTTAATTATTTCATTTTTATAAGTCTGTGACAGCTGCTGATGTGTCAGAGGTGTCCGGATGAGCACTGAGACATGGAAAACATTTAATTTTTGAAGGGTTACCTGCAACAAAGCACTAAGGGAGAAGTATTCCAAACTACAGGTTCTTAGAATGCTTGAAGATAAAATATAAATGAAAAATAATAAATAAAATATAAATATCTTGAAGATAAAATATATTTTGACAGTTCAAATTTTGACAGTTCAGCTCCTATAAGCCTATGTTTCTGTACCCTTAAATTGCTATCAAAAACAGACAAAGTGTAAATATTTGTATATACAAAACAGTCTTGGATTTTTTTTTTCCTCACTACAATACAAAACCCCTTGTTCTCCCATAACTTTTGACTTGGCACTTTGGCAATATAAAACCAAGTATGACAAATACAATGCATTGATCCTCCAGGGCCCTGTGCCCTTGCTCACTTTCTGCATTGTTGCTGATCTGTGAATTGCAGCGTGTGCTGTAGCTGACACACAGCCCCAGCAGCCTGCTTTCATGAAAAATCTGATATGTAATAGCCTGCCCATCTGGTACTGAACTAAATCACAGACAAGTGTACTTCAAAAATGATTAGCTAGCATATACGTACAGTTTTACAGCCAGCTCCTCTGACTTCAAATATCAAGGCATTTCCTCTTCAGTCCTTCCCTCAAACCTCATTAGATTCACCGTTAACCTCGAACTAGTGATGGCTTGTTTGGGATGCATTACCGTTAAGCTTGTGGAAACAGAACCTCTTTTTATTAACAGAGGTCCCATAAAAACCTGCATTTTTTTATCAGTGTGGCAACTTTCTGGCATACACACTGCCCTTTAGGAATTTAAACATTAACATGTACCTATTTTATGTTGCTAATGTGAGCTGGAGGCACAAAGGAAAAATGCAAAGCAATAGGAAGTTTCTTAAATACAGGCTTTTGGTTTCTTCTAGTGTTAAGTCAGCACTAGTTGCCCAGTTCTGGGTGCCAAAGTCTGCTTTAAAAGTGGCTATCTGGGTTAGCTGCTTCTTATAATACACCAGCCATTATTCAATTACCATATCTTCCATTTTATTAAGTTTTGTCAGTTTTATTTTGCACTTTACATCTGATTGTCAGGAAGACTCTGCAAAGAATTCCAGTGTTCCCAGTTACTTTGCTGATGTTCAAAGGCAGTTTCTCATGTGTGTAATTACAAGGCATCAGTTCTAGCCTACCACTCCAGCAACAACTGTTCCTACACAGCTAATATCTGCCCTTTTGCATTAAATCACACCATCTACCGGTTGTACAAATAAAAAGACTAGCACCTGCAGGCACTATCACATTGGGAGGCGAGTCCCCAAAATTCATGGCCTTACAGTACCCAGCAGAAATTTTCACTGAGGTGCCTAAGATGGCTCTCCTAAAAGCTCACATCCAGATACAAAGTACCTAAGTCCTGGGAGAATACCAAGCTGGAGGAGAGCACTCTGGCTCAGGTCCAGATCTAACATGTAGTAAAGGGTGGCAACATAAAATGCAATGCCAGGAACTAGAGACACGTGGTGCTGTAAGCAACAAGAAAACTCATCATGGAAACACAAACCCCAAGAGCTTCTGATTAAGCCTCCTAATTAAACTGTTGTGTACCACTTTTGATACTCATCACACCACCTCTCTGCCTTTTTAATTTCTTTTAATATTCCCATCCTTTGCCTGTTCAACTTCTAAACACTCTTCCAAAAAAGTTCTAATATTCCCATCCTTTGCCTGTTCAACTTCCAAACGCTTTTCCAAAAAAGTTCTTACTGTGTCCTGATAAAACAGTGGCAACTATGGGATCCTGACCTCCATAACAGTAACACATACAGCTAAGCAAGTAACTGACTTCTTGATTCAGTAACCGAGCTCAAATGTATACTCCAAAGCAACAACAAGTATTAACCACGTTATTGGTGCACCTCATATTTTAAAAAAGAAATCATAATAAATCAGTTCAAAATGTTTATTTCACACATACACACATTTTACAACCAAAACCACTTTTTGAATCTTATGAGAACTTTAATGGTTTCAATTAAGCACAGCTATGTTTCCCAGTGAACAAACTAACACTCCTTCCTGATTTTCTCCCCACTCACAGATTTACCCAACCTTACATGGGGTTTCCAAGTCATAATGCAATACCAACCTTTAATAAAGAGTTCTGTCATTGCCATCAACAAAAAGCTTCAGAATATACTTTCTAATTCACTAAGGAATAACTTGTAATGTCGGTCACTCACTAAAGCCTGTGATTCCCTCTTACACCTGTGGCAGACTTTTTGGAAGGATGACTCTAGAGGGGAAGTCCTGGCCCCGCTGATTTCATCTGTGAGTTCACAGCTCCCACTGATTTCAACAGGGCTCAGATTTTCTCCATCACCAGTAGCAGGCACACTCTTTCCCTCACTGTATTTTCCAGTTAGAGTGGTACGCTAGCACGACTGTTTCCAAACAGCCTGGCTTATCTGTCTGTGCTTGTACTTAAGCTTTTCTCTGTATATACTTTCTCTGTACAGCCATATGCTCTTACATATGGAAAATTCACACACCTCCTGCACATACCCACATCTTACCCTTACATACTGTGGAAGGAGAAACTACTGCAGTAAGGGAACATTTACAGAGAGAATTATTACTTAAGATAGAAATAACAGAAATGTGGCCTTGAAACAGTTAATCTTCAGATGACTGAAAACAGCTAACCTTCAGTAGTGATCAGATTTCCAGCTTCTGTAGAGGCTGATCACTCTCGGGGCTTGTGCATGGTATGCAGAGTTCTCAAGGACAGCTTGATTTCTGGCATCTCTGGACAAGTTGGAAATTGTAATTGCAATCACAGTGAGCTTCTGTGCCTGGAACTGACAGGCAAACAGTTCCCTCTCCTAAGTGGCTACACTTACCGTGTGCGTTAAGTGGGAGGAAGAGGGGAGGCTGCACAAAAGGGAGTCTACAGTCAGATGAGTTAGGTCACCCCTTGCCACCCAACCCCAGCAACTTGAGGTGATGGAGTGAAAACCTGTTTGCATCTCAGCTGAAGCACACTGCCAGGCAGCACAGCAACACTGCTGTTCATCATCAGCTCTCCTTACAAAGACCCACCCCTTACGCCAGATGGAAAGGAGGATGTTTACACAAATGACAGCAGATAAGGGTAACAAAAAATGTTGCACTGCTGCCATAAAGGATTTCATTTGATCCTAAATCTGCTCTTTAAACTGAGGTTCAAGATTAACTCAGTTGCATTTCCCAAGCAGCCATGCAGTCAGTGGAATGACTGAGGTGCTTGGATGTTCTACCCAACCAATGTTAGCATCAGAAGCATCTACATGGACTGTTGAATACCTGGGTCAAATGCTTGGCTGGGAAGCATGAGATGTACACAAAGAATTAAAAATAATTCAAGGGACAAACATATTTCTCTGGTTACCTATACAGTCATATAAGGCAGGATCTTACAAGGAGACTAAGTGTAAACACATCTGTGTCAACTGAGAAATTGTTCATCAAAGCGTGTCTGAAGGGAGACCCAAGGACTCTAGGAAAGTCGCTTGGACCAGGGAAGGAAGCTTCAAAAAGCTTCAGCTTAGAACCCTCCTACATCTAACACCAAAGGTAGAAACCAAGAAAACATTAAGTCTTCTCTCACCTTCCCCACCTGACTAGCTGTAGATCCAGCGTACATTCTACAGCAGCATCTAGACATGTCTGAAGAAACGAAGAAATTATCTAGACCTATCCAAATCTCTGGGGGTTTTCAGTTGAACAGGAGATAAAATTCTCCTTCGTTAGCCAGCTACATCAGTTTTTTCCTCTTGAACCCTCTGAACCAAAGGTAAGTACAATACGTCTGGAGGACTTGTCTTTACTGTAAGACAGGCTTACAATGTAGGAAAAGGTTTTTCTCTTTCGTTTTGCAGCACAAGACATCTGACTGGTTTATTAATATAGTTAATTAGGCTAGACATAAATAAAAGGTATAGATATCAGCCTCCTATATGCAGCTTTAATTGGTTTGCTGCGTGCCTGGTGGAGGTCATTGTCACTTATTACCTTTCCACTTCGCTTGACAAATGCACTCCAGCACACACTGAACGCCGCTACCACAGGCGGTGGGGAACTACAGTTAAGTCCAGAAGTCAGGAAGCTCCCTAGATCTTAATTATAAAACCATAAAAGAAACCAACTGCCTCTGAAGCTCTCTTACCAGGAAACAAATGAGAACGGGAAATTTATTTCCAACCATAAATCCCAAAGCCTTCAGTTTAATTTTTCCCAAGTTAACTTTCTCACCTAGCTAAGCAGCACAGCCTTCTATTATTAGCTTCTGGCCCAGTATCAGCTGACCACCATCAGTCAAACTGTCTTCATCTCAATGAGCTCAGGGACTGCCAAGGAACTCTGTGTATGCAGACTCGTGCTCGCAGCCTCTAATTATTTTCTAACAGATAATGGAGCATTTAAGTTCGGAGAGGATAGATTAAACTTATAAGTGGATCAAAACCCTGGACAGAATCACAGCTCGCAGGATTATTTCCTGGAAACACAGAGCTTAGAGGGCTAGAGAGGAAAGGCCCTCATCAATTGTCGGATTCCCTATGACAAACTAGTTTAAAGATACATATTTTTAGTCTCAAAGGTGGTTTGCTATGCCCTCCAACTGCAGCATGACTTTGGGATGTAATACATTATCACTCAAGCATCTGGTTTGATGTTAAACCATCTTATCAGGCCAATGGCTACTTGACTTATCAGACAATCATAACAGTCAAATCATTTGAGGCTGAGGAGGGGAAATTGTTTTCACAAGTGAAATTATAAGTCCCTGTATCAAGTAGCCTCTTAGGTGCTTATTTGCTTTTTTTTTTTCCTCACAACAAGCCTCTCTTCCCACCCTAAAATTCAGGACCCACATATATTCTGTTATCAGCCTTTGGGTGAGGAGCAGTGTATCCTTCCCTCCCAACACCTTTCGTCTGTGCTGGCAACTCCCCTCCCAGACACACTTGCAGGCAGACCAGTAGCAAGAACCCCCGTACTCTGAATTCAAATTCCAGCGCCCTTTTGGGACGGTGAAAGGTGACCAGTCAAGCAGGGAGGAGAAACTACACCCCACAACTTGAGCACCTAACCGTTTCAATGCCTGAGGGGAAATTCTTTAGACTGTGACATTATTCCAGAGATAATACGTATTCAGAAATAGGTGGAAAGAGGGTAAACCAGTAGCAACAACTTCTGCACAGTGAAAGCAAATCCACATAAGTAACGGATTCATGGATTTGACAGAGTTGGAAGGGACCTCTAGAGATCATCCAGTCCAAATCCCCTGCCAAAGCAGGGTTGCCCAGAGCACATCACTCAGGTGGGGCTTGAAGATCTCCAGAGAAGGGGACTCCACACCCTCCCTGGGCAGCCTCTTCCAGGGCTCTGCCACCCTCACCCCAAAGAAGTTCTTCCTCCTGTTTGAATGGAACTTCCCCTGTTCCAGCTTGTGCCTGTGTCCCCGTGTACATTCTGTTTCTGCCCTGGAGAAGGCGGTACAGGCTATTTAGTAGACTTCAGCTTGCATTGTTGTAACAGACACAGACTACTGCAGTGATAAAAACTATGTAAGAAAGTAAGGAGCAGAGTAAAAGAAAAACAGCTAGCTGGGAATGTGTGGAGAAAGCCCAGAAAACAGACTCTGCTGCAAAGCCCCTAAAGAAAAAATCCAAATATGGGATGTACTTTTTGATGATGGCCAATTCATCATCCCCTCAACAGCAGGGGGGTGGGAGGTGTTTGGCCATAGCAGGTGCTAACATCATGCATTATACCATTATAGTCATTACAGATCCATTAGGGAGTGTTCAAGGTGCTGAAATGACAGCCCAGTAGCTAAATTGTTGTTCTTTACTTTTTTAGCATAACATTTAGCAGAATTTCAGGAGCTCACAGAGCACTTTTAGACTTACATTCTGCCAACATTAGAAGTTTTAACCAGACTCTAAGGGCAATGCCACTAACATCTATACCAGCTATTTCTGTAGACACTGAAGAGTGCCAAGTACTCTCTCTGTACACAAACTGCTGTCTAGAAGGGGCTTTACGTTTTCCAGAGCCTCTGAAAGGAATGCTGTTTTACTTGCAAGTACAATTAGATACACAATCGAGTAAGAAGTAACTGCTGATAAAAGCACACCTGTACTTGATAAGTACAAAAAAAATGAAAGTCAAGGGTGTGATTCATATAATCACCTCCTTTCCACTAACCTCCTCTTCCCATTCACAGCCAACATCTCAGACACTTATTTAAGAAAGTTTTAACTCCCACTACATTTCTAATAGCACTTAGCCACCTAAATACCTTTAAAAAATCTGATATAAATGCTTTTAACCATCAACAACTATTCATAATACTCTTTTAACTGAAATCACAAGTGATGCATTTTGCTTTCATATGTACTCTTAAATTTTCCTCATAAAATAACACCAGTAAACAGTACGAATTTCATCAGTACAGTTATACTGACCAAAGCCTTGGAGTGAGAATTAGTAAAACATATTTTTCTACTACAACTTAGTCTTCAATGAAAGATATTTAAGTTATCCTCTCATAATAGCTCAAAGTTTTAAAAAGTTTAAAACTATGTCCTTTCTGAGACTGAGAGTAGTATTCACATTAAAACCATAATCAACGCCTAAGTCGTTCTCTTTAAAAATGTGGTTTGTTTCAGGAAATAATGATCAGGTTAGGAGGTGAGGATGGCAGGAACGTCCGTACAATTGCATGAGCAATTATTTCAAAAAAGTGAAAATAAATCCTCTTTGTCATCAGTGCACAACAGCAAAGGACATTACAGACCACTGTACATAAATCACATGCAGCATTGATACAAAACACTGTATTTCTCTTTATTGTCACTTATATCGACTAATGATGAAATGTAATTTTTTTTTTATTATGATCAAAAATAACCTTTAGGTTATTAATAACCCCTAGGACTAAAAGTAACTTTAACTTTTCTCTCACCTTGTTACTACTGGGCCAGAGACTCCTTTTCCTAGTATGGCTGTACCTTACATAGTTAAAATACCCAGAGTTTCTAAAAAACCTTAATAATTTCTGAGCCATTTATCAGATGCTACAATGCATATGCTGGAGGGAAATGTGGTCCAGTGAACTAAGTCAGCTGATGAAGCAGAGCTATGAAACCTCAGACAAGTAACTTTGTCTTTTAACAAGGACCTCATGTTTTCTTTGTGGAGTGCTTCAAGGTTAATCAATATCAGAGAAGGAGATATTACTATTATTTCTCTATCAGATGAGGGGTCAGTTCCTCAGCGGGCGCAAGCTGCTCAGTTCCACTGACTTTCATACAGTGACAACAATTCCCTCATCTTGAGGCTGCAATCTGTGTCACTGACCACCACATCAGACACGGAGTGCAGGTCACATTCAGCAGCCTTGCACTCCCTGCACGTTTACTTCAAAAGCTCTCCTCTTTCTGGTGCTCCCCTTTAACAATACCCTTGACCATTATTTTGTCCACTAGGCAAATACCTAGTATTCTTTATCTTTTTAGTGCAATTCATTCCTTTTGAATGGAGCCAAACCAGCTTTTTTTTTTTAATTTATTTGTCTACAATCATTATTGAATACATAATTTGCAGTGCTCTGAAAAACACAGGAGAACCCTTCATCACTAGGTTGTTTTGGTTTGTTTGTTTGTACGTTGCTGCAAGAGAGAATGCTATAGGTATGCATTAACACTGAGATGGCTTCTCAAATACTAAAGGAAGGACCAACACACAAAATCTCAGCAGCTGAATTTTTCTAGGGACGTGATACTGTAGCACTCACAGAACATCATCAGCACAGTATCAGTCCTGTGTACAAGCCTCCTTCAACTATCTAAATATGAGGAAAGAAAATTGCCAAAAACTCCTCTCTACAGTCCCTGTAGACCACAGGAAGACACAGACACAAGCACACACACCCCCCAAGACTCATCTTTTACTTACATCCATGAACTCCACATTGGCTTTCGGACCAGTGGTCTCATTAAGGATCTTAATGGCCACAGGGATCTTCACAGTTTCTCCCTCAGGGACCCAAATGCCCTAGAAAGATTTTAAAAAAGTGACATAAGACAAAAATCATAGAAACTTCATTCAGAATTTCAGTTCTTTTTAATGCATTTTGCTGCATTGCGCAGTTCAGTTATGAACTTCAGAACTGAGAATACACAATGTTATAAAATAATAAAAATTCCATGAAACTACTTAATTGATATCTGAGAATTAAAAGGTGAGATGGCTAAAAAGTAAACTTTAAATTTAAAATTCCCAAACTGTGTGTCTCTTGGACTAATTTTCCATTTTTCTTGACTATTGCTGTGTTCTTGGCAACCTCAGGGTACCAATCTCTATCACTTTATTACTAAGTATATCCAACCTGATTATTTAAAAATGTATTCCCACGACTTTGTAGCTGTAGTGACCTGGTCTTTACTTACTCCATTTCCTCCCCAGTTTGAAGAGAGATGCAATAATTGTCCTCCTCCACTGCTCTGACCTACCACCTCAATTTGGGAGGTTTGTGTTGCTCCCAAAGAGCTGGGTGACTGGTTTGACTTGCTCATTAAGCTCTACTTCATGCCTCTGAGATTCGGACATGACCAACAGATCTTAAAAAAAATCTTTAACTGAAGTATTTTCTTCCCTGTGAGTTCTGCTCTTACATCCTGGTTGTTGAAGGGTGCACTGACATAATTAATCTTTTTTTTCTATTTAAGTGGAAGAAACAAAACGTATTATGGTTAAGCTAATGACAATATGGTTTTACAAGGTATGATTACTATTACAAGACCCACATGACACTTGCAAAATGAGAGACACAGTTCATCCAGCTTTCCAAAAGTGTACTGTAAAGCTGATATGTAAGAACAGAATGAGAAACTTTGATACTGCATTTTAATATCGACAGCCCAGCTTGTGTAGTCCTCTTGCATGGAAAGATATTGTGGCTGACTCACCTTTTCTCACCAAGAAATAACATCTGCATGTCTGATTAAAACTGAAGTTAACACGTTTGAGCTTGAAGAATGACCACATTGGCAGAACAGGATGCTTTGCTCCAATACAGAATTTGACTGTTCAAAAGTTGAAAGAGGGAACTCACTGCTGTGCACTGTAGACTCTTACCTTGTATACAGTTCCAAAGGCTCCAGAGCCAAGAACCTTGACTCTTTTCAGCTCAGTTTCCTTCAGGATACGAAGCTGTGCTTGGTTGGGTGCTGTGCCACTTGGAGTCAAGGGTTCCACAAGCTACGAAGGAAAATCCAAGTCTTAAATATTTGAAAATGTGAAGACCCATCAGAAGTTTACACCAAAAACAACCAATCCAACTAAATACTGGAATAGGAAAGTGGTATGGTCTATTGACCATTGACCTGCCAATTTCTGGAGGGATTTTTCACCTTCAAAAGCAAATGAGCAATGCTTACAAACCAAGAGATCCAATAATTAAAATCCTCACTCAACATGTAGTAATTTCCACCAGGAATTGCATGATGGAATTATGAACTGGGAATTGAGTCGGTGTCACAATAACACACCCAAGGACTTTTGCTAATGGCGGCAGTATAAATATTTTCTACATGACAGAAATACAGCATTTATTATCAGTGCACCACATTCTATTTTTGCCCATTTTAGTGCCTTTTAAGCTGGCCGTATTTCTTTTTAATAGCGCTGAGTTAATGGCTCATCACAGTCTTACTCTGTTTTGAGGAAGGGACTATTTTTCTGAGCTTCTGTTATACCACAAAGGAGGACAGCTTTAAGGAAAAAACATCTTATATCAGACCACTAATTTATAACAGCCACAAATTTACCACAAAATGGCACAATTAAACAATTTGCTCAAGGTGTCCCAAGAAACTTTGTAAATGAGCCACAATGGCACATTCAGTTAAAAATGCTCTTAGATCTCCATGTTATACTGTCTCTGCCAGAAAAAAACAATGCTTCTTAAAAAATAAATTAAAAAGACATGAAAAGTACAGTGCTCTAAACAATGAAAATTAGTCTTGTTCCTTTGCAGGAACACCAACGCAAGTATGAGAGGGAGAAGTGTTGTGGGCATCTAAAAAACGCTTGTAGAATTTTACTGAGAATGATCTACAGAAAGAATAGGTCTGTTACAGCCTCCAGCTAGAAACAGAGACTTGAGCTGAAGCTATAGTCACTTGTGTGTTTATCTCAGGATGCTCCTGACTTAATCTTCAGTATCTAAGACAAGACAACAGCTTCTCCACACCTTCAGTGGGAGACTCTGGTCCCTCAGTAACTGCTGTCAGCCACAGCTTCTATATGACCTAATAGAGAATGACAGCTGGACTTCAAATCCAATAAAAACTACCTGCTTAAAACCATTTACGCTTAAGTAGGGGCTGATACAATGGCAAGATTTATGCATCGAAAGGCACTGAATACTGTTATGCCTTCTAGACAACTGAACAGCATTTAAGAAGCAAGAGAAATTCTAGCCAAGCATAAAGATGCTGAGGCAAACAGAACGGGGATGTATGTATCATTTGCTCCCAGGGTCTACAGTGGAGATGAGCTGGAGCAGGATGCTTGGGATAGAAACAGAAAGCAGCACATCAAAGAATCACTAGCTAACAATACTCCCAAGCTTTACTATCTTACAAGGAGGACTCTAACTTAAAAATATCATCACTTGCAAAGTGTCTCAAGCATAAGACTGAGGAGGTTATAGAAAACACCCTTGCTGTAGCTGACAGATAAAGATTTAATGTTATGTTTAAATATACTTCCTAGACTGCCCCCTCCACTACTGGCAATTCAAAGAGCAGGACAGAGTGGGCACGCTGCTGTCCCATAGCTCCACTTCACATCTTTGCCAACAGAACTGCGAATCTCATTTGGTTCACCTCGGGGAAGTATCCTCACTTAGTAAAATACATCATTATTACTGATGATGACTACAGACTTGGACAAAATCTGGACCACGAAGGCAATACAGGCACTGGGAACAACAGTTAGTGCCAATCTCTGCATTTAAGCCTTCCTGATGAGCTTAAGTTTGCATCAGAGCTTGCTGAAATTACTTCAGTCTTAAGAATTGACCTCAGTATGTCCCGGTGAAAATCTGTAATATTTAAGCATGAGAGCTGTTAAATGTAATGATGAACTGGGATAGAAGTACTGTTGAGAGCAAGATGGGAATTCAAAAATCTGGTGGAACATGACTTCGTGATCATGTGGATCCTCAAAAGCCATGAATCTCTATCTGTACAGAAAACTATCCTGAAATAGCTTCATTCATTCCATCAGTTCCGTCCTGCAGAAGTTTGCAAAATGGTAACTGAAGACCTCAACATCTTTAATATAAAAACAGAACAGCTCTGCATACTTTTTCAAATACTCTTGTGAGGAGCACACTCTCACCTCAGTTTCCAGGAACCTTCGCAACGCTCTCTTCTTCTTAATGCTTTTGCGCCGAACATACACAGCAAAAGTCAGGCCCACGATGACGATGATGAAGAGGCCACCAATAACTCCCGCAGCAATCAGAGGGGTTCTAGCAATCAGAATCAAAGACTTTATTTTTAGGTAGAGTGAGAGACCTAAGAATGGTTGGGTACATAAAACACAATCACTTGGAAAGCTTATTAACTGTCCTACGACCAGAATTTCTAAGTCAGTCCAAATGGGAAGTCAGGGGAAACATTTTAACATATATTATAACTTTTCTTGTTTTTAATCAATATACCAATTCTACTTTTTTCAAACTGCCATGCACATGTGAAGAGTCGTGTGGACAAGGAGATACAACATGCACTTTGATGGCAAACGCAAATCTGCAATGGCAAAATGAGGATATCTGTAGTTTTCCTGCAAGAGCTTTAACTATGCTTACTCTTTGGCTCCATTTAGATTAACTCACAAGCCTGTGCATTTAGGGAGTGAGAGGAAACTTCAAACATGGTGTTTCACAGACAAATCTGGAGGCTTCATGCTCATACACCTTCCTCAAGAGGAGGATATTTATATATGAACAATGTAATTCCTGATTAGGAGCATGCACCCTCTTGGAACTCCTGGTTCATTACTATTACACACAAACATTTTGGTCGGGGGCTATGGTTGCACCCATCTGGTTTTGCTGTGGCTTTTCAGCACAACCAAACCCCAGACCAAAAGACCGGTGTGTGGAGCCAAAAAACTCCTGTGAACAATGCCAAGAGAGACTCAGCTTTTGCACAAGACCTGTTGTCCCCCCACTACTCCTTATAACTCCTTTCAGCTTTCCAGGATCTTGAGTAGCATGAGCTACAATTACTAACTTGGTTTTCCATAGCAATAAGATACAGTAGGCTGGCATCATGGTAGGATCTTGAGTAGCATGAGCTACAATTACTAATTTGTTTTTCTATACTGATAAGATACAGTAGGCTGGCATCATAGTAGATACTGTACAAGCTAAAAAAAGAAAAAGACTGTCTCAGAGAGTCACTGTTCGTTCGCCTTTGGTGCCCACATAAAAAAGACTGTCTCAGAGAGTCACTGTTCTCAGAGAGTCACTGTTCGCCTTTGGTGCCTTTGGAGATCACCTACACAGTCAGCGAAGAGAAGCAGGCTCCCTCCAAAGAAAAAGTCAAAGCGATAGGTCCTCTGACTTAGTTTTCTCTCCCTGTCCTGTTTCTAGAAGATGGGTAGCAGCCTCCAAACCAAACCCTGAAATGAGGTATTTTCACAGAATACCAACAACTTACTAGCATAAACACACTCAGTATTTGACATCCCTCCAACACCGGCTGGACAGCAGCTGAAAAGATGGGTAAGAAGAGAGAGCATGACAACTGCAAAGGATAAACGGTGCCAAAACCACTGCCTGTAACTGCAGGAAACAGGTTAACTATTTTCAAGATTGCTATGCTTTAACAGCCTTCCTCCGTTATGCCTGAATGATGATGAAAGATACATTATGGCCTATTAATAAAAATGTACCACAAAGCTATTGAAAATTTAAAGGAAGGAGACTCCCACAGAAACAGTAAATTGATTTACCTGACCCTTTGTTCTTCTTTTAATGTCCTACCACAAAGCTGAGCGGTGGAAAGCAGCACCATCTAACCTGGTTTGGTATATTAAGGTGTGTCTACACCGAGTACCGTTTGGAAGCCCATCTCTAAACTGGCCTAACTGTCCCTCATCATTGCAGTTCGATTCAGAGAGGTCTCAAAGCACACAGCCTGGATTAATTTCAGATACCAACCAGAACATACATTTCTGAGTGCACCTAATATGCTCCAACCTCCAACTGGCATTAACGTCCACAGGATCAAACTAGAGCTAACCCAATGAAAAATCCCTTGCAGCAAACGTAGCCTAGACACTGAGACCATTACCTATTTCATCCTCCAGATGCAAACCTACTGTGTCACTCGATTCATATCAACAGAGACAAAGCCTCATACTCCCACATTTAGTTATTAAAGCACCACTATCATGTCTGCCCAGGGAAAACACATCAACATTACACAACACTCATAGGCCTATTACAGTTCAAAGACTTTACGATGGAAACCATAAAGTCTGCAAATAAAGGAAGCTGAATGTTGTCTGGCTGTGAAATGGATTACGATGCTAGGAAAACACAAGTCCAGTACCACTACTCCTCAGGCAGAGGCACTCCTCCTTCATGTAGTTTGGCCTTAAGACACATTCCTTATTCTAATTCCATTGGTTACTCTGTTGAGTGCAGAGCTTAGTTTAAAGGACCTGGCATATCCACCCAAAACAATGCTCCTCTTCATTTCCATGTGCTTTCCACGATGCTGATGCAAGAAACTCTTTAACAGGCAATTACGACAAACACTGGACACCAAAAGACTTCTATGGAGCTAGTACTAACTACTGTTCTTGAGCAGAGGAATTATTTTATGCTGTATGAACAGTCATATAATTTTTAACAAACACAACCAAACCACAGATTGACAAAACAGCCAGGAGATCTCTTGGCTTTAAAGTGCATATTAATAACTATCATAACAGCTGTCAAAATAAATAATAAGAGTTTTATGGTACTGTGTACACTAAAAATGGTCCAAAAATATTTCCATGTTAGACCATAATAAGGAAACGGTTCCAAAGGAGACATAATGACTAGTGAAGAAAATAAAATGAAGTTACAAATTCTTTGCAGCCCTTTTCTTCTTATAGAGTACAGGGGCTCAAAATGAATCTTTATAATAAATTGTGTCAACTCTCATTGCCTTAAAAAGAAAGTCCTCATCTTTTTTAGTAGTGAATTAAAAAAAGGGAAGTGATTTTCAAAAACTTCACCAAACAAGCATTTAGCTATTAATGTAAAATATGCTGTAATTGCATATTATATCTGAATTTGCAGGAAGTGCCATCTACATAAAGCATTAAGCAAGCTTAAAAAAGGAGTTTAAGAGGAATAGTATAACATGTGAAGAGAAAAAACATATTTAAATGCTAAACAAATAACTGTAATGCAGAAGAGCTTTTATTTTGAACTCAAATAGTGATCAGCTTCCTTTACTTGTAAATGCACTGTTCTTGCATAAAGATCATGATAGACACAAACATCACAGACCTAAACGGATGCGACTGTGTACTGTTCAGCTTCTCTTCACTCTGCTACTGAGCTAAGCCCCAAAGTCAACACTCCTGTGTTCTATCTGCTACAATACCAAGTGACAAGTCACTGCTTCCAGTGCTTTCTGGTATCATCAGTGCAAGCCACTGGTTTTTCCCACCACACACAGTCTATTTTCTAAGCCCAGTTTCTGTGCGTAACCTACCTCGTTTAGGTTATTTTTACTTATGTTCGTTAGGCCGAGTTTGCTTTTCTATCTATTTTGCTAACGTCTTCAAGTCTCCTGCATAATTTCTCTACTACTTTCATGTTTGCTGTGTCTTAAATTTAATACCCTGGTGAATTACAGTAACTTGCTATTTACCTTTCTTTTACATAATTGTTACAGATTCCTGCAAGGTCTTGCTGTCAGAGATGCTGCTAAAGACACGAAACCTTTATCCCATTTTGTTTTTTTAATCCAATCCTTTTTTTGCATGTGCACCTAACCAACAGTTCAGCTTCACATACACTTGGACACACAAATCTCCTTATCTCTAGTAGCATTAAGGGCTTAATCCACTTACATTTTTGCTATATTACCGTCCCACCAACACCTCTGTGAATGCAATTCACTACATTTGCCCAAGACTATTTCTCACTTAAAAATAATTCCATTAGAGTTAACAGGAGCAATGTTGATGCAAAGATAAAAAATTCACTATCAAAAATTCCCATTTTGTTGAAGTCATTTTTAAAAGCCTGGATGCCCCATTTCTCTGTTAGAGCTCAAAAAGGCAGAAGTGAATCAAAGAGAGGTAGTTCCATGTCAGTCCCATCCATCCAGCATAAATAACGGATAGCCAAGAGTTGATCCCAGCTCACATTTCCTTCAGCTCCACCACAAACCCAACAGGAAACTCCTGATACAGCCACTACTTTCCTCCACACACTGAAAATCTACCCCAGAGGATGAAAACAGTCTTTGCTATGCGTTTCTGGACTTTATGCTCATCAAAATAGACTTAGCAGTCCAAGAAATATGGCCCTGAATCATAATTCAACCCTAATTTGCTATCCCCCACTTGCCCCCTCAGCTGAGGGCAGAATATCCAATTAATGATTGGAGAAGGCTGCAGCAGAGGAGGCAGTAGGAGGGAAAAAAATCCCAACCTGTAAAAAAATCCTGCCTTTTAAACTGGAAACCATGTATCTGTGGCTAAAAGTTGAAAATAAGATTCTAGTATTCCCTTAGGAGGAATGAATAATATATATTTCTTTTAAAATGTGTACTGCGTTTCCATATTTAGAAGTCTGTAGCACCCACTCCCACACACCAAAATCGCCACAAGAAGTTCAAAGTTAATATTCCAAGATGGACAAGGATGTTCAACAGGGGGCCTCATATCATTCCATCCACTCCAAAACATCAAACATCTGCAATTTCCACAGTGCTCTGAGACCAGGTATCAAAGCTTAATTACTGATTTAGATGAGTACACAGTCTCATACCCTTGACTGGAAAGTGAGTGCAGCAGAAGGGGAAAAGGAAACAGAATTGTGGTCCATGGAGTAAAGCTGAGAAAGAACACCTGTTTTTCTCTTTGGCATTAGCCCACCTAATATGGTATGTAAATAAATTGAGCTTTGAAGCTAAGCTGTTAGAGAGCTTTAAGTGGCTGTCTCAATCGTGCCCACCTTCCTCTCCTTTGAGTTTTATATATATAGCCAAACAGGATGCATTCCAACCTTGAATATTTGCTAAGTAGGTGCTTCTTGTAAATTTTCATTATCAAGGCATTATTTTTTCCTGATGGAGGATTCATACATTCTGCAATCCTCAGCCCTTCCATCAGTGGGGAGTTCAGCTGACTTTGAAGCTGCATTTTCAGAGATCTAATGGATTCCACTAATCCTGGAATAATAATATTAGTATTTAAAATAAACAAGATAAACCACCTGACCGGGAAGCAAATTTGTGTGTGTTTTAATAGCTTCTCTCTGCTGTGCAGCATTCCCCTGGCAGAGCTCTACAACCATGACTTCGAGAGTGTCTGATGTTCTGGTGTCCACGAAACAGTGCTCCCGGGAGGGTGGGAAGATTTAATCTACTGTTATTCACATTAAGACATGCTTCACTTCATACTTTTCTTTTTCAAGAGCAAGGGTCCCTTCCCCCTTTCTCCACCTAATCCGAGGGACTTTGAACACTGACTAATGTCCCCATTTATGTACAGATTAGGAGGTTCTGTCACATCTAAACACAAATTTTAACACAATTACTACCAATTCCGCATTTAATCTAGATACCAGCAAACTGCATTCCACTGCACAAGTTGCAGTTAAACTCTGGTGACAGGTAGTTCTAACCACAATTTTTCAATCTGCAAAATGACCACAATGTTGCAGTCTATGTCTAGGTCCATTCAGCAGTTAAACATCAAATACAGTTTTCACTTCGGACAAGGCTAATGCTGACAGATCTACAATCAAAATTGCTATTTCCTTACCCACACCAGTTTCTATACCGAAGTCTTCCTCAAGCAAGTGTTTGAGAACATTTCTAGATCATGATAATTGAGTTATCTGTATGCCAAAATTGCTATTTCCTTACCCACACCAGTTCCTATATCAAAGTCTTCCTCAAGCAAGCGTTTGAGAATATTTCTAGATCACTATAATCGAGTTATCTATCAAAAGCTTTTTGGTGGGCTTTCCCAAATGAGAAGAACACTTGCAGAATAGAGACATGCAGTCTCTAACTGACGGCGTACACACTTTCCTCCTCTACTATGTCACTAACCAAGATGGGGTGTTGAGAGCAACTGTGCTGTCAGGATACATCAAAATGTTTAACATATGGTGACATCATTTACTGAAGGTTTGCACATATTCTGGTTACCAGAGTGTTTACAGAAAACAAAACACCAACAAGATGCAAACAAATACACCATGTGCATTTCTTAAATTGTAAAAGTGTGTCCTACTCATGCCTCTTTCATTTTTTTTAAAAGGTAGGATTCCTCATTTCAGTCAGGACAAAGAAAAAAATATTAAGTATATCTCTGAAAATTAATACAGCCTAGAATTCTATACATTAGTATCTACTGATTATAAATTTGTGACATCTTTATTATTTAGCACACAGTTCACAATGGATTTCTTTAAAACTAACTTTAAATGTGAATGGCACAATTTTGGAGAGTAACTAAATTTCTGGTATGTTTTTGCCATCAATTACTGAGAACTCTCAATTTTAACTCCCTGTTAATACAGTTGACTGGGACTAAATTGTGAAATCTCTGGGATTACAGTTTCAATACAGAGGCTTTTCATGGGCTTCTCTCCCTATAAAACTGAAAAGCCCATCTGACACCTCCTGCACCCCTGGTATTTTTAGGCTGAGATTTTTCTCTTCTGCCACAACATAAAAAAGGAATGCTACTGTTAAGAACTTGCACAGTGACTTTGTTTTGAGGCTTGTGCTTTAAGTAAAAGATTAACGTTCCTTGTAAAATATGCCCAGTCAGGCCCCATACAATATAGATTGATTTATCTGTGACAGAAACCCAGTTAAATCCACTAGACCGGACTCACAGGTGAAGCCAGTTCATCAAGTAAAAGAATAATCCTTTTTATAAACTTGTCATATTTCCTATTTTCTTTGGGAACAGTAGCATTTTGCTTTAAATAAAGAAAACTAGACCTGTAATGACTATGGGCGCTGATGGACTGCTCTGAAACTTAAACCATCCACATTAGCTCCAAGAGCTTCTCTCTGCATAAAGCACTCCTGTTAGGAGCAATAAACTCAGCCTGCTTCTCTCCAACCAGCCGCAGTCACCTGGCTCCATGATTATGCCTGTGTACGTGAAATTATTAATAAGAAAACATTGTTTTCTCAACTAGAAACATAAAGCGTATTTTCCTGTACAACATTCTATGCCGAGAGACCACTTTGTCTGGTGGCACTGCTTTCTGTTCATTAGCCACAGAGCAGCACAACATGAGGCAGAATGTGTTGAGGAGCTGGAGAAAGACAAGGTTGTGCCCATATTGAACCAGTAGTAGCCAAAATATTCAATGGGAGCTGGGTAATAGAACACAAAACCTAGCATGAAAGTGGCCACTGAAACTGAGCAGGAACCCTCCTTCACTCTGCAATAGGTGTTCAGGGCAGATTTTTATAGTATTTTCTTCATTGTTACATTTTGGGTTCTATTACATGTTCTAGCAGACACAAGCCAGCCAACTACCTTCACCCTCCACCCTGTACAACTTCTCAAGCAGAAGGCTGAACTCAAGACTAAATGGCTCCGAAATCGTTCCAACCTGCCCTCAGCTCTGCTCCACCAGTGATCACCCAGCTGAGAGAACCTGCAGTCAGCATCCACAGGAATTCATTAACATTTCAGGTGCCAGCCTGATTCAGTCTAATGCATGCCTTTTTTTTTTACAGTTAACAAACCATTATGTAAATAGGTGTATGCTCCAGAATTTGGAAAAACAAACAGATTTCCGAGGACATGTTTTCATGATGAATTAGACATTCACCACTTTGTTCACTAAAATTTTCTGTCCTCAATATTTGGTACAGGACACAGGAATTTCCTTCAGTTGGGTGATATATCAAACCACAATGGACTTTTAAATATAAAGGTATTTAAACATAACGGTATTTTAAATAACCATCAGGAGGAAACCTGTTTGAATACTGTGCTCTTCCTTCTGCTATTTTTTGTTAAACACTTTCCAAACTCCATTGGTGGAAAGTTCTTGTAATTCATTAAAGTTCCAGTTAATTGTTTGCTGAAGTTGAGATATTCAACATAGGAAATACCCAAACCCATACACAACTAAGCAAAATCTTGCCTGCACAGGTGGTTTGTTTACCTTTAAGTAGCTGAAGAGGAAAGTTTCTCTACCCCATGTCCTTCATGTTCACTTTACCTCACAAATCATCATCTTCCTTTCGAAAAATGCATTCATCTCTCTTTTTTTATACCTGCCCCTTTTGATTTTTTTGGAATGCCAGTCTTTCCTGAGAGTAATCAACCATTCAGAAGATTTAAGAAGCACAGAGCAGCTATTTTTGTCTAAGTGGTTGGGATCACTGGATTCTTTCCTGTTCCAGCTTTAAACCACATGGGGCAGCGAGTGTTTGCTTTCCCAAACTCCAGAAGTATTTCCCAGTAGGGAACCTTCAAAGACTGTATTTGGGGAGCAAATCTGAGATTCTGTCCCAGAATGACATGATAAACTGATGAGAACAGAACTGTTGCACTACGTTCCCGATCTTCAAGCTTCTAATATCCAATCATTTGTTTTGTGATAAATGTAGAGCTTACATGGATTTCAGATGAGGTTTTTTAAGAAGTGGTGGCATTAAAGCATCTTTCGACCCTATGTTTAAGATGTGAGTGCATGGAGGATTTGTAGAAGAATGTGTTTGGAAGTATGCACCCATATTGCATGTATTACATACGTTCATACGTATATACACACACATACATTTGATCAAAAATTTTTCCTTCAAAGTCTAAATCAAAATAGTAACAATTCAACATAGTAACATTTCATTCCAAACTGATATAACTGTATATATAAATATAGCATTTGAGACAGTTATTAGAATACTAGTAATGGCCATGATGCTATTAACTTCCACATACATTTTAGCTACTCCTCATTTGAGTTCTAAATATACAGAATTTATCTTTGTGGAGCACAGCAGGGAATAAATGCAGCCAGTGCTCATAAATATCAAGGAAAATCCAAGGTAAATAAAGAACAGGGTATAAGGATTTTATTTCTGAGTATGCCTGATACTACTTTCGGATTTATCACTATTATTTTACAAGGATAGCATTCAGTCTAAACACCCTACACAAATTATTATCAGTCATTAGAAAATCCCATTTGATTATGAGGAAAAACTCACATAAAATTGAGATCCTCCTTCTGACACCAGGCTTACGCGGGATCATCTTCTATACCATAATATCCCCAAAAATTCTTCTTTGTCCGTAACTTATCAGTCATCTCTCAGTATTTCTTATATTACCAAGTGGAGCAGAGAGAAACTCTGGTGTATCCTGCAACTCCTCTTAATTCTAATCATCATCCC
>NW_015090948.1:2164174-2215209 GCF_001431845.1 Calidris pugnax | reverse complement strand
AAAGTTCCAGTTAATTGTTTGCTGAAGTTGAGATATTCAACATAGGAAATACCCAAACCCATACACAACTAAGCAAAATCTTGCCTGCACAGGTGGTTTGTTTACCTTTAAGTAGCTGAAGAGGAAAGTTTCTCTACCCCATGTCCTTCATGTTCACTTTACCTCACAAATCATCATCTTCCTTTCGAAAAATGCATTCATCTCTCTTTTTTTATACCTGCCCCTTTTGATTTTTTTGGAATGCCAGTCTTTCCTGACAGTAATCAACCATTCAGAAGATTTAAGAAGCACAGAGCAGCTATTTTTGTCTAAGTGGTTGGGATCACTGGATTCTTTCCTGTTCCAGCTTTAAACCACATGGGGCAGCGAGTGTTTGCTTTCCCAAACTCCAGAAGTATTTCCCAGTAGGGAACCTTCAAAGACTGTATTTGGGGAGCAAATCTGAGATTCTGTCCCAGAATGACATGAGAACAGAACTGTTGCACTACGTTCCCGATCTTCAAGCTTCTAATATCCAATCATTTGTTTTGTGATAAATGTAGAGCTTACATGGATTTCAGATGAGGTTTTTTAAGAAGTGGTGGCATTAAAGCATCTTTCGACCCTATGTTTAAGATGTGAGTGCATGGAGGATTTGTAGAAGAATGTGTTTGGAAGTATGCACCCATATTGCATGTATTACATACGTTCATACGTATATACACACACATACATTTGATCAAAAATTTTTCCTTCAAAGTCTAAATCAAAATAGTAACAATTCAACATAGTAACATTTCATTCGTTCCCGATCTTCAAGCTTCTAATATCCAATCATTTGTTTTGTGATAAATGTAGAGCTTACATGGATTTCAGATGAGGTTTTTTAAGAAGTGGTGGCATTAAAGCATCTTTCGACCCTATGTTTAAGATTTGAGTGCATGGAGGATTTGTAGAAGAATGTGTTTGGAAGTATGCACCCATACATTGGGCATGTATTACATGTGTGTATATGTTCATACATATATACACACATACATTTGATCAAAAACTTTTCCTTCAAAGTCTAAATCAAAATAGTAACACTTTAACATAGTAACATTTCATTCCAAACTGATATAACTGTATATATAAATATAGCATTTGAGACAGTTATTAGAATACTAGTAATGGCCATGATGCTATTAACTTCCACATACATTTTAGCTACTCCTCATTTGAGTTCTAAATATACAGAATTTATCTTTGTGGAGCACAGCAGGGAATAAATGCAGCCAGTGCTCATAAATATCAAGGAAAATCCAAGGTAAATAAAGAACAGGGTATAAGGATTTTATTTCTGAGTATGCCTGATACTACTTTCGGATTTATCACTATTATTTTACAAGGATAGCATTCAGTCTAAACACCCTACACAAATTATTATCAGTCATTAGAAAATCCCATTTGATTATGAGGAAAAACTCACATAAAATTGAGATCCTCCTTCTGACACCAGGCTTACGCGGGATCATCTTCTATACCATAATATCCCCAAAAATTCTTCTTTGTCCGTAACTTATCAGTCATCTCTCAGTATTTCTTATATTACCAAGTGGAGCAGAGAGAAACTCTGGTGTATCCTGCAACTCCTCTTAATTCTAGTCATCATCCCCCTGCCAGTATTTCCCCAGAGGCCATTAAAAAAAAAAAAAAAAAAAGTTCACCTTAGAAGCTCCAAACCCACCCACCTTCACTCCTCTCTCCTCCATACCCACAGCCACCCAAAAGAATCTATTTCACTTCACTGGCTGTAAAGCAAGCCAAGGGAAATCAGCCTTCGTGAATATTATCCTCATCTTCTATTCTCAGCTCTACTGATGATTTTTTTGTGTGTCTACGTACACAGTAACCTCCTATCATCTCGGCAGTCACAGATGTGACTTGATTAGAAAAACAGCTTGTGTCCATGGTGAAGATACTGCTCGGGGTAACCTAGACTCTACAACAGCTGTTTTATTATGATTATTTTGCAGTACAGTATGGCCCACATAAAGGCAAATGATAATCTAGTAAAACAGCTCTTCCTTCTCCCAAATTTCACTATGATAGAACATTCCAGAATTTATTGCGGATACCACCTTCTCTATGAATCTTCCAAATGTTAAAAATACTCTTCCAATGGCTGCTAAACTCCTAGCAAAGAGCAGGTGAACCATATGGGGAAATGGTGATGCAGCTTTAAAAAAAAATAAATTTCTTTTTCCTCTTTCAGCCACAAACCCCATCCTCTCCCCCTGCCACCAAACCCCCAAAATTAGGGACCAGCCTCTCCTCCAGCTCAAGAAAACAAGGAGAGAGAAGGCTCAGGTATTTTTTTTTCCCCACCTCTATCACAAGGGAGAGAGGTGGGAAACAGAGGTCCTCTCTTTCCACTTCAAAAACATATGTATGATAAGTATTTTAGTGAGAAGAGCACAAAAAGGTTGGTGAAACCAGCTAGACAGAATACACACGAACATACTGCTACAGCTATAGGTTTTGGTTTGCTTTCTTATTAGTTGCCATTTTCTCAATGGAATCTTCCTGGAAAGGGAAAGAGCTCCCTTATTTTAAAAATACATTGATTAAAAGATGACTCAAACATCCCAAAGTTTGGAATTTGGAGCCTGACCCACTGGTTGATCCAGGAAAGTTCATGCAAAGCCGAAGCGGCGAGACAGCACTGAACTGAGCCTGCATCCAAGGCATTTACATGCAGAGGACGTCGCTGCCACAAGGGAGGGAAAAGACATATCTACAGGAGATGGGACTATTTTAAAGCTAGAATATTATCTCTTCAATCTGTTCTTTGTCTATTATCCTTACTGTGATTGAGACTACGCATATTAACAACTAGCAGTCCATTTTTAATGCAGGAATACTTTTTACATCCCCTCCTCCCCCTACACCAGACATTGAGGGACAGGGAAAGAAGGAATTTATTCCTGAAACTTAGACATTTTCTTTAAGGAAGGTTATTGAAACAAACAAAGCAATCCCCATTCATACAGAGCCCACTGAAATGAACTGAACATTTCCCAACAGGTGATTCAAGCCTACTGGGAACACTAGAAGAGACCAGTTTGGCCACTGGCACGCTGGTAAATTGCCCAACTAGAATTAGTCCTCTTCCCTCCAGTCTACCAAGTCACTGCTGATTCTTTGCTTCTAAACAACCAACCTACAGGATCCCTGTATCATGGTCCATGCTCCCAGCATTATTTTCAGATGCCACATTGCCAAAAGCAGGCATCAAAATATCTTATCTCTTCTTCAGCACAATCTGTAAGACCATACTCAGCAACACTGACAATCAAGCCTATGGGTTGTAACCTGGCTGAACCTTAACAGTGTTAACTGAAGCAAACCAAATGGTAACAAATAATTAAAAGCACATCTTCTTTTCTTTCGCTTGCTTCTACTTTTCCACTGTCACCTCTTATTTTCATTCAGGTTATGCTGTTTTACAGTTTTTATGCCTTCTAAGAAATATCTGTGCTACTCAATTTCAGTCACATATGTAAACATCATTAGGTTTACTACCAGTAGATGACTATGAGTTAAAATATAACAGTGAGTAAAGTAAGAAAATGTAATGAAAATTCAAGCGAGCACTTTAAAAGGCAAGTAGTAAGAGCATTGCTTTGATGGCATGTGTTTCTAATGGACAGTCTGTGTCATAGGCAGGGTATTGGGAGTTCAAGATAAATTACTTGAGGAAATAGTTCACAGTTCTCACTTAAAAGGTTGACTGCATTTCAGAATATTTTCCTGCAGGTACTACAAGAAAAACTTCATATAATTTACAAATCAGAGACTACATCATGACTGGACTATGTTTAACCAAAGTTTAGCCTTTGTCCTGATGACAAAGTTGAATTTGTTCTCAAATTTCTTCATAAACACAACAACTCTCCAGGATGAGGGATTACCAGCTCTGTTGAGAGATGTACAGGCAATTACACAGTAAACTCCTCACAATTCTCTGCGAATGAAAAGCTCAGTCAGAACTAGCCAGCATCTGTTTTTCATATTATCCCACAATCTTTCCTTGCCTCTTTGATTAGTTGCTCAATCTCAGATAAATATAGAAATTATTATCTGCACTACCTTCTATTGATTAAACAGCCAATATGTCCGCAAAAGAGCTTGTTCACCAGTGTGTGAAGATGGTGTCATTAAAAATTTACAGCAGATTAAAAAAGTCTGAAGTTTTTTTTGACAAAACTACTGTCATCCCTAAAAAACCTTCACTTTCAAAGGTTACATGCAAATTTATTTGTATGTAGTGTTTAAACACTACTTAGATATCACATTTTCTAAAACTTCATAGTACCAAAGATACAGCTCCATCAAAACATCTTCCGGGAAAAGAAGGGAGGGACAGTAAGGAGAGGGAGAGGAGACAAAAGAAAAAGCATAAAAAGAGCCTGCACTGCAGAATAATAACAGATACTTTAGTACCCCACTAGTATCTAAGGCTTAGAAAACCTGATGGATGGACAAATTAGACCTTATTTGTGTCACTAGTGGAGAAAGTTAGTCATGGGAAACAATTTGCCTTCAGTTGCACGACATCAAATAATAATGCTAAACCACTAACACATAAAAATGCGAGTATATTTATTCAAAATATATGTCTCATTTAAGTGAATATAGACATGATACATGAGAGTTCAGTCAAACGTCAAACAGGTAAGATCTGAAAGATTTTCTCCTCTCTCTTAGGAAAGGACAGTCTGAAACCTCCAAATTTTACCTGACTTAACTGCTAATGAACAAGGATACGATGGCATAACAGAAACTTGTGCAAAGACACTTGGAACTCTCACACTCTGTGTCTCACCAAAGCTGACAGGAACCAAGGCCCAGTACCGAGCAGACAGATTTGCTTGTCTATACCCAAGAGTATTAGGAATCAAAATTCAAAGAAGGAACTCTAGGTCCTCATCACAGAGCATGAGCCAAGAGCTGACTGTAGGTGGAAGCTATCATCACAAACATGAAAATGTAGTGCTGGAGAATAAAACATAACCAAGAGAAATCATTCCAGGGACTAATACTCCTCATTAGAAACACACTGGTATTTTGCTGCTTTGCATGTGACTTTCCTCAGATTTCATCCATTTAAATATCTCACAGACAGACATCCTACCCACCTTTTCAGTCTGCTAGACTAGTGCCATCTATAAACAAACTTTTGTTTGTTCTTTGTACTTTTAGATCATAATCAGGCTCTACACTTTAACCTTCAGCCAGCTTTAATTATTCCTGGTGGCTCTCCTCTAAAGCCTCTTTAATGTACAGTCCTGAGAAAACAGTCTTTCTGAAGGTACAGGGTCTACATTCTTGTTCAACTCTATCCACTACCATCATAACGAGGTAGAAAAGAGGCAAAATGCCTCTACTTTACAGAAAAGAGATGTAAAGTAACCTGAACTAACAGAGAGAGAGCATTGCATGGGAAATGAGTTTAGTATTAGGCCCCTTTTCTCACTACAAATTGAATTTAGTTATTTGAAACCCTTCATCTAAAAAGCCCAAAGGTACAGATAATTTAGATGACATTTTCCCACCCTGTTACTTCACAGCATGACAGGAAAAAAATAATAGTAAGATAAATTAATTTGGTCTGATGGCTCGATTTACTAATGCCCTATTGCACGGTTGCTGCTACTCGTGGTAATGCTTCCACCTGTGGTAACTGCTGCTGTACAACTTGCCACATGAACCACCAAAGGACAGAAGCTTGTTAATTCCTTAAAATCTACAGCTTATTAGTTTGCCATTGTTATTACAAGCTACACACTGGTGAAACTGGAAAATGTCTTTATCAAATTCGAAGCTGATATTTCCATTTCTGCAAAAATAAATAAAAAAGATCAACTATGAACTGTATTATCATCATTAACAAGTTATCTTCTATTTTTGATCTAATGCTGGAAAAACTGTTGCAAATTAACTGAGAAGTAGAACATACACTTTTGTATGTAAAACAAAAAAAAATAACGTCAACTGCAGACTTCAAATAGAAATTCTCATCTGCATCAAGTGTTCTATACTTGATCATTCCAGCAAATGCTTAAATGTTTTTAAATAGGCAATGGAAAAGTATGCATGGGGGGCAATTCTTAGAAGATTACTTTATAGATACCATAAAGGAATAAAATCTACCACAAACGCAGTCCCCAACTACAGCAGAGTGCATGACTTGAGATACTAACCTTGATCTGAAGATATGTAATTAAGCAGACTTGACTGTATACACGCTTACAACACAAGCACACCATTACCAATGGACTTTTCTAAAGAAGCCCAATGAAGAGCTTCCTATTTTATACAAGAATTACAGCTCCTTTATCACCTGACAGGTCACAGTGAGCAAGTCAGAATGCAGAGAATTTTAAATCTTGGCTGGACTCTAAACTCAACTCCATTTGCCGTGTAAATCGTCCAAATATGAAGGAGCGACAAATCCCACATTACTCAGGTAGATTGCAAGTAAGACGGCAAGCTCTAGTTCTGATTTATTATATGTTAAATATTAATGAATTATTAAGAAACCATTCACTGAGGTTTAAACAACTCTACATCTTACATATTTCTAAAGCTCTACAAATGTATTTTTAATAATAGATAATTAATTTATAACAACATTAAATCTAAATTAAATCCTCATTTCAAGCCATAAAAGAAACCCAGTGGAGAGCGGTGAGATATATACTGTTGCTCTATAATAAGGTCACTTCTTCATGGCACAATTTTATTTCTGCATATATTATTTGTGTAGCCAAACCAGTACAGACACACAACACAAAGCTTATGCAGCCTGATGAGAAATAAAGGCAGTGACCTTTATTTGACACAGTAGGGCTGTGTGTTGTTTTCCATTCTAATAAACAATTTTCAATTGGGAATTTCCTAATACTTCTTGCCTTTTGGCAGTGACCTATCATGTTTGGCCTAATCACTACTTTTTTTTTTCCTCATAGTTTTGATAAAAATAATTTAGTCAGTCTTCTAAAGAAAGAATTTTCTTATTTTAAATGTACTTGCAACCTGTGATAGCAACGCAAAAAAAAAAAACAAAAGAAAGAAAAAAAAGAAAAAAAAGTTTTTTTATGGAAATATTGAGAAGTCTCTGCATTCAAAGAAATTTGGCTATGACCTGACAAAATTCCAGTACTGGGTAAATATTGTGTTTGGTGCATTCTGTATATTTTCCATTACACTAGAGAAGCTTGTTGTTAAGGTGAGGCTGAACATACAGCTCACCGAGCTGGACCCTGTACTCAAGACACAAAGGGGTAGGACTTAATGAACACTTGGCATGAAGTTCAGGGATAACAGATGTACTACAGAATTCGTGATGTTACCTTGTGTGCTAAAGAGACCAAATACAAGTCCCTGCACATTTCTGCAAGAAACCTGCTTGCTTGCTTTCTAAGCCTGGGTGCTGCACTAATGGGTCTTCAGAGCTTAGCAGCTGAAGAAGGCACAAGGACTGGTACGTACCAAATAAGACACTAAGGACTGCCACACCTGTACCCACAAGGCAACACGTTAAAGTAACTTATATTGCTTCATTATGGCATTTCTCTGTTTGGCCTGCACCACTGCGCAATCACGAATATTACCCAAACCCACCAAACCAGCACAGTTCCTGAGAAACCTGGTCTGTGAATATCAACAATCTTAATATACTCCATGAGTATTTCGCTCATATTCCACTTTTTGTGGAACAAACATCAGATTTCTGGCCTTATTCTACCCTGTGCACTCTCAACAGGATCCTCAAACTAATGGAGCCACAGAACAGCTTTTAAAAAGCACTTGTGTGACAGTTTTTTTAGTTCTTTCACTTTTTCAACCTTAACAGTTTATTTCTGTCTATAGTAGCAGTTCCTACGAAATCCTTCCATACTACGAGACCTTACCCCGACGAGTAAAGCAGATGAAGGAAAAACCCTCGCAGGTCCTAGAGAAATCCTTCTGAACGTGTTATAGAATAGAAGATTTAATACAAAAGCTTTTTAATCTGTGGTGAGACCTGTACAGCAGAAAAGGAGGAAAACCTACCTACTTCCTAAGTAGACCAGTCTTACTTAAGTGAGAGCCTTAAAAAGTTGGGGAACTCAAGAAATCACTGCAGTGACTTTCTTTCATGGCACAGGGGTACTTCAAAATGTATTCCTCCTAAAGCTCCAGGCAGTGAAATATTGTGGTAATAAAAGTGCCCACAGCAAAGGTCTGCTTGAGAACCAGTTCAGTAGCAGCAAGTTCTCACACAGAACAGGGATTTCTCCATCAGTCTCTCCCTGAACAGATCAAATGTAAGCTCAATCCAACCCACAGACGCAGGATCAGAAACTGCCAGCTTTTCTAGCCTTAATTCTTAAAAAATAAATATAACTCTGTTCCTTCAACTCCTCTGTTTTGATACAGCATCAGAAAGCTACAATTAAAAGTCTCTAAAGAGTACCATCTTTTACAAATCAATTAAGGTAGCTTAGTTTGTACTCACAGATTCTGTTTTTCCTCTTATTTTATACAGAGATTCTCTTCCTCTTCCCCTCCAGAATGACTATAATTATTCTATAAAAATACAGAGCATATGGAACGCTTTCCTCCAAGCAAGGGAACAGAGCGCCATAAAAGCAATGAACATAAGCAGTTTATTAGAGGTGGTTTCCCTTCCCCATCACCTACTCTGAGCTGCTGTGAAATTCTATTGAAGTCGTACTGTGCAGGGGTACAAAACAGCTATGAAAGGATCTGCTGCATTACGTAGGGTTTACTGTTAATTAGCTCTTGTACACACACGCAGTACATAAAACCAGCTTTTTTTTTTTTTTAGGAAGTGATGATTTGTAGAGAGGACATCCTTTGCTGATATAAAACTAGCATTACGATTGTAATTTGAGTTAACATCTACACATCATTTTATGTAACCACTTGACAACGGTGGTCCTGGCTAATTAGTTTCTGTTAGTTAAAAGGGAAATGCGAATGAAATTTTCTTAGGGCATCAATAGAGAGAGACAACAGCTTACTCAGACCAGTAACATCAAGGTGCTAGTTCTGTCCTACCATATCCACCACATGCTTCTGATCACATCTTTAGATTTGCAGCCCCTCACGCACTGGAAAACAGAAACTTCACTCCTTTGATGATCTCTTCTCTCTTAGCATTAAGCTGAATGAATCATAGGAAGGATGAACATATTTAAAATTGATACTTTAAATAAAACTTTGTCCACAGCTCAGCTTCAATAACCAAGTCAGCCAAATTTTTCTGGTGGACTTGGGAGCAGGGGAACACAGAAGAACCAACCTGTCGTGACTGCCTAGAGCAATTGTCTTTATGGACAGAAGGGTATTATTTTTACAGTTTTTCAATCTTCCTTTTAGGCAATCCCTACCCAAATCTTTGAAGCTGGCATACTCCTTTGGTTCTTTGTTCCAGAGCTCCTAACAAGTATGCTGTTCCACCCAGAGAAACCACTGACTACAATTGTCAGAAGGTATTGAAAGGAGGAGTGTCATTCAAGTAAGTGGTGGGAGAGGAGGACTGCTACCTCCTTTGGGCACCCTGGGAAATTCCAGCCTCTGCTGGTTTTCCATCTTTGCTTTGGAGATTTCTAGGAAAGGCTGATATAGAAGGAGGAACCCAAACAGAAGCCTTAAGTAATGATCTAGTACCTACTCCCCCCACCTCCAAAAGGCAGAGAACAACAGCAAGAGCTACAAACAGCTCAGAGAAGCTGGGACACAAGGCTCTTGTCTCCTCTCTGTTTGCTGGGCTGAGATTAGGAGACAGAAAGGAAGACAAAGAAGCAGAGATGTTAGTTACGTGCCAGCTAAGGACTCCATCTCGCATGGGGAATCCTCTGCTGGCCTGTCCCAGACCCTCTCTATCATCTGAGCAGCCTTAAGAGGTCAGCCAGGAAATCTGCTCAGCAACCTGATGCAGTGAATCACACGAACTACAATCAGACAACACCGTGATAGGGACACTAAGAATTAAACATGGTATAAAATGACAGAATGTGTGTCACAAATGTGAGGGAAGTCTTTCCCTGCCATAAGATTTCCACTACGTTAAATCAAGAGCTATAATGACAATAAACAGGATTTGCAACTAACAACAAGCAGAAGAGTGACTCATTTCTCCCGTGACTTCTAACTCCTTAACTGCCAGGAAGAGTTCAAACTCTAAAGAATACAACAAAAGCCTTTGTGAGGATAAATTGAACACATCAAAAATAAACGTGGGTCCTCGCAGGGAAAAAAAAAAAGACACATGAGATCCAGTCACTTGTCAAATAGTCATTTGAAAAAAAAAAATCTATCAAGTAGTCCAGAGGAAAAGGGCTACAATAGCCTTTATATGTGGCATTGAGATGGAAACAGGAAAAGGGTTTCTTGCACCCTTTTGGACAGAACTCTACTGAAGCTAAAGCTTTTAAAAAAACCAAACATCTATGCAGAAAGACACACAATGCCAAAAGTAAGAATTTTTTCTCCACAAAATGTAAGGGATCAAACACAACTCCCGTTTTTCTGCTTTCACTGGTCATCTGGAAAACAAGCCATGTGAGGCACATCTGATTTATCTTTATTAAACGTGACAGTAAGAATTCCTTTGCTATTCTAGCAGACTCTCACAAAAGCCGTCAAGTCAACAGATCATGGCAAAGCCAATTTGCAAGCTGCAAAACTGGAAAGAAAAGCAACACTGCTATCAAAATGGAAATGGGTGGATGAGAAATAGTCATGGCTTGTGGTTAGAGCCCTGAACAGCAGAGAACCCTGCCCTTCAACTCACTGCTAATTCACATCAATAGAAGAAATTCAAGTACATGGGTAAAACTGATTATTAATTATTTTAAGGTCTGTAAGTCTATGGAGCGCACGTAATTGCTAATGGGATGTGAAGAAGGTTCTACCTAAAGTGAAACACATCCATTGCTGATTTACACCCCTACCACAATAAAAAAAATATCACTTTGCCAGTGCAGTTTTGCCCAGTTTTAGCCCAAAATGAATGATTTTCACCAAAAAAAAGCACAATTTCACTAATGTAATAAATATAAAGGTATGAAATTTCCTTCTTTGGCTTGAAAGTGAAACAATACATACATACTGACATTTGAACACAGTGCAGTAATTTCCCTAAAATAAATTCAGCGAAGTTGAAACAAAATAAAACATCAGATCTAATGGAAACCTGAGGCTCTTCCCCCTCAGACTGAATGGAGCAGGAAATTATTCACTTGAGCGGAGTAAAGCAATTGCTTTAATTTCCACCCCCCTGATAATTTGCTTTACTGCCTTGACAGTAGATTCAAGAAGACAAAACCTATGATTTACACAAAATAAAAAATAAAATAAGCATTGCCTGCTAACACATGGCTTAAGCCTAGCACCCTAACAGACAACACTTTCTTTAGCCTTGTGTCATCGTGTTTGAGATTCCACTCCTTTAATTCCATCTTTAAATACACAGCCCAATTAACACCCACTGTGATTAACAAGATGCCTTCCATCAAATTCAGTGGGTATTTGGCAGAACCTCCAGAGACTTTGCTACTACATAAACATTTTCAATGCAAAGCTAAGTTCTGGAGCTATAACCACTTCAATTAAATAGTGAACAAGGTCTGACTGGCTTTTGGGCTACCAGAGGAAGCTCGAGTGAGCAGCCTGTAACGCTGTATAAGAGAGCTACACTACAGCCTACACGTTGTCTTCCTAGCAAAAAGCCCTTAATGTTCCCTCAAAAAACTGATTAAAAATCCAACTGATGAAATACATGTTATTTTTAAAGCGGTTATTAAAGCAAAGAACATCAGCATGGCCTTGCAGTTTGGTAAGCCCCTTAAACTTATGCAAATATTAATACATTTAATGCATTGTGCTTTGAGTAAAGTTGGCAATGGAGACATTTAAAACTGATTGCTTGTTTTGGGCAACTCATTTGGCTGAGTAACTCTGAAAATGAGCTTCCCGTAGAAGTATCTCCAACTGGATATCCCAGATCAGTAAGATTAAAACAAAATACTGAAATATTGAAAAATTCAGTATTCTGTTGCTTATTCATTGGTCCATAAACTGTTAGAACTGATATTGATTTAATTAAGTATACCATCTGATAGCATTCAGAGTACTATTTTCAAATCTAGACATGTTCTCCCTCAACAGCTATAAAAGGAATATTCACATTAGGTACACAACTAGGAAGGAAAGGCAACCTTAAAAACTTTTTTAAAGATAAGAAAAAAAAAAAACCAAAGTAAAATCCTTAATGAGGTGAAGTTGATTGAAATGATCTATTTTTCATCCAGTCTTAGCACAAGACAGTAATCTCAAAGCCTGGAAGTCATACTAACCAGTTTGAATTTAAAAATAAACAAACTCAATGGCAATGAAGGGCTTTCATGAAAAAGAATGCAGAGCATAACCAGAATGTTTTGGGAGTCTTCCTAAATTAATTTGTTTCAATTGTCATTACTGACAAATAAAATTGCTGCAAGGTTATGATTATTATTTTTTTTAACAGAAAATAAAAAAAATCAAATAATAGCGTGATGTAAATTAAGAAATTCAGTTTTGTTGAAACATTTACTTTTTTTCCAGAAGAGTAATATGGAAGAAAAAGCTTTGTAAAAAGTAGTGATTTGCTTTTAAGCTCTGTCTTAACTGAAAAAAAAAATCCAATGTAACCAGAATTTTCACTATATTTACTTCTAGTAAAATTTCATTGAGAAACACGTATTTCTGAAGAAAATTTCAGAACTGAGTCGTCATTGATTTTTTTTTAAAAAAGGCATTTTCTAATCAGCCTAAATGAATAAGTTGTTTTAGTTGGCTTTCAAATGGGAAAGTGAATTTGGATGTTCAGAGGCATATCTTACTTCAGGACAAATTATATTCTCCCCATAATTTGCATTTCTGAACAAACTGGATAGTAGAACATTCCTATGGTAACCAGGGAAGAACCTTGTGTAGAAAAATGGAGAAGTGGTGGATGTTACCTAGCATGTTGTGGTAAAGTGGACTGTCGTGTCCATGGATAGTAAATGCAGTCATGACTAGCGGGACCTCTACACCTGCAGGCAATTACAGAACAAAAGACGTCATTTGCCATTCACAAGGACATGCACATGCATGCGCCCTTGTCCACACGTGGAGGATGGAAGACACACAGGGAACGACCACTCAGCAAGTACCTATCCATCAGGCCGATGCAGTCCTCGAGACGTGGCCCTATGCACCTGCAGCAAATCCAAATTGAAAATAGGGAGAGAAAAAGAGAAATCTGTTATTTACAGTTCCAAGAAGTAGGAATCCCCTCTTTGTGCCACATTCTTAATTATAATTCTCAACAGAGACCCAAGTCACCACAAAATTATAGCTTGTGACGAAAACAAGCTTGCAACAGGAACAATAATAGCAACATAAACAGCACTCTAAGGTTGGACATATCTTGGCTCAAACAACACTTGAGGCAGGTTTCACCTGCATACGTGGGAGTCCTGACAATAGACTTGCTTTTTCTGGATGTTGTCTGAATCATCAAACCAGTCATTACTGCACAAAAGCTGTTCATTTGCAAGATGAGACCTCCAGGAGCACCACACAAAACTTTATTTCTTTCTGTAACAGATGCAATTGTTCATTCTGTTCTAAGCTCCTAGCTAGGGCAACTGCAGAAGTATTTTGGAAGCTGACTATACTTTCATCAGGGAAGCTCAAGGATAAACTTTCAACAACAAACACCAGAGCAAAAACGGTGTCTGCTGATTCAAGCGTTTTATTCTGCTTTCCTTGGATGCTGCCAAAAGTCCCCCACCTGCAAAATCAGCAGGTGCTCAACAAAGGTGATGGGAATGCAGGGAGCTGCTTTATGCAGCAGCATTAAAGCACAACCGTGGGGAAAGAGTCCATTTCCAAAACACAGATATTCGTGGAGTTTCCTTGCCTTCATGAAGAGCAGTAGGTGAAGTGGTGTCCTAGGTCCTCCGCTTTCAAATAGCAAGTCAAATACACATTTACACAGCAGTGGCAGTCAGGATTCTCAGAGATACGTAAAGTCAAGCTTTCAGGGGTTAAGACAACCTGACACCCTTTGGTGTTGAATGCCTAGCTGCTCCTCTGTAGCCACGGGGAAGTATCTAGCCCTCAGAATTTTAAGGAAACCAAACTGCTTATTTCAACTCCTTAACAAGATCTCGGAACCGTTTTATTAACAGGGTTTTTGGCTGTATGTCTAGAAGAGTAGGTGATCTGACACATCAGTCGACTGAAACTTCTGTTGAGGCGTTTTAAAAATAAGGTACGATCCCCAACTCTTTTTAAAGTCTACTGCTTTCAGTTTGGCTTTGATAGAGGGAACACGTGTCAAAAATCTGAAAGAGTTCAAATAAGCTCCCATGAGATCTTCTTTCCACTTCACCATCGCTTGCCACTCATCAGCTTTTGCTGCATTTAAATTAGCTATCACTCTGCCATTATAAAATAAATTCAGTGAATTCCATTTCCCCTTACCTGCCCATAAGGGACAGCAGAATGATAGTGAACCTTACCTCTTGTTTGTTTACTTCAATTTTTATTTTTACATGAAACTGTGACATGCAAACACAACTTGTAAGGATTTCCTCAATAAGGGTTTCCTTCAGCAAATATGCAGACATAAAAAGGATTCATTAAATACCCAGGTGGCCAGATAATGCATAAAGTGGAAAGGGTAGATTTAAATGCAGTTCAAAAACTTAAAGAGAGAGAATTCTTGATGATGTTTTCTGAAATTTCAGCTTTCCCAGGCTTCAGGACTTCAGAATTCAGGACTGCCTGAATTCTAACCAGTCTCAAACATATCCAACATTACTTCTTGCCATGGCATTCTCAGCAATTTGCAGAAAACCAGTTCAGTAATGAAGAAGGCTGAAAAAAAAGCTGTTCAGATCTTCCATTTCCTAGCACGTCAAGAAAAGCTAAGCTCAGACTCTTGCTATCAATAAAAAGAAGGCCCTCTTCAAATTAGAGGTCTGAGAGCCCATTACTAGTTCAGGTAACTGGCAGACTAACATAAAGAGCCTATTGTCTTGGCTTCATTTCACATCTGTACATTTATTCTCTCAGACTTTTGGAGAACAGGACTTGAATCCAAGGCGAGAGAGCTGTTTGGGCTTCACCCACTCCAAGCTGAGATACCATTGATTTTTATTTAAACCTGTAATCTTCTTCAGTGGATCTCCCTGCCCCAAACAGAGAACTCCATCCAGATGCAATTTCCATTACTTCTGGTCACGTCGAACAGTTTCCTACTGACTGGCTGTCCTGATGACATGCAGTGCTGTGTGAGTAATGACACTATCTATTAACAAGCTGATTTACACCACCAAGTCGTTTGCTGTTTTTCCTCTGGAAGTAACTTCCTTGGTTTCAGGCTTTTTGACGCATATTATGTACAAGTACGACACAATCATACAGCACACTGGGACTCCATGCACTCCCAGGGTTCCATCTTCTGCTTGGAATCTGGATGGCATTTCCATTTCCGAGTTTTCTCTGTAAAATGAACTGGTTAACTGATACATGCCAATTTATTAATGATAAATTCAGTAGCTTACAACAGTCCAATACAGCTTATACAGAACATTACATCTGGAGCTCATCCTAGCCTTATAGATAATCATCCTCTGAAAGAAAACACTGATCTAAAACAGTTTTGAAAATTGGAATAACAACTGTTTTTTTCCGGAAACAATCCTTTTTCCCCTCTGTCACAAATACTATCTTTCATCAGCTTTCCTTAAGATTGAAAGGTGGGATCTTAACTGTTCACAGACGTGGAATAGCAAAGTCATTTCTAGACAGATAATTCTCAAAAATCTTTGCCACTGGAAACAAACAAAACTGATTATACAATAGCATAAATGGATTAACTCTGAACAGGAGAAAATCTTAGTTGTGTTGGTGAGCTGATCACCCAACTATTGCTGTGGATAAAGCCAGACAACTTAAAACCAGGGGGTTACTTAGCTCTGCATTAGGAAGTACGTACTGATGGTGATAGCAAGAAACTGAGACAGGGGCAGGGAAATTTCACATCAACAACATAGTAACAGCTTCTTATTCAGAGCTTGTTGCCATTGAATTTCCACTATTGTGTCATCTAGAATTAGTAATACCTTCCTAAAAATACACCTAAGCTTTATAGGCAAGAAAGTACTTCTCCCTTAAAATCCCTTCTGGACTACACACATCTTGATAAGGCTCCCATGAGTTCTCTGGTTTTGGCTTAGAAGGAAAACAAAGTTTTGGTGAAGAGCAATACACCTCCTTCAAAAAGTTGTATGAGAAAATGTCTTTCTATGTTGAGGGAAGGTGTCCAGTGACATCTCCTGTTTGTGTCCTACCCAGCGAGGAAGCAGACTGTCAAATGACATTCTACAATTAGCATTCATTTCTGTGAAAGAGTTCCATTTGGGCTCGCTCTGCAAGAAGAGGTGCCAAATGCTTTCTGACTCTTGAATTAAACGGGATAGCTGTCCCGTGAGCCTCTGATCTGCTCCAAACTGGCTTCAAGTACCTGATTTTTATCATGGGGATGGCAAGGCCAAGAGCACAGTTGCGGCATCCAAGGAAGTCACTCCTTGATAGTTCTCTTAGTCAATGTAAGATCATTAACAGGGCTGTATAATTACACACCTATTAACAGAATAGTCATTATACTTGAATAAAGGAGAACGGTGTTATTAAATGTCATGCACTGGGGTGTAAAGCAATCCTCTGCAAGTGCATGAGGAAATTGTGGTAAAACACTCATAGGAAACACAGAGATGGGACAGGTACCTTCACTGGTGACAAGAGGTGGGGATGAATAGAAAAAAGGTATGAGAACTAACAACCCAATTTAGCAAGCAGCCTGAATCAAAGAGGGCAGAACTGCAGGAATGGGATAATACCACACTGGGAGCACTGCTCTGCAGCAGCTCAACATTTTTTGACAAGTATCCAAGTTCTGCTGCAAGAGCATCAGGTTTATTCCAGCAATTGATCTGACAGAGAGGAGAACAGACATGCTAGATGAAGTAGAATTACAGCTTCCCTATACCATTCAGTCGTGAGCCAAATATCAAGATGTGCTCCTTCCAAAACCTATTTCACCGTAGAGTCCTGATTGGGGGGAATTTTATAGAAACTATTCTATGTTTGGGTTGGAAAGGACCTTAAAGATCATCGAGTTCCAACCCCCTTGCCATGGGCAGGGACACCTCCCACTAGAACAGGTTGCTCAAAGCCCCATCCAGCCTGGCCTTAAACACCTCCACGGATGGGGCATCCACAACTTCCCTGGGCAACTTGTTCCAGTGCCTCACCACCCTCACAGGAAAGAGCTTCTGCCTGATATTTAATCTAAATCTCCCCACCTCCAGTTTAAAATCATTACCCCTTGTCCTATCACTGCACTCCCTGATAAAGAGTCCCTCCCGAGCTCTCCTGTAGGCTTCCTTCAGGTACTGGAAGGCTGCTATAACATCTCTTCACAGCCTTCTCTTCTCCAGGCTGAACAACCCCAGCTCTCTCAGCCTGTCCTTGTAGAAGAGGTGCTCCAGCCCTCTCATCATCTTCATGGCCTTCCACTGGACTCGCTCCAAAAGATCCCCATCGTTCCTCTGCCGAGGGCTCCAGAGCTCGATGCAGTACTCCAGGTGGGGTCTCATGAGAGTAGTGGAGCTGAATCACCTTCTCCAACGTGCTGGCCACGCTACTTTAATGTAGCCCAGAATACAGCTGGCTTTTGAGCTGCAAGTGCACATTGCTGGGTCACACTGAGCTTCTCATCCACCGACATCCCCAAGTCCTTCTCAGTGTTATTCTCAATCCACTCTCCTCCCAGCTTCTATTTGTGCTTGGACCTTGCACTTGGCCTTGCTGATCTTCATGAGGTTCACATGGGTCCACCTCTCAAGCCTCTCATCCCTCTGGTGGCATCCTTTCCCTCCAACACTCCACACATCTTGGTGTCATCAGCAAACTTACTGAGGGTGCACTCAATCCCACTGTCCATACCGCTGACATGGACATATACAGCGCTGGTCCCAATACTGACCCCTGAGGAACACTGCTCATCACTGCTCACCAGTTGGACATCGAGTTGTTGACAGCAACTCTTTGAGTGTGGCCATCCAGCCAATTCCTTATTCACTGAGTGGTCCATCTGTCAAATCCACGTATCTTGAATTTAGAGACCAGGATGTCACATGGACAGTATCAAATGCTTTGCACTAGTCCCAGTAGATCATGTCAGTTGCTCTGCTCAATATTCTGTAACCCCAGAATGGGTTAATAGTAATTTCTAAAGGAAGGGTATAAGACTAGAGAATTCAGTATTGAAGGAAAAAAGGAAAGAGAATAACCCATCTCCCTCTCTCTGTTGGCATATTCTGCCCTTGACAATATTGGCAGTAAGATGCACAACCCATAAACCCCAAACATCTGGGGCCGTCATTAACAGTTTCATTAACATAATCACATGCCACAAAGTCTTTAGGAACACTAGAAATGAATACCCATGTTTACACACAGATTTGGGGGATGGTGAAGTGCTGTTTTTATGAGGGGTAACAAAATACCTAAGAATAGACACATTTTTGTCAGTATTTGACTCATGGGAAAGACATAGCTCCTCATCTGGGAGATAACCACACCTTTGCATGTGTGACCCAGTGAAGCCCTTGGCCCTTTTACTAATGGTATTTTTTCATTTCTCTGGGCATTGGCACATAATGCTAAATGAAGTTTTCTTTCACCTAATCAGCTGCAGAAAAATAAAAGGGAAAACTGAAATTTCAAGGATTAAATGACAACATAACTCAGCATAAAGGAACCCTGTGTCACCAAGGGTTGCCAGTGAACACCAGCACATTCAGTTACAACTGCCCAATGCCTCTTCCTGTCTATGAACTATAACATCAGGTTTTCATCACAAGGCATAAAAGCATCTCTCCTTGATCCTGTTCCACCCAGGCAGATAAAGCCAAACACCCCCCTGCAAAATACTGATGCATATGAAGAAGCATAAAGGTATGGAAAACATTCTGCTCCATTCCTGGTTTAGGAGAAATACAGTTGTGCTAGAAAGAGTAGCAGTAGTTAGATCAGACCCCCCCAAAAAAGGGGAGGGAATGGGAAGAAGTGTTGCATTGTGGTCTTCTGAGAGGCAGCAGAGCTGCAAAGCTCTTCCTATGCAGGGTGGACACTAAATCATCCACAGCTGGGCCTGTCAGATTGGAAGAGAATTGGCACTTCCACCAGGTATTAAAGCCAGGACCAGAGCTAGTGAAGTGAGCTCGTCTTTCCATATTGTCTGTTCCTTACACTCTTCTTCCACAGTAGCAGCATTTTTCTTATTGTGTAACTGATTTAAGGGGTCTGAGGGGAAGACAAATCTGTAACAGATCCTGGCTGTGTATTTGCGATCTCACTTTCATTTCCCTAATGGCTCTATTGTAATTAGATTTGCAAAACCAGCAAAAGGTCTCATTTTGAATAGCAACAGCTGTTGACATCAAGATTACATTGAATAATTTACTGGTTTAATTTTAGCTGCTAAACAATAAGAGCCTCTTGTCAAAGATTATTTCACTGGCTGAAGTTTTGTCTCTTTTCCCCTGGCTGCTCTCCCTTTCTTTGTATGCTGGACATCACTGTCTGCCTCATGGAAAACACATTTATAACTTACATGGCCCACGCAAAACAACAGTTGTGGATGTGACTACTATTATTTTGTTGCACAGATTCTTAATTCTGGCTCAGATACATGGGCTGTCTATTTCCAAATGTAACAAGTGATTCTGGGCACTTCGACAGGACTTGAGAAATTGATGTTTGCACTCAGATCCTTGTACATAGCATGGTTTCAGAGAAACCCTTTCCATCAGTCCCTGTATGAAAAAGAGGGCAGTAACACTTGTCCCACGGTAGTGCTGATAGATTAGTTCACCAATACCAAGGAGCAGAGACAAAAATTCCATCAAGTATATACTAAATAAAGTAATTTTACAGGCCTACACTTAGGTTAAGTATTGATGGCAGCATTTGCTACAAACCAGTGCTAGCTAGATGACAGGCTAAGAGTGTTGCTATGAAAAGCTGTTCTCCAGAGATTTCAAAAGGGGTAAAAGTTTTTTTTCTTAAAAGCTGCTGGACATTCCTGACTGTAAACCAAGTATCACGAGAGACCTGAAAGTCAAATGTTGCTTTACTGCTGCACGTGCTCTGTTTTCAGGACTGGGACAATGCTTTACCAAGCCAAAGTGACCGTAAATCATCACGTGCTATAAACAGTAAACAGGATGGCTCACTTCACAGAATGTGCACTTACCCTTGCGTGCAGTTTGGATGACACGGATGGCACTCACGATCCTCATCAGCGTATTTGAAAATGAAGCTGTTGGCCCCCTGTAAGCCATCAGGACATTTTTCCACACAATTTGGACCATCCTTAAAATGGAAACACTTTGTGCAATGGTCAGGTCCCTGGAGAGCACAGAACAAAGAAATGCAATGCGTTGAAGTTACTGTGTCTTTTCCTGGCAGCACTCTCAATAGTAACTCTAGTAACATTTCTCCCCCTGTGAACAGTGAATTAGTTGTATGATTCCAGTTTCCATTAAGGAGCAGCACTAAGATGTGTAAATCCTGGAGCTTTTGGCTGTAAATTTATTCTGTAGAGTATAAGACTAAATTCCAGCTTCTAAACAGGTTTTTCAATATTATCATAGAATCATAGAGTAGTTCAGGTTGAAAGGGACCTTAAAGATCATCGAGTTCCAACCCCCCTGCCAGGGGCAGGGACACCTCCCACCAGACCAGGTTGCTCAAAGCCCCATCCAGCCTGGCCTTGAACCCCTCCTGGGATGGGGCATCCAGAACTTCCCTGGACAACCTGTTCCAGTGTCTCACCATCCTCACAGCAAAGAATTTCTTCCTAATATCTAATGTAAATTTCCCCCCTTTCAGTTTAAAACCATTACACCTTGTCCTATTGCTCCACTGCCTGATAAAGAGTCCCTCCTCATCTCTCCTGCAGACCCCCCCTTTCAAGTACTGGAAAGGGCTCTAAGGTCTCATTGGAGCCTTCTCTTCTCCAGGCTGAACAATCCCAACTCTCTCAGCCTGTCTTCGTAAGAGAGGTGCTCCATCCCCCTGATCATCTTTGTTACCCTCCTCTAGACCCGTTCCAACACGTCCCTGTCCTTCGGGCTCCAGAGCTGGACACAGTACTCTAGGTGGGGACTCACCAGAGCAGAGGGGCAGAATCACCTGCCTTGACCTTCTGGCCAACAGGACGCTGTTGGCTTTCTGGGCTGCCAGCACACATATTATCGGGGTGCTTAACACAATGGATGCCCACTTTAACTCTTAGAAATATCCCGCAACAATGTTCAATACTGAACCACATTTGCAAAGCAACTGCAACGGCTCTTCAGTGGGATCCCCTACCTCTGCACTCCAGAATCATTTTCCACACTGCATTCTCCCTGTGCTATCTGGTCACAAGAACACTGCAGAACTAGGAGGTCTCCTTCCTACATATACACAGCTCATAATATAGCCTAGGCTATTATGAACTACAAACCAAGGCTCCTGGACAACATGAAACTAAAATTCTAAAGCTGTGGTCGTGAGCTAGTGTATAACCAAATCTTGGTGTTCAGGTTGAGCACTGGTCTATGATTTTATGTCCAGGAGCCTGCTACAAATTCACATTTCCCTCATGGGTTGAATACATGAAACATTATCTTTTTGCTTTACAGTTGTGTTGCAGAAAACACAGTATTGCAATTAAAATGATGTCTTTTTTTTCCATTCAGTAGGTAAGTCACAAAAATAAGGAAATAAGTTATGGATTAAATTTCCTCAATGATGAAGAGCCTAAAATACAACTCCTCATTACCCAGGATACTTGTGACATACAAAAAACCACAAGAGACAACTTCTATCTCACAAAAAACAATCTTTAAAAGAGGACTCACTGGCCATTATAAAGGTGAACAGCCACAGTTAACATTCATTTAGGATGCATGAAAAAAAACCTCTATCAAAACAACCTAAAAAGCTAATTTAAAAAAAACCAACCCTCAACATACCGTTCAAGCTCACTAAGAGACCCAGACAAATTCCCACACTTTTTCTTTTGGAGGAAAATTAATTAAAAGTTGTAGTAAAACAGGACAGAATTAAGTATAAAGAATGAAAACAGTGACAAAGCGTGCACTTGATTTGTATCTGCATGCTATGTCATTAAAAAATCTTGTTCATCAGTACCACTAAGGCATTTTCTCAGATAACTCAGGAAAGAAAGGACGTTACTTTTTAAACCACTTTCTTAAGGAGGCTGATACAAGGATGTTTATTCCCAGCACTAATTTAGCAGAATTCTTTCCCTAAATTCAGAATATTTGTATTTTCTGGTTTTGTTAACATTAATTTTCAATCGCCACTTTAAAGTCTGTAAGCAGAAAACCCCTGTGCATTAGCACACTTCACCACCCTAGTCCATAACACATCAAATTTTGTTCTTACCGGCCCGTAGCACGTGATCATGTTTTCTTCCATCTTTTCACACTGGGGATCACACTCCACACAGACAGATCCATTTGCAAATTCTCGAAATTCCCTAGGAAAATATTTTGCAGGCAGGTCAGGAGAAAGCAGAAGTGAGACTGAAACTGAGACAAAATGGCTGGCTCTTCACCTGGTGGAAATCATTTCAGCTTCACTAAGTCCAGCTGACTGCGCCAGCTGAGATCACTCCTGTTAATGACATTATGCTGCTTTACACCAGCTGAAAACCAGGCCCCATCAGCAACCTAATTCACAGGTATTTTTGTTTAGCAGTTTAAAACTAGAGTGCTTTTTTTCTACTCTTCCCTTAAGAAATAAGGACCTCATTAACAGGACAAAGCAGCTCATTTCTTGATTTTTATCTATGGAATTATGCCTCATGGCTCAGTTCAGAAGCCACTTGTTACATGTGAGACATCACTATCTGAAAAGAAGGACTAGAAAGAGCACTGATCACAAGTGCTGTTCTTGTTTTAGTTAAGTCTCTGCACACACTGCTGTTTTAAAGCCCGTTCTTCAAAAGGCTCGTAACTTCTTCACCAACAATTCTAGACTTAGGTCTAGATCTAAAAAAGGTCAAAACAAATCCTTTTGATCATTTATTTCATGTATGCACAAGAAACTGTTGCTCTAGTGACTTATTTTATTAACCACTAATAATGGGTGGAGGGTGTGGGGGAAGTAGTGATAGTTGGTGGGATTTCTTTCACCAAATACCAGGTATCTCATTTCAGCTTTCAGTTGCAACCCACAAAAAAACCTTCAGGACCTTCTCAACACAATTCATGCTACCTTCTTGTAGGCTAAGATGAATTAACACCTGAACAGGTCACTTCTCTCCCACTAACCACAAAGAGAATCTATGTAACTAGTTCAGACTGGACACCTAAGCTTTGCAGATGGATACCATCTTGTTGCATTAAGCAGTTAAAATATTTGCATTAAATTGTTAAATATGTGCTGCACACTCATGTCAGTTGGTTCTAGTAATATTCAAGTAAAGGTTAAGACCTCTGAGCTTAGTTTATCAATGTTCTCCTTCTGCTCCTCTACAGCCCAATATTAGGATGCATCTTCATTCTACAGCCTAATTATTAATTCTTCTGCTGCAGCTAACATAAACAGTTCAGCTCTATCTTTCTGTCACAAGCCAGACTCAGCCACCTTGGCTGTGCTGTATGTAGGTTTTTAGTCAGCAGAATACTAGATAAAGCCTTCTACAGAAGTTCAGATTGGGAAATACTTAAAACTTATCCTACAATATATATCACTCAAAAGCAGCAATACTGGCAACGGAACCAAATATTGATTAACGTAAAAGTCCTGAACAACGTAGTCAGCAACTTTAGGGGAAAGTACAAGGGAACCATCTTACCCGTCGTACAGGTTACAAGAGTCTATGCAGGTCCTTCCCCTGATGAAGCGCTTGCAGGAGAGACACTGGTCTGGCCCTGGCCCCCAACAGCCATCACTTGAGCATAACTCATTACACACCATTCCATCAGCAGCTGCAGAGAAAGAACATACTATCATTAATGCACATAGTTCCCTGAAATCCAAGGGAATACATTTCATTCAGCATTCTGCCACACTCAGAGAAGTAAACTGAACATTCAGATTTTCTAGAAACGGAATAGAGAAAAACCAGAAAATTATCATTCTACCACTACAGAAACACCCTGTGCACTCACAGTTTGAATACGATACACACTTCTGGTTTGTTCCTTTCAGAATAGATACAGTAGAGTGAGAAAAAGCTTTAAGAGCACTGCACGGACGATTGAAACTAGAGAAGAGCACTATGTTTGTTCCTTTCAGAATAGATACAGTAGAGCGAGAAAAAGCTTTAAGAGCACTGCACGGATGATTGAAACTAGAAAAGAGCTTCTACACCAGGAATAAACAGATGAGTAGCCTTAGATATGGGTGAGAAAGGACATGGTAAAGGTCTATAAAATCTGAATGACAAGAAGAAGATAAGTAAGCATGAAACAATTGTTTGCTGCTTCTTCCAAGAACCTCATGGGCATTCAAGGAGACAGGAACCCAATAGGTTCTAAACTGAGATTTTTTTTCATAGAAAGTAAAGATCAAGTTGCGGAATTCCCTGAAACAGGACATGGTAAATACCAGCAATTTAAAGGACTTGAAAAATCAATTGTCCAAATCCACAGGAGGGCTATTGAACTAAAATATAAAACACTACCTCTGAATTGAGGACTCCCTGAAATAAAATTGATAGACAGTGGGGAAAATGTTGAAGAAAAGTCATCATTAACTGTGTTTTTTTTTTTAAACTGTTTATTACAAAAGCACCCCAAGAGCCAAAGAGCCTTTATGTTAAAGACCCCCAATCCACAATTTTGGTCTCAAACCCAAAATTCGGTTCAAATAAACAAAATGAACAAAGAGTGAGGGGAAAAGGTTGTTTCAAACAATGTAATTAATTCTGTATTTTTACTTTATATAAATCCTCCTCTACATAAATATCTAGATGACTGTGACAGATGAAGAAAATCAGATGAAGAGCAAAAGGAAACACGTTATCTCTCCAGCATCTGAAGAAAGTCCAGTTGCACAGATCCAGCCAGACCCTGACATGAAAAGGTAAATCACTTAATTTGAATTTACCCTTGCATGATGAAACGTTTTATGCAAATGGCTACATACTGGACTCAGTAGATTAAAACAGCAAAAATCTGAATGTCAGAAATGGCAAATATACAAGCACTTGTTTGGGTTTTGTTTTGGTTTTTTTAACACCACTGGAAACAACATGAGGGAAGTGTCAAATAATAAATTAAAAGTAAGTTTTCTGGTAGAATTCTACCACCATCTCCAAAGCTGTAGCAAAGATACAGAGTCAAGAATAAACACACACACACACACACACACACTGAATACACCCATAAAACAGCAAGTACCCTGCCCAGCACAGGTTTAAAGAGGGGCGATGGCAACATCAACACAGAATCTTCTTACAAAAATGCAAAATTCCCTCTGGCAGCTTTACATTAAATAAAATCTGAGGATGGATGAGAAGTCAACCAAGAGCTTATGGGTCAGGATTAAAGTGAAGGCAGGGACAGGTGAAATTATAGTGAGGATCTGCTACAAGCCACCTAACCAGGAAGACAGAGTGGGTGAGGCCCTCTACAGTTAGGAGTAGCCTCATACTCACAAGCCCTAGTCTTCATGGAGGATTTCAACCACCCTGATATCTGCTGGAGGGACAAACCAGCAGGGCATAAGCAATCCAGGAGGTTCCTGGAGTGCATTGATGATAACTTCCTTCTCCAAGTGATTGAGGAGCCAATGAGGAGAGGTGCCAGGAGTGGTGGACCTTCTTCCCACCAAGGAAGAGGGGCGAGTAGGCAAGATGAGTGAAGCTTCTTCCATATTTCCTTTCTACTTGCAATAGGATATTTTGCTTTAGCAAGATTGAGAATAGCAGATTTGCATCTACTTGTTTCTTTTTCTGCCTAGAAGACTTGCATAATTCAGTGCCAAAAAACGACATTTCACCTTTACACGCAGCATAGGAACCAGTCAAAGATTTCATGTCCTCCAGCCCTTGCAGGAAACTGATCCAAGAACACAAGATTCATCAGCTTTCTTCCTACATGTACAGCCCTGTTGCTGACCCTGCATGGCTCTGCTGTACAACACATGTAATTCAGCAGATGGATGAGCACTGTCGTATTCAATACATGAAAAGACCGCACATTTATGTGTTATTAAGGCTGGAATGCTTGAATACATGTATTTTCTTTATACCATGTATACTTTCTTAATGACAACATCCAGAAGGTATTCAGAAGTATCTTTTTGGCTGTTCTTTTGCCTCAAAGATCGAATCAGGTACAGGTATTCAGAAGTATCTTTTTGGCTGTTCTGTTGCCTCAAAGATCAAATCAGGTACAGCCAAACATAAAATAATTAAATTTAGGAGTAATTCCAGGTGTTCATTTAATTTCCTTCAAAGCGTATTAATTCTCAGAGATTCCAGCACAGCAAGAGACCCCAAACCCACAAAATATCACAGTTCTAATTAAGGAAACTTCTTGTTTGAGTAGTTTTATTTTCTAGTCAATGACGCACTTTAAGTCCTTGCCACACAATAAAATCCCACCCTGCTTTAGAGAACCTTTTGTTCTTATTTTCAATCTTTAGAATATTAGTAATTCTTCTGGTTTTGTTTTACATACTCTTGCATTGAAAGGCAGTTTCCTATTTGCTTTCTCACCTTTTTTTGTAACTTGAAATTGTGCTTTTATTACTAGAGATTTCCTTTCTTTTCACTGCTTTCAGCTGTCAAACTACTCCGAGATCAGAATTTATTCGCACACACACTAAAATATCCCTTCAAACAGCAAGTGACACTATTACAAGGTAGCTCAGAAAACACAGCGAGTAACTTTATGCAAATAAAACAAGAGCTTCTCAGCAAAGAAAATCATGATTACCCTACTGAAATGTAGCCAACACAGTGCCTGTACTCTATGCAAAAAGTAAGAGTAAAAAAAAATCACTATTTCCTTCTGCTTATTTCTAAGTCATAGATAAGTTTTCATAAATGAATTTTGGCAAGAAAGGAGTGGGTTTTTTGACACCACATAAAAACCTATTATGCTTGTCTTTCTTCCTCCTCCTTAATTATAGGGACAGCTAAATAAATGTTTCAATTTTAGTCACATTGTTTGGCATTCCCAGGGGCTGAGAAGGTTCTGAAGCTCCAGCATACCGCCCGGCCATATGTGGAAGGAAAGAATAATGCTTTTGACAGGAACTCATTTTCATCATGAGTTTTAGAACAAGTGTTCATTCTTTATTAATGGGGTCATGCAGGTTAGAAGCAGAACGCTTCAATGTTTTTCCTCAGCCTAGACAGAACACAAGAAAATTAGCTATCTAAAAAAAGGAAATGATTGTTATTTGGCTATACACTTATGGGCCTAATCCAAAGCTGCATGAACTCAACAGAAAAGCCAACACAGACTTCAGTTCACTTTGCATCACACCTGATAATGAAAGTAATCATTTATTCAAGTTGTTAATTGGTGGCTAAATTGACGTAATTCCAAACAATCATATTTATAACAACCTTTGTGTAGAAAGGTTTCACTATACTCTGTAGGTGTAAGGCAAAGGAATTATTTAAATGATTTTGTATAAAAGAACATTTTTTTCTATATTTATTTTGTGTGTACTTATATTTAACATGAGCCACATCTGACTATTCCATAAAAAAAAACCCTACTAGGAAAAAAAGGCAGATTCTTCACTTCAGCACGAAGCAATGGTAAATCTAACTACCAGAGCACATTCTCTAGCAAAGAACTTTATAGCAATTCATTCTGCATTAATAATGTTCATAACAAACTTAACTTCTATGCACAAACCATTTAACGTTACAGTTTATAGTAGTAGACAATTAAAAGTCTACATTAGATGAGAGCTTCATGCATTACATTTTAGATAAATGCCCTCCAATTTATTTCCACTCTGCTTATCAGTTTGAAGATGCCCATTTGCCACCTAAACTCTCAAACAACCTTGGGAGACACTGTGAGACTCAAATCCTCTCTGACCAAAGCCCCAACCCTTTTAGGGTCCACACAGTTCAGAAGTCTCTTGCTGACGATCAGGTACCACTGCCCTTTCCTTGATGCTCAGCCTCAAAGGTGCCACTTATTTCTGCATTCCCAGTGTACACAAGCTTGGACACTGACATTTCTATCCCTGAATGTGTGTAGGGAAGGTGGAGAAGAGAGAGAGGTCACATTTTCCATTTACTTTAATCTGTTGTCTTTACCTCCTTACCAAACAAAAAAAACCCCAATGAATAAATCTGCCAAACCCTATAATGTCAGTGTTAACTTGAAGATGAAGCACCACTATAGACTGAAGATTTCAACAAATATTTTACTCCCCCAACAATTTTATAAGTATTTCCTCACTGACCCATGTGGTCAGCTGAGCACAGCATTAAACGGTAAGGAAGGTACCACTATCTTGTTATATATCCTAGAAGTCACTTAAACATGATGCTTATTACACCTTGGAAGCTCTACCATGATTTTTAAGCAAAGTTACACATGGACAGTAAATGTTTGCTGTAACTTGCCTTAAGTCATTAAGAATCACTAGGTAGTCGGGAAAGCAAGAACAAGCTGATAGTGACTCAAAAGATACATTGCCTTAAGTCATTAAGAATCACTAGGTAGCCAGGAAAGCAAGAATAAGCTGATAGTGACTCAAAATATACAAAGGATAGTAATAAACATACCTGAAAGTGGCTGTAATAATTAACATGGGCTAGACTGGTTTGTTCACTAGAAACCATGTGAAAAAAAATCCTTAACAATATTTTTATTAACAATTCATACTCTGCTAATTTCCATGCAAGCAGACAGTATTTCTACCATAGAAGATGGATTCCAATCCTGCAAATATTTACTTATGCATTTCCCTTCCCCATTCTGATTAGTCTTACTTGGTCACTCGGAGAGACATGGGCATATCCCCAAGCATCTGCAGGATCAGGGGCCAGAATAGGCAAAAGAACTGAAAGGCAGAAATGGAAACCCTAGAGGCTTGCCCTCAGATCCCAAACATTCAGGCAGCAAAGATTCAGAGAAAATTCTCCTAAATGCCAGCTTTTGGCCTATCCTGATTATTCAGAGTATGCTGGATAAATACATCTAGTTCGAAGGAAAAGTTCTGCCCTACTGTAATTCTGAAGATTTTACTTAAACATCTGACCTGTATCAGAATCCATTTAACTGCAGAAAGGTGCTGACTGACAGGCAGAGTTGAAGCAGCAGTGTAACTCTTCTCACCTAATGCTGATTCTCAAAATGCCACAAAACATTAATCAATTCATTCACACAGATGTGCACAGAGAGAGAAAACCACTGTGCCCTGTTAGGGATCAGGAATTCTGCTAAGACACTCTCTTCTGATCAGAGTTACTTGGCACCTAGCCTAGATTCATTAAATACAGTCCATTTAATGAACATAGGTTAGACTTCGTTTTTAAAACTAGCCCCTTGGTACTGTAGATTACATTGTGACTTCTTAAAACAAAATGAATGAGATTTTTTTTCATCATGAAGATTCCCTTGGTGTTCATTTTTCATAGAATATCTTTAGGAGTATTTTTGTTCCTGGAAAATTATGAGTCTCTATCATAACAACTTGTCAACAAGCTAAAAGTTAAATGAAGTTTCCATTTTCCCTTTGTGTGCAAATGTAGTGGCAAGCTGTACAGTGCAAGAGGATGATGTGACAGTATATCCCAGTTGCCATTTGCCCTGGAAGCCCTGATTTCAGTAGCTGTGGCTGCTGGGACTCAAAGGGCTCAAACTTAGTCATCAGAGGAAAGGGCAAAGAGGTATTTGTCAAAGGAGTCCTGACAACTAATATGGGAATGAATATCTTCCAAACTACTGTGTTCAGCTACGCCCCCCAAGCTCCCAAAAGCAGTGGAACAAACGGGCCACTGTTCCATCAATGGAAAAGAGCCTTACGAAGTTCACCTCTGAGTGGTTTTCCACTTGTCTTCTAACGTATTGTAAGTTACAGAGAGCTTGAAGCAAAGAGGAAGCATTACTGTCTGAGACACAGGGCCTGTGTTCCACCCTATTACTGCTAATCTTATTTTTATACTCAGTCTCTAGGAGTGGAAGAGAGCTGGCTGTTCTTTGATTAAATGATGCCTCGCTATCAGTCAGCTACAGCCAATCTGCTGTTAGAAAACATCAAAGAGCACCAATAGCAAGATTTTTCTCCCACAGTCAGCAGTTTTTCATAAGGCAGAGAGGAAACCTGTGCTCTCTGGAAAGTTCCCAGGTTCATGTATCTCACAGCAAGAATAAGACTACTAGGATCTTGGCATATAACCCTCGTGATTCTTGCATGGTCATCAAGAACTTTTGCTTCTTCAGATTGATTCTGTTCCATATGCGAAATCTCAAAGAGCTAATTATTCTTGTCATGACATATAAAATACAGTCGTTACCAGACTGCTAGCACAGAACTAGGTTCCTCCCTGCCACACGATCCTATTGAATTCCAACCCCACTGCAGGGAAAAGCAACTAGCAACCCAGCATCCCTGAACAGAGGTGATCCTCCTTCTTGGCAACACCTTCATTTCTCAAATAATATACCATTCTTCATAACTGGATTTCTATATGGGGGCAGAAAAAAACCAGACTGTGTACCAGAACGACAAGCCATCTACAAATGCTCTAGCTGGCAAGACTGAAGGCACTAGTTATTCATGGGAAGTCAGGAGGCTGTTCAGCCTGGAAGAACGAAAGCTCCAGGGAGACCTTATTGTGGCCTTTCAGTACTTAAATGGGGCGTACAGAAAAGATGGGGCCAAACTTTTCAGGAGGGTCTGTTGTGATATGACAAGGGGTAATGGTTTTAAACTAGAATAGGATAGATTTAGACTAACTATAAGGAAGACATTTTTTACAATGAGGGTGGTGAGACACTGTAACAGGTTGCCCAGAGAGGTGGTAGAAGCCCCATCCCTGGAAACATTCAAGGTCAGGTTGGACGGGGCTCTGAGCAACCTGATCTAGTTGGTGTCCCTGCCCATGGCAGAGAAGGCTGGACTAGATGACCTTTAAAGGTTCCTTCCAAACCAAACTATTCTATGAAAACAGAACTTTTACCAAGAAAAGTTCTGTTCAACGCATCCTTCTGTATTCGCATAAGAAAGTCAATCATACCCTGGGCTGCATCCAAAGAAGCATAGCCAGAAGGCCTAGGGAAGCGATTTTGTTCCTCCACTTAGCTCTGGTGCAACCCCATCACATAGGGTCACATTTTTGTCCCATGTAGGAGCACCTCTCCTATGAGAGGTGCTGAGGGAGTTGGGGTTGTTCAGTCTAGAGAAGAGAAGGCTCTGGGGAGACCCTATTGTGGCCTTTCAATTCTTAAAGGGGGCCTACAGAAAAGATGGGGACAAACTTTTCAGGAGGGTACAAAAAAGATGGGGACAAACTTTTCAGCAGGGTCTGATGCAATATGACAAGGGGTAATGGTTTTAAACTAGAAGAGGATAGATTTAAACTAAACATAAGGGAGACATTTTTCACAATGAGGGTGGTGAGACACTGTAACAGGTTGCCCAGAGAGGTGGTAGAAGCCCCATCCCTGGAAACGTTCAAGGTCAGGTTGGATGGGGCTCTGAGCAACCTGATCTAGTTAAAGGTGTCCCTGCCCATGGCAGAGGAGGCTGGACTAGATGACCTTTAAAGGTTCCTTCCAAACCAAACTATTCTATGATAAACTTTTACCAAGAAAAGTTCTGTTCAACACATCCTTCTGTATTCAGACGGGGCTCTGAGCAACCTGATCTAGTTGGTGTCCCTGCCCATGGCAGAGAAGGCTGGACTAGATGACCTTTAAAGGTTCCTTCCAAACCAAACTATTCTATGAAAACAGAACTTTTACCAAGAAAAGTTCTGTTCAACGCATCCTTCTGTATTCGCATAAAAGAACAACAAAGTATAAATATGCTGCAGTTTAAAACTGGCCAGTGGACTGATGGAGGTTAAGGAACAACCCTTTCCCTCTACACCTTCAGGCACAGTCACAACTGAAATATCTACATCAACTGCAAAAGACATACCTTTAACCTTCACTTTTTAAACTGGTACGTAGAGAAACATCATCATCATCAAACCCCAAAACAAAGTCAGGCAGTGAACTACCAAACAAGACCTTCCACTTCATGCAGCTCTTACACAGCAGAGAAGGTTAGAAAAATAACTGAACAGCAGTGAAAAACGTACAGTTTGTTTCACCTAACACTGGAAGGAGTGAAAAACGTACAGTTTGTTTCACCTAACGCTGGAAGGTACACTCATACTTACAGTGATGAGCACAGCCACAAATTCTCTCAAAACATAACAGAATAGTACTTCAAAGGGAGGGGAAAAAAAAGAACTAAAAGAGTAAGTTAAAAGTAGGACCACAGCCTGAAAAAACCCAAAGCAAACATTTCTGGCCAAGCACAAAACTCAGAAATCTCTTAAACATACAGCAATTTAATGAATCTCCTCTCTTGCTAGCAGCCTAACAGATGCTTAAAATGAACTGGATTGCTGCTCCAATATGACTGCATTAATGCAATTTGCTGCCCGATTTCTGCAAAACCAAGTTCTTTCATCTGCTACATAGCAGTCATTGCTTTTCAGTACTATGATCTCAGTCCAGGTACTAGCACGTAAGCTTTCCTGAAAGACAATCAGGCCCAATTTAAAGCAATCTTTTTCAGACAGGTCAAATACAGAAAGGAGGAACTCGGTGATCAAAACCAGTCCCTGAAGACCTGGAAGTGCCCCTCAGGTGAAGCAGGGTAGAAGCAGCAAAAGTTGAAAATCTCACTCCATAGGAAATTGCTGTATTTTCAAATCTGTAAAGTTAAGTGCCTTTCATGAACGCTACATTCACTCCACATTTACGGCCTTCAGAACTTGTATTCATGAAACTGGATCTCTGATCTGGAAACTTCACATCACAGTAAGCAAGCAGTGACCTCTCTCTCCTCCGTTTCATTTGTTCCTACTCTAAAACATTTCATTTGCCTATGAATTTTGAGAAAACTGGGCCAAATTCTTAGATTCTGTAAATGATCACAGCTCCACTGACGTCCGTGGAGCTCCAAGAGACACCAAGCTCCTGGCCTGCTCACCGCACTGTATCCTGTCAGTAATTGTATCATTTTCCCCCAAAGTGAGCCAACTCTAGGCAAGAAGATTTGCACTGAGCAGCAGTACTTACTGCAGTTCTCTGCCTTTTTATTTCGATGAATCACCGTCTTTTGACTGGGTGTGCTGAAGAGGCTGGTCCAGTTAACAGTGTGGTAGTAGCACAAATTGCTGTTGTCTGTTATGTAGATGTTGCCAGCACTGATTTGCTTCAAGGACTGAAACTGCAGGGAGGTAATGCCTTGTTGCTTCAGGATGAGTAAGGAAAGGCCACTGTGATGAAAACAAAAGTGAGAACAGGAATTAGCTCCAGAAGATGGAACTTATTAGAGCTGGTTGGGAATTTCCCACTAGAATTAGTTCTTAATGTCAAGAAGAACTTTTATGCAAAACTGGAATTTGGTCAGAAAACTTTTATTTTGCGGCGACATAAATATTTTATGAGTCAACATCCAGTTCTATTGCCTGGAAAATTATAAGCCCTGTGAGCCTTGTGATATCACAAGTTGTGATGCTCAGAGCACCAGGCCAATGAAACACCTCAATCAGTTACATTTCATCATTAACTTGTTTTTTGAGTTAAAATGCTGTTGAGAAAACTGAAGAAAATCAAGGTGTTTTTTTTTCCTAAGATGACAGAATTCATACTATGATAGTTTATATGCTAAGGAGAAACTGACAAAGTCATGCAAAATGTATTAACATCATCTGTCAGGCATCAAATTAATGTCATTTATAGTAATACAGGAAGAAATTGTTATTTTCAAGGAATTTTTTCCAGCCCACTTTCTACGTTTCGTTTTTCTTTTGTTGTAATATGTGGTTATCTCCTTTCTTCATCAAAGGAACGGTAAATGATTGTCTGTGCAATACGGAAATGACTGCACATATTTTATGACTGAAGATTAGTGAAGACAATATCCAGTTTCTGGGCATCCTTTAAGTTATTGTATTTTAATTATTATAATTGTTTTCCAGCTGTTCCAAATAAAAATTGCTGCTTCCAAACAGAATGCTGGGCTGTAATTCAATCTCAGGGTTTCACTGCTATTCATAATCTGCTTGGGTTGCTGTTTAAGATGCCAGCAGAATCCCATGACTGATTTACTATATTTACACAACGGGGAACCAGGGGTTGCTGTATATATCATTCAGATGCCTTCTTGTCCTTCCCTCATTATTTTTCACCACGCTTTCTTCTCTTCAAATCGATTCCTCCGTATTGAGTTCTCATACAAAAACATCTCTGGTAAAAACGGTACTCCAGAGCCAATGCACACCCTACCTGTGAGGTGCCTCAGTGATTTCACTGTTCTTGTAGGTATTTATCTGTTACCACTTCTTAAAATGACATTGTTCTTTGGGCACATGAGCCTGCACTTCCAGTTGCAACCATATAAACTTCCTGATAATTGGGCTAAATTCTACTAATGGGCCTGAATTCTACTATTAATGTATATTCAAGTTATGTTTCACATTCACAAGCTATTTTAAAACATCAAATGTACTTTCCGGACAATGGGTTAATAGCTACAGCAATGAACCAAGATAATCTTTTTTTTAAAAAAAAACCAAACTCATTATGTTCAAAAGATATTACCTATTATAAACAACTGATTAGAAAAGATACTGTTAATGAACACCTTGGTAACAGAGAAAAAACATATTCATTTATGATGCCCTTCCCAGAAGATGTTGCTCTCTGTGCTACTGAACAAATAACCATTGAATACTAATGAAAAATTATTCCATCAACAGAGGAAGCACCTTACCTATAGAGAGCTCTTCCACCGATTGTAACCAAGTTAGAAAACACCCTGAAATCTGTCATATTCTCAGGCCACGACTGTATGTTCAAATACCCTAAAGGAGAAAAAGGCAAGTATATGAATGTCAATTATTTCAGCCATAGGGACTGCTTTATCACATACATGAAATTAGGACAGGCTTAGCCTATAAATGAAAGGCAGTGCTGGCTTGAGAAAAATAAATAAATAGGTAATAAATGCTGCAGACTAATGTCTTGGAATTCATCAGCCTGCTCACCACTGTCTCCTCCAAGAAGGCAAAGAAGGACTCTTAATAGTCACAGCAGCACTACAACCACTTTCAACAGCCACAGAGAGGGTGAACCTAAACACAGGCTGGAATCTTGGAAGGCCTCCCAGACTTTTCAAAACAGCAGCAGCAGCAAAAAAAATGAAAGTTTGCCCAAATTAAGAACATTCAGCTTTAAAACTAAGTTGAAAGATCCATAATGATGCATTAAAAGTTAACAATATTTTCCTAAAACAAAGAACTTGCATTTGTTTCTGAGTGTGTTATAGGACTGTTGATCACCAGAGAGCATTCTCTGCATAAGTAGGTGGAACTACTTATTTTTTATGCCCCACAGTCCTCTACAGAGTGCAGTTCCCTATGATTTGGATTCAGTACTATAGACTGAAACACAGCGCATGTCTAAGCACAGTGATAATTCCACTGAATTTGTAGAGTTGAGACTGTTAAATAGACAGTGTTCTTAGGAATAGTAAATTACAGACATCCAGACATCTTTAACTTTAATTAAGGAGAGATTTAGTTTAGTTTCATTTTATAATCCCACCAGCTTGCTTTCATGCTTTCGAGTGAGGACCAAGACCCTTCACTCACTCAATAGTAGGGTCTTGGTCTTCTGATGCTTGCGTACCCCCAATGTAATGGGCAGTCTGTATTCATAAGCAAAGGACAAAACACTTGTAAGTATCAACTGATACTGATGTTGCTGTTTATTAAACTTTCACACGTTTAAATTGCGAATTTAAAGAAAAAAGCACCTCGTGTTCTTCAGAAAACCCATCAAATGACAACCACAAGTGCAAAGTAAGAAGTTCAGATTCTAGAAAATCAGAGTACATTACCTGTTATCTCTCTCACTGTTTGGAAGATATTTAATTTCTCTGGATTGATTGCGGCGATTGTGTGATACGGGTCTCTGAAAGATTAAAAAGACAGTATGTGATACTCTGAATAAAAAAAAGATCAGGTTCTCAAAGCAGTATTCAGGTCAACACTTTGCTTCTTGGCAGCTCCTGATTTCTTCAGACTGTTTCCAATTTCTTCAGACTGCTGTTCCTGCAGAACCTGTGACTTCTCCCAAGTCATCTTGAAGGAAAATAACGGTGCTTAGCATCTTTACCCTTCAAGTCATTAATGTTTTAGCAAATATTTATGCTCATGGAAAATTAAGGGATTCTAAACAACCATGCACGACCTCCCTAAAGGAAGACAAATTTCCAACATTTTTTCCATGAATACTGGCTCAAATGCTACAGTAGCGATACTGTACTACCAGGACTAACAAATCTGCTACTGAAATGAGTGACAAGCTATAAGGAAAACAAAACTAAGAGCTTTCCAGCGGTTCCTGACACATGGCATTGAGACCGTATGCTTTTCAGAGGGTGTTGAACAGGGAACAGCAAAAAGAACCGATCCTTGCCAAACAAGTTTGTCACCTGAGAAATGAAATACCACCACCAAACACTAAACTCTTACATAGATACGCTACAGTGTAAAAAGATGAAGCTGACCTTGATTTTGAGACTGCCATCATTTAGTAAATATTTTTTTTCCCTAATTTTAAAGGACTAAAGGCTCTCCAGCTATTTAAAAAGCCGACTAGAAGCCTAACCCAAACAAAAATCCTTTAAAAATCCAGGAAAAGGCTCTTGTGTATAACACAGCATTATGGTATTTTTGTGAGGTTTCTGATGATAGGAATCATCCTCAGTAAACGTAATGCGTGCATTTCTACCTCTCCTCCTTCTGCTTTCCAAGAGACATCAATCCTGAAATTGGAACATGCAGGTAGGTCATCAAGCAGGCTGTCTTTGGGGAGAGGCCTCCCAAGCCTAAGACAGACTGACGGGGTCACGCTGTCTTTGGGGAGAGGCCTCCCAAGCCTATGACAGACTGATTTTTGTCAGTTAGGTTGACGGTTGGACAAGATGATCTTTAAGGTCCCTTCCAACCTAGAAGATTCTGTGATTCTGTGATTCTAACCATCCTGGAAGTGACCCAGGGTTAGCAGCAATGAAATGATTTCTTGAAACTTAACATACAGCCCACTGCACCACAGAAACATCATATATACTTAATTTTAACACTTTGGGGTGCTCAGAACACTAGTTAACAAGTTAACAGCTGCTGGCTGGGGCTGTCCATCCTTAAACTACAGCTCTCCTTGGAATATCCAACCCCTTCACAGGCACCAACACAAGCAGAAGGCAACACGGCTTTCAGCGTCCCAACCAGAAGGAAGCAGTACAGAGCAGGCTGCACTTGACCTATACAAGTCCTACCCATCTACCAGCCAACGTGTTGTCTGTCTCAGGCAGCACACGTGTATCCTGATGAAGACCACATTATCCGTAACTTCAGCAGAGCAATACCTTAAAAGTATGAGTACTACTGACTTACCAAAATTTAGGTCTACCTTCATCCCACTTAACTTCTGGACACTAATTAAAGCAAAGTCATAATTTTCTAATTTATATAAAAAACTATTATAAATAATTGTGCATCAAAACAATTCATAATTATATATACAGTTTGTATATAAGTTATTACAAATTCACAAAGTTCAAGTACTCAGGACAGGGAAAGACAGGCTACAGAAGGAGAAAATTATATATACTTAATTTTAACACTCTGGGGTGCTCAGAACACTAGTTAACAAGTTTTGACTACTTTAAAGTAACATAACACTTTGCTTTTAAAATGCATTACTATTAAAACAGGAAAACCCTCGTCTGTAGTAAACATGAGGTTGGTGAATTTCACCTCTAAACCCTAAGATAAAGCAGACTTTAGAGATACAAACACACATTCAAACTTCTTAAACAGCCAATTGTCTTTTCAGATGTTTTATCAACATATAAAACTGTAGAATAATGCAGTCATCTTCTACTCTTATTTGGCAAAGATGAGATTTTTCAGCAGAACAGGCACAGCTGAATTTTACAGCTCCAAGAATGAGTTTTGGCTCATTGCAGAACCGGAGATGCACAGCATCATGTGCTGCTGGCTGGGGCTGTTCATCCTTAAACTACAGCTCTCCTTGGTATATCCAACCCCTTCACAGGCACCAACACAAGCAGAAGGCAACACGGCTTTCAGCGTCCCAACCAGAAGGAAGCAGTACAGAGCAGGCTGCACTTGACCTATACAAGTCCTACCCATCTACCAGCCAATGTGTTGTCTGTCTCAGGCAGCACACGTGTATCCTGATGAAGACCACATTATCCATAACTTTAGCAGAGCAATACCTTAAAAGAATAAGTACTACTGACTTACCAAAATTTAGGTCTACCTTCATCCCACTTAATTTCTGGACACTAATTAAAGCAAAGTCATAATTCTCTAATTTATATAGAAACTATTATAAATAATTGTGCATCAAAACAATTCATAATTATATATACAGTTTGTATATAAGTTATTACAAATTCACAAAGTTCAAGTACTCAGGACAGGGAAAGACAGGCTACAGAAGGAGAAAATTTATGGCAGGATCAATTGTAACAGTGCAGTTCCCAGTGAAAACAAACAAAAAAATCCACACAGCATCTGTCACTGATTTTCTTGTTTGCCACTATATGAAGTTTTTCAATTTACCATAGAGAAGTTGCCCCTAAAATCTGAAACACTGAAAATGCATGCTTTTAAAAGCTGCAGTTCACTCTGAGTAAACAAATTCATAACAGAAGTTAACTAAAAGTTTGAGTGGAAATACGTATCACTGTTGTTGCTCCATGCTATTCATTTATATCATAAACTGCTTGTGTAGCAAGTGTAATTTTTTAAATTTCCTTTCTGTATTAGTGATTTGCAAAATTTGACAGAATTTTTTAAAAAAGCTGTTCTAAAAATATAAAGTTATTTTAATTCCTTCTCTAATCTTTTCCTCTTCTTTTAATATATACTATTGCAATTTATTCTGTGCAAAGCTTTAAGGTTGCTGAACTCAGTGTCCTCATACTTCAGACTTGTTGGAGTGAGCTCTCTACATAAAGAATGAGAGACAGTGGTACGCAGTTTCAACATTACTTGTCCTAGCCTTATTTTCTTCTATTAAAATAAAACCAAAATATTTTAGCCCTCTGCTTTTTAGTCCTTAATTTAGATATTTTTCAGATGAATACTGTTTTCCTCAAGGGTGGGTTCAGTCCCTTTGATTTTGACAGATTTTTTTTAATGAGGTTCATCTCGTAAATTTGCAGCTTATGTAACTTTTGCAACAAAAGGAGTTCTAACACTCAAAATTACATTTCATGTAATGCACCGGAATAATCCACACAAAATTGCTTATGTCCCCTAGCTGCTTGTCTGGCACATACTAGAGTATTTCCTGTCCTAGGAAATATAATAGATTTACATCCAACCTCTCAGTCAGTCATATGGCCAGATCAGAAAGCGTGAAGGCCTAAGTGCTGACTCCTGGGTGACCTTCTCCAGGGCTTCAAAAAGTTCAAAGCAGCATTTCCTTAAACCACTTGAACCAAAGTCCTTCTTCCTCCCTATGATACACTAACCTTTCACACTGTACTCTCTGCTGGAGAGATGAGAACAACCACTACACAGTGAAAGCCCGCATTTACTGGCCTTCTGATAATCATTGAGCTGTAGGGCCTCACTGAAATGGATTTTCAACTGTCTTTCTCAAAGCTTCACCTACAACTTGACTCCAGCAATATAACCAATCACTGTGTCAAATCAAGGAAATGAGTTATTTCTTTCCACCTCACCTAGTAGGGAAATTTGAGCCGGGCAGCCTAGTGTCAACCACTTTCTTACAACCTAAACATATCCGAATCTATCAAAAGACTGAAGAAAAATCTGCTGCCGCTACTCACGTCAGATTTCCATTTCAGATCAATCTGTAGACATGCAGTTAATCATATTTTTGCTATGTCATAAAGATGCAAACATGGAGTTTCAGAACTGCAATTAAGATACAAAAAAACCCCAAACCAATAGCAAACAATTTTAAAAGCTCCGAGGAACCTAAAACTCAAGTTAAAATTTGAAGCCTACACAGTAATAGAAGCCATTGACTACTTTACACTGTTAATGTACCACAAAATGTCTGCCTACTTATCACAGCAGAGGCAAAAGAGTTTAATATTATTTGTGCATTTTGAGGATTTTGCTCGTTTTACTAGGTCCTGAAATACCTCAAAGTGTCACATGTAACTTACCATGGCTAATTACAACACAAAGACTTCAATTAGTAAGAAGATACAATAATATTTGTGTTTTCTCAATGACAGAAAGAATACAATGCAAGAAAGTGACAAGTTGCACCGGACCTCAGCTGATCATCAAAACAGAGCACTGGATGCATCCCACCCTCGCAGTGTCCACATCCTGCATGCAGACACACAGGGCACCGCACTGTACACAAGGCACTGGTCACCTGGCTCGAGTATCTTTCTTCAGAAGGAACTGGTGAGAATTTAAAATACTGGTTTTATATCTCCACATCTTCAATTAAAACTTATTCAATATACAGCCCTCTTTAACCCAAAATACTGCATTTAAATACTAGTGAGATTTGTGCATCTCTTCAATTGAAACTTCAAAACTGACTAACAAAAGCGCAGCTTTTTTGGCAGTACATGCAGTGTCAGACACCCAGGCTATGACAGTTTATGCTGGGTGAGGGACACTCTGCATACTCTGCATGTTAGACTACTGGTCATACAAAATTTAAAACTAAGTAATGGAAAACAACTTTCCTTTCTCCCTTCTAATCAGCCATTATTGTAAGCCAGTACCAAGGATCTCATAAAGCAACCAAAAATCACAGTTGTCTTTTCTCTTTCTAGTGTGAACAGCATACTTCGTCCTTTTTTTTTTTTTCCTAGAGGTTGAACCATAAAAATCAGAGTAACAGTTTCTTTCATAACAGAAAGCAGAAAACTAATTTATCCTGGGTGTGCTGTTCCACAAAAGAAGCCTGCGGCCATCGTTAAGAGGTGGACACAATTTGTTTCAGCTGGCACCATGGCATAACATCTTAACATTTTGTCACTTACCCATGAATCCCAGTAACAAGGAAGATAAGGTTGCCATTGATCTTGGTGCAGTTTATGAACTTGTCAATGTTGCTGGAATCCACCGTCTGAGCTGACACTAAACTCCCTGTTCCAATGCCATCACATGCTGCCAAAACAAGGAGTCTGTGTTAAGAACTAGGAAAAACAATTACTGAATCAGACTATCTTGGCCTTCTAGACACAAGTCTTCATTTCTTTCTGAGATAAAGCAGCAGAGAGGTGTTAAAACGGCACCCCTTACCCATATTCCCAAAGAGCACAGGCCAATTTAAAACAAGCAATAAGCTAAAGTACCTGCCACAGAAGGATATCCTGGCACACAGGTATTTTACAGGGGATCTAGAGACAAGTATGAAGCACACGATATCCCACTCAAGTCTAGCTGTTAGCTCAGACTAACCCCATGGCCCTGCCATTTATTTGTGCACTACTCACTGCAGAAACTGAGGTGTCCTAACACTGCTAGCTCACGAGGTTCCCTTTGCTCGGTGGATTTGTGAACTTAGCCATCCACATGCCATAAGGTCCTTTAGAAAGTGAGTACAAGTAATTCTTTATTAATAATCACAGCAACTAAGTTACTGGGGCCTGGAGAAACTTTCACACCCAATGAGAAAAATTCTTTGTGTAGCGTTTCTATGTAATTTAGTTGCATTTTCTGGGGCACATGATGCATCCAGGAAGAAATCCTTCATGACTTCCATGCCCTAATGTGTCCTATCTCCCTAACTAGGCTGCTCTATTGGCACTACCAGCAGTACACCTGAACCTTTTACAAGCGTGGTAACTTTCCTCCTCACAGAGTAAGGCTAAGAGCTTGACAAAAGCACTACACATGTATTTTCCTGCATAAAACAATCTCTCCAGAAAAAAAAGATTGTTTACTGCAATTATTAGGTTAAAGGGCTGGACACTGCCTTCACTTAGAATCCAACGTGTCAGTATCCTGCCTTGGCAGAGATCTCTGTGTTGGACTGTTTCAGCCATGTGGAGTGACTGTTGCTTTACAGAGTCTTTCAGCAGCTTCATTGTGAATCCCCTTCCAGATGTGGCTTCCACTAGGGCTGAAAGGTGGCACAGACTCGGATGGGAAAACTGATCCTGCTTTCCTCCTGAGACCTTCAAGCAGGGAGCAGAAAGTCTCCCTAGTGGAGCTTGGGACAGCAAAGTAATCTATAGATTTCAGTCTTCTCAACAGCACTGTCACTGAAAAACTTCTAGTCTATATTTTAGACACTCAGAAAGAAGGTGGAAGATTCTGGGAAAAGACATTTTTGAAAAACAGGAAATAAATGGAAACCTAACATTGTATTGACAAGTATGAGGCATACCATACATTGAAGCCAGGGCTTTAATGTGGCCTCCTAGGCAATGATAAAAGGACAGCTCTAGAACACCTTCAGGAAATACCTATCATTAAAATAAGGTAATAAAGAATTCTTTCAGATTTCTCTAAAACTAACAGAGAAATCCCTTTCATTTTTATCTAATCAGAAGTAATTGGCTTGGTTGTATTACCATTACAACTTAATAAATTTTCGTTTTACTGTGTATACTTTACACACAGCCTACAAAGCTCAAAGTTCTGTGGGTATCCTAAGGCTATCGATATTCCACAACACACTCATGAATAACACCCCGCTCTGCTCTACTGCAGCACAGACTACATCCAAGAACAGTGATGCTAAACTCCTGCCTACCTTTAGGACAGATGTCAGTGCAGGGCTTGCACATCTTAATACCATTTTCTTCAACCTCCATCTTGGAGCTCGGACACGCACGGACACAAGAGCTGGAATCTACCACAAAGTTGTCTGAAGAGAAAAAGCAGATATTGGCAGAAAGCAAACCACTGAGGTAAGTAATACACATGGTTTTGGATGCTATGTCAATACATGTTATTAATTACCACATTAATTACCACAATTAATTAATAATTCCACATTGACATTAACATTTTATGTTCAGTGCTTTCAGAAGTGTATAAGCAAATTAGGCATGTTTTTTGAGACTTATGAAAATCCATGAATTGTCAGGTCTGATCTGCCTCCTCTCCCAATTTGGTTTTATTATTAATCATAGCAAAAAAAGCTGCAGTAATTGAAGAAAAATAAAACAAGATGCTCTGCCCATCTCTTTCATGCGCATTCAAATATATACATCTGGGATAAAACATCACACAAGACAACGACAAGTATTTCAATTTTGCCTTGTAAAACAACTGCCAAAGGGGATATAGACTGATCCTACCTAATTGAAAGCTTAATGCTGCCAGGAAAAAAAAAAAACAAAGGAAAAAATATTCAATGAAGTATTTGGACAAAGAATCATATGCCTTAAGTAATGCATGTTATACCAGTTCTGTGTTAAAAAAAAAAGAAAAATAAAAATCTTGCTTCAAAAAACCCACCACTCTATTACAGACAGAACTAAACCTTGACAGTCCCAGCCTCAGCCTACTGTCAATCTGAAGTTCTCCACAGAGATTCAAAATCTGGATTTTGGTTTGGGCTGAACTGTATTTCCATTTATTATAGGTTACCCATCCTTCTTATATGCAATTTATGGATAAAATAATTAATGCACAACTGTAAACCTTGGTGGGAATGAAAGGGAGAGCAAGAATACCGTCTCACTTATTTTTCTTTCTAACTAAAACAGCAGTATCAAAGACTAACTATGTAAGTGATGATCCTCTCATTTTTTCTGTTACTTGCCATCATCTGTCTGGTATCTCAAAAGCATGTGTTTTTTACATGCATGAGATTACTCTTTTTTTAACTTCCTCTTCCCCTCTAATTTTAATCTGGAGTTTTAAGACTCTGTTGCTGTCAGTATTGCATGGGTTTTCCTCACTGGCCAGAACTGCTAGGAAAATAGTTACAGTAACTTTCTGTCAAACCATCATTACTCCAAGAAAAGGGCACTGATATCATAAAAGCATTTGGTGCCAACTAGTGCTGGTGGTGGACTGTTATTTTTCTGAAACAGAAATTTACATCCATTTACAATCCCCCTTTAACAGTTCATTTTGAAATTTACAAATGCTGATCTAAAGCATGAATGTAACCTGTGGTGGTCAGGTGATGAAAACAACAACCTAGTGAATTTCCTTCCTTTAAAAAAAATCGCTAAAGGATAAGGATACTTGGGAAGTTTCACTGCCTTTAGTTAACACACGACTGAGTTATTACAGGCTGCAAGGACACGTGGAGTGATTTGAGATAGCACACTATACACTTAGCTCTCATTCTCTCATTGTTTTCTAAGGTCCCTAAAATGCAACTCAAACTTTCCATCGCTGCAGGAAAAGACAGCTAAAGCAGCACTTACGTGGGCACTTTTTGACACAAAAAGCCCCATAGGTGTATTTGGCATTGTGATTATGCTCCAGCTGGAAGGTGGTAGGATTGTATACAAAAGTCTGGGGGCACTGCGTGACACAGGCACCACTATCGTTGAAATTCATACAGGCCTGCAAAACAAGGGAGAAAAAAAAAAAAGTTATTCAGCTGCTTTGGCGTGGTTGGGTGGGTTTTTTTTTTAGTTTAAAACACAGTCTTAGCTGTTCCAATGCATTGCAACAGTGAGGAATGTGATACACAGTTTTCTAACCTTCACTCTGGCTACTTAGATTTCTTGCTAGAATCTTAGCAAATACATGACATAAAAGGGAGCCCAAAGAACCCGCTTAATTTGAAACAGTTGACTGTTACAGCACTTCCTACAAAAACATAACAACACTGTAATTTGTTTCATAACTACTGTTACTACTAGCAATCAACTAATTCACCACTTGATAGGACATTCTAAAACTGCCAAGAGTGAACCAGCTATTTATCATAGTCAGTCTAAACAAATGCTAATGACTTTTTCAGAGGTTCAACCTCTAGATTTCTTTCAGCATGAGTCCATCGTCCAGCTCAAAACTGAAATTCCCAATTAGAAAGCAAGAGGGATAAGAGCTTCTTTGAGCTAGCACAGGAGGGGGTCATTTCCCTAAGTGGCAAGTTTAACAAGGTCAGTTGCTTCACACACTGAGGAAAGAAAATAAGACTTTGTATCACTTAGCATTCAAGCTCAGCCACCCACAGCTGACAGACGACAGGGCCCTGACAAATGAAGAGGCAAGTGTGTGGATACAGAGAGTAATGGTATGCAGGAAAAATAATTGACCATGCAAGGTTGATAATTAGTAACAGAAAAACACCACCAATTTTGACAATCCTTATGACCACATATCATGACTACGGTTTTAACCACTGCTTGTAAAAAATTGTTGGGAGTAATATTCACAAAGCGTACCATACATGTTACATTTCATATGAATATGAAAGCTGTAGCTTGGCTTGGATTTCTCCAGCAGTTTAAGCAACCACTGCTACCGGATTCTGCTTCCCCACTAACCTGCTTCCAGAAGCCAGGCTGCTTTACAAGTTTAATCTAGGGATAAATCCTTCTGGTCCTTTTCCAGATTATAAAAAATACAGATGGCTTCAGATCTTTAAACAGTCACCAAATATACCATTGTGTGTACCACATTCCCTCCCCTCCTGGGCCAGAAATGAGAGAAAAGTGAAAAAGATTCCTTTGTTCTGTTGCTTTCACTAACAGTTCTTATCTCCATTCAGATCAGGAACAGCACTGAGGGAGGTCACTTGTCCCATCAGAAGATTTCAGAGGGGAGAGGCCAATAACACAACCAAGGAAGAAGGGCAAAATCTGCTGCTGAAAGGGACAACGAGGGTGTTACATGATGAAGGCAGTGCCCTATTGTGCTACAGGGAGCGTGAGCTTCCATAATCCTCAGAGGCTTGCAGGTAAACCAAGCTGATCCTGTGTTTCCTGGTTCTTCAAAATGCATATTACAAAAACTGTCAGTTTCTCATTGAACCAAGATTTGGTTTGTTTGTTTTTTGAAAAAAAGAGATAAATACAGTCGGTTACCTCCTTACTAAGAACTGGCTGGGAAGCCCACCTGATGAACAAGGTTGTGGCACTTTTCTGGTTCCGATGTGCACTCAACCAGGCCCTGCTACACATTTCAAGTTTCAGATCCAGTTTGGTTTTGAATGCAAGATAAGAACATCTTCTAAACTTTGTTTTATCATCTTTGCTTGCAGTTTTGTCAGATGATGATTATTGCCTTGCTTTTAGAACTGAATATGCAAATGAGTATACGGCAGCATATGGAGGAGGGTGGATGAATTTTATCTAGAAATATTAAAACCATATTTACAACAGGATGCTGTTGCAAGCTGCTATAATACACTAAAGGATTTGTAATGCTTCAGAAACGGTACTTCTGCTTATTAATAAATAATAATTTAGCTGTTTCCACAATGCATTTTTTTACATCCACTGTTGACTTAAAAGGTACTCTAATGTACACGACAATCCTCTGCCAATGGTTAACTAAACTGGCAAGGTAAAGCACACTGTTACTCTTCAGAGAGATGGCAATTCTCAGGAAAAGCCCACCTAGAAGATTTGGGAACTTCGAAGTTAGGACTACAATGTTGTGTATCACTTGCAATTGCTTCAGTAATACATGCAAACTTGTAGCATTTGGTGCTAAATGCTGCTAATTTGTGAATGAAAGCACAGGAACACACACAGGGAAAAAATAAAGTTGTATCTCAGCTGAAAGCTAAGCTCTGTTTTCCATAGCCTAAAGGATTACACTTTTCACCCAGTGTGTACTAAGCAAGTAATGACTTGCCCTGAAAACTGCCAGATCCCTGCTGAATTTCTTTTACACTGCTCTCGGGCCAGGAGTGAATGAGAATAAAGCCCTGGGTGCTTCTCTGCTGGATCAAAACAAAAACACTAGTTGATTTTTTAGCATACATATTTCCATAACGGCAAGAGTTCAGAAACTCATTTTCTTTAAGGCTGCAATATTACAGAATTTATGCTGCAAATAACTCCTCCTTAACCTTTGGACACCCAAGATGTGGGTTCAACACATCAGTTTTGAGGATGTTCCTCAACAGTCATATGGGAAGATCAACTGCATTTTTCCTCTTTCCTTTACCCATTTAGATTGTGCGTGACAGGGGAATGGATGTTATTTTCCCATCTCTCCAGTCCAAAGCCACTGCAGAACACAGTGGGCACTGGATCGGGTGTACCACGTGTTGAGCATGCAAAGCCCCAGCCACAAAGAATGGTTTTTAGTAAAACCTTTCAGCTGTTAAATCAGGCCATCACTGCATTTCATCAGCAGTGAAAGTACAGCATTTAGAATGCGTTTTTGAAGCACAACACCTACCACTATCAACTGATACCCTGAACAATGAGAAAGTTTCAGGTTCAGCCAGGGAAAGATTCATTTTTGCTGGTTCATTATAACCCATTTGCCTACAATATCAAAACATCTACAATCGTCCATGCCATAAGATACCGCCTCCTAGTCCTATGTGGCAGATTTTAAAAGGAGCCTATCCAACTCTGTAGATACCTGTCTCTTCAGTCACTGGGGTACCTTTGAAAACCCACCTCTCTGTGCATGTTCTAATTCTAGGTTTCTTTAGGCCTAGGTTTGCTTCCCCAGAAAACATTAGCAAAACTTGTCTCTGCAAACCGGTGTGATGAGCTACACATTTCTTGAGATCAGTGTTGGGTTCTGAAGCTATTTACACCATGATTATAAATAGCAGACTGTAAACGACTGTAGACAAATTTGTCTAAAGGCCTGTATGTTCAGATTATCTTTTATTTTATTTTTTTAAGGAAAAAGTTAGCCTTTTCCTCTTTTCATTTTAAGCACACAGTAGCATCCATTTGAGGTAGTGTATTTTGGAAACCTCTTTCCTTCCATCTCCACTAAGAAGCGTGGCCAGTAAAAAAGCTGAGTTTAAATCAAGCCTGGCTGTAAAAGGGAACACCTTTCAGAGAGAAGCTAAATAGCATTCTTGACTTTCAAATAATAAGCACACAGAGCAGTAATAAAAGCCATGCTCAAATGCAATGATAAATTCTTCTAAAAATTCCCTATCACCTCTAAAAGTTAATTTTAGAAAAGCAAAAGATAAAAATCACAGAGATTAGCATATTAATAGTTCCCAATCTGTATTTACAAATCTCATAAATCTGTTAATGGGTGATATTAAGTAGATAAGTGATGTTAATATAATGTGAGAAATATTAGATGTTAAAAATTACAGTCTAAATCTGGGAGTGTGCACGCAATACATTAAAAGGGACAAAATTGTGAATTTCATGGATTAAAGCATTAAGAATTTGCAGCGTGGCTGCTAGGAACTTAGAAAAGGAGGAATCTCACACATACAAAGCAATCGGTGTCTTTAGGTCCAGAACAGCCCCCAGCGCATTCCCGGTGGCAGCAGTCGCTGACGTAGGGCCCGTAGCACCGTCCATCACACTGCTCCGCACACACCGTCTTCGTCACTAGGAGAAGGCAGGGAAAATCACCACGTCAGAACCACAACTAAAGAGGGAGCTCTTCAACTGCACACTGAGGGAAACAATAAACTAAAGACCACACTGAAAAAGCCCACAAGTTTTAAGGTAATTGCTTCAATGGTACTGGTCACTTATATCCTCGGCAGGGTACCCTCATAATAGTCTCTTTAGGAACACATATGTTGCTCAGGGACTGCAGAGGGAGAATTTTTAAAGTCTCATTTCTTACTCTTGGAACTTCAGGTGGAATATTATTTTCAAATTACTAGTTTATTTAAAGAGCCGATAGAAGGATATGAAAAAAAAAAACCATAAGATAACAGAAGAGCCCACCAGTCCTGTGTGTTTTCCCCCATGAAGAACACCGAGTAAATGAGTGAAATTCAGAGTTCAGCCAGCAATCTCAGAACCAAACGATCTTCTTGATGGCAAACAATTTGACAAATTGGCAATGAGGTAACAGAAGAGAATACAACCTGCAGACTGGAACACATTGGAAACACCACTGCGTTTTCTAAGTAACACAATCCAGCCTTCATTCACAAGGGAACATTTTCCCAACTGGAAAGCACAGGGATTTAAGTGGTACCACACTACTGTATCTCAGCACTTAGTCTTGTCCAAAGAACGGTCAAGAAGTGAAGCCTCACTTGTTGGTCAACAAGTGGAGCCTCACTCCTCCCCTCACTCAACTATAGCTTCTATCTTTATTTTATGGGAAAAGAAAATTAATATTATCCGCAGCACTATACCATCCACTGCCTACAGACTGCCAGGAAGCAGTGCTGTCAGCTGGCTTTTGATAAAAGCAGGAATGTTACGTTTCTGTAATTAACCTTTAGCATTTATTTTGTTAAAAGCTTTTAATTGCTTCTCTCTGGAAAACACTTCTCAAGAAGCCGGAGAACACAAAATTCCACCTAACTTTCTGCTCAATCCTACTATTTAATGTATAGCTACCTCCTTTATAAGTACTCTGTAATCCAAATTCCCTCCACTACTTCTGGAAATATTTAAGGTAATGTCAAAGCTTTTTGATATACAAAACATTTATTTAGGACATGAAAATGTAACTAACCAAAGAGAAGTCATCACTTATAATCAACAGAATAAAGTGATGCACATTTAGAGTAATTCCATCTTGCTGATACCAGAGGCAAACCCCCAAACAAAAAGCGCTTTTGTGCCTTATGCAATCTGATTTAAGAAATAAGGGAAATTTCTGTACATGCATTTGCTGTTAACACTGCTAGGGAAACAGATTACAAGGATTTGTTTATTTAAGTATCGGTATTGATAAACATTAGGACAGAGATAGGAAACAGTGGCATACGCTAAGCAAAACACACCTGTCACAGTACGCCACCACCACACCATTAGCTGATAAGCAATGAGGCTCATCTCAGGAAAACGAACAAGGACCTCATTTAGTCAGTGAATGCATATTGGTTTTATGCCATTTCAGAAACTGGTCCATAGTGCCTCGATTTGCACTGGAACGGGCACTTTCTGCTTTGATCTCAAAGGGAGACGAAGTCCCGACTTATCCTGACTTGATGGAGCACCCTATTTACCAGAGGCTCCCCCTCTGCCATCAGTGGAGAGACACAGAAGCAGAGGATATTCATTCCATTCCGCCCCATAACCCAAATTCTCTGTGTTTACCCGTGTCACTCCTCAGAGAAAGACCTGGCCCCTAAGCCCAGGGGGCACCACCCAAACACTCTTCCCTCCCTTTCACACAGCAACCACTCGTGACCTCGCTTACCTTACTTTTTAAAATGCCCTCTCCTTTGCCACAACTTTCTGCTCCTCTGGCTGTTGTTACAGCTGTGGGCAGCAGGACGAGCTCGGAAGCCATGCACCACAACAGCCCTCACACCGCTCGCATGAGGACACTAAAATGGCCGCCGTCTGCCCCGCCCCGCCCTCCCAGCATGCTCAGCGCCCCCTTCCAGAAGGTTCTGCGGGCAGCGGGCAGGTTCCCCTCACGAGCGCCACCCAACCTGCCACAGGCTCAAAAATTAACTAGCACTATATTTCCTTTTTTTTTTTTTTTTTTTTTTTTTGCAAGGAGTTTTTGGGAGCACTGAAATCAGCTAAGCAAATGATACTGATCTCAGTGCCTATTA
>NW_015090948.1:1956641-2164125 GCF_001431845.1 Calidris pugnax | reverse complement strand
TTTTTTTTTTTTTTTTTTTTTTTTCCTTCCAATTGCGCTAGAGCCAAACAGGAGGCTACAATCAGTGCTGTTACCACAGGAATGGAGGACAGGATAGCACAGCACAGCTGCTCAATGGCAGGACGCTGTTAAAAGCCTTCCTTGCTGTCGCTCAACAGCAATTTCACCTTTTTGCCTAAATCTGGGAAGCTTTGCTGAAAGCACCTCTGTGCAGACAATTAGTAAGAGCCACCTAATTAACTCAACTAGAATTTCTTTACCTGCTGTTAGGGAGCAGGTCAAGATGTCCCACCATCACTGTATAACCATTGCTTCCCCATGGAGGAGGCTTCTGGGAAGACTTTTAGAGGCTAAGACGCAAAGTCACAGAATGACATGGGGTTGGAAGGGACCTCTGGAGATCATCTAGTCCAACCCCCTGCCAAAGCAGGGCCACCCAGAACAGGTTGCACAGGAATGTGTCCAGGGAGGTTTTGAATGTCTCCAGAGGAGACTCCACCACCTCCCTGGGCAGCCTCTTCCAGGGCTCTGCCACCCTCACAGGAAAGAAGTTCCTCCTCATGTTTAGGTGGAACTTCTTACACTCAAGTTTGTGCCCATTTCCTCGTGTCCTATCCCTGGGCACCACTGAAAAAAGACTGGCCCCATCCTCTTGACACCCTCCCTTGAAGTATTTCTAAGCATTGATCAGATCCCCCCCTCAGCCTTCTCTAGACTAAAAAGACCCAAGTCCCGCAGCTTTTCCTTGTAAGGGAGATGCTCCAGGCCCCTCATCATCTTTGTAGCCCTTTGCTGGACCCTCTCCAGCAGTTCCCTGTCCTTCTTGAACTGAAGAGCCCAGAACTGGACCCAGTGCTCCTGATGGGGCCTCCCCAGGGCAGAGTGGAGGGGGAGGATGACCTGTCCCAGCCTGCTGGTGACACTCTTCTTGATGCACCCCAGGATGCCATTGGCCTTCTTGGCCACAAGGGCACATTGCAAAGTCCCAGCAGCTTGTCCCACACCATCACCTGCAAGAGGTACTGGGGATCCTCACCGCTGCCTCCCCAACAACAAGCCCCAAGGAGGTGAATCCCCAGCCTGGAGGGAAGGAGCGACCTGCCTCTCCTGTCCCTGGTATCCCTGACCACAAACTACACTGACCACCCCTGGGCACATTTAGAAAAGGCACGGTCGTCTTGTCAACTCACAAGCTATTACTTTTAGCGAGCCTGGATCTGTATTTGCAGGATTACACGCTTCTTTCAAGCTGAGCCGCAGATAATGGCGCTTCCCTGGGCTGCGTAGTTTAAACAGCGGTGGGGAAGGAGCTCCAACAACAGCAATGGATTTAAGCAATTTACTGACATCTTTTGAGCAGTTTTCACACTATTAGGCTAGGACAAAATAATCTAAATCATTCATCCTCCTCTAGAGCTCCACAGTAACATTTGTGCAATGTATAAAGTTACAGATATTGTCATATTTTTTTTTAAAGAAATCTCTTAACTTTTTAAGAGACTACAACACTTTATTCTGGAGTATGCTTCCTTTTTTAAAAAAAACACAAGAGCACTCCCCACATCAGAGATGACCTGGAGAGATATGGCTCCCTTTTCAGCACAATACTTATGGCTTCAAAAAGCATACTACAAAAAGCTTACAATTAGGCACCAGCTTAATGAGGGCCTCTACCACGCTGTTCAGGGTAGGGAACGTTTTGAGTTTTCCTGGAGATTATTAAGTTATAAAGGGGTTTGCAGAATTTACAATTACAGCAAAGGTTTGTCACTGTTCTTCCCCAATTGTGTATTTTGCTGGGAAAGCAAACAATGCCAACAGAAATACCAACATTTAATTCTAGGCAAAGGCCACAACATACCATATTTATGTTTTGGTTCATTGAATGCTGTATTTGCATTAGAACTGCTACTGAGGGTCCAGCTCTGAGGAGGACTTGTCAGATACCTTCAGTGGCACCACACATCAAGACAGAAAAGAGCTTAGTGGGCTCTTTTTAAGGTCTCATATTCAAGACAATTTAAAATGAAGGGGTTTTCCCCAAAGCAAAAGAAACACAAGGCAGTACTATGTATTGTTTGAGGTCCCAAAACCATCTGATTGTTCAGATTCCAATAAACATAACTCAACAGTTCAGCTTCCTGCAATCATTACTATGGGGTAACCCTACAGAAAATGTGCAGAGCTGCACTGCTTTAAAAAGATAGCAAGCTTCTTCCCCCAAATGCAATCAGTTCATTCTATAGCTGTGACTTAAGACCTAAGAAAGACTTAAGAAGGAGTGAAACGTAAAGGTAAATGCTACCCAAAATATCAAACTGTACGTTCAGGTAGATGAATGTTGATGGGTGGCTCCTAGAGGGGACACATGGCTCAAGGTGGTGCCGGGAGTGGGCACCATCTTGGTGGTAGAGAACTGGGCAGCAGCTACGAACAGGCAGTGACAACCCAGAGCAACTCTGCTGCCAGCTGAGAGAGAAGAGTGGAGCAATACCCATCTCATCCTCCTGCCACCTTGCGTGGAGACTGTTCACAAGGGAGCCCCCTTCGCTAACCACAGTTGAGGCCCCAAATTTCAAACCAGACTTTTAAGGGTCAGCACAACCACCCACCCTGACGCCTGCTGACCCTTTGTGGGATCCCAAGAAATCTGAGGGTTTGGGCTGCACTGAACAGTCACATCTGGGGCGAAGACAGCAAAAGACAGTGGCAAACACCAAAGTTCTTGAAAAGACATGCAATGCGTTGGAATGGGTTTCTGGGGGAGTGCAAAACACTGACTGTCAATCTCTACTAGTATTTCGCTGAGATATAGGACTAAGTTGTGTTTAGGACAGGGTGGAATGGGCATTTCGTTCATATATGTGTGCAATTAATCAGTTTCTCTTATTGTTTCCCTTAATCTTTAATTATGTCAGGGCACTATAAAACTATGAATGAAAAAAATGGGAAGCAACTGAAATCAATGAAAAAGGTCCTATGAACATGCAAAGTTATTAGAGAAATACAAAGATTTTAATTAAAGATGCTGGCTCCGAGCAAAAATGCTGGGTTACCCTGATTGATCTAAGCTGCTGGTTCAGCTCTTTCTGTCTCCCCCTACCAGGCTCCTGCTTGCCTTTTGCTGCTCTAATTGGGTACTTCCTGCATCGGCACCTTCTTTTTCTCAGCAACATCAGCTGCACAAAGACTGTATAAATACAATTATGCTTATGCCAAACTGCTATACACATATACAGTCATGGAGCATTTTACATTTGCCGTATGTTGACATTTCGGGTTTGATTTAAAGGCTATTTTCCTTTTTTTGCATTCCCTCAGTTGGGCCTATATTTTAATTTAGATTTTTCTCTTTTGTTTCAATTATATTCCTCTAGGACAAAGTGCATAATCTGCCATTTTAATAAAATAATGTATTCAATTTATAAAAGTTTCAATTTCTATTCATACAAAAAGTAAAAAAAAAACCCACCCTAAACTCTTAACAGACATTAACAGCAAAAATAGTAACAACTTAACCACAGATTTTCAAATTTGATTAGCGACTTCCAAAAGCATTTGTTCTTGAGTTGTTTTTTTTTAAATTGGTTTACATTCTATCTAGTGGGTGCCCAATGCTCTTTGAAAACTTGAACATAGGATGTTCCATCTAAACATGAGGAAGAACTTCTTTCCTTTGAGGGTGGCAGAGCCCTGGAAGAGGCTGCCCAGGGAGGTGGTGGAACCTCCTTCTCTAGAGACATTCAAAACTTCCCTGGACACGTTCTTGTGCAACCTGCTCTGGGTGAACCTGCTCTGGCAGGGGGCTTGGACTAGATGATCTCCAGAGGTCCCTTCCAACCCCTATCCTTCTGTGATTCTGTGATAAATAGGTTCTTTTTTAAAGTATTGCCACATTAGCCTCTCCTGACACTGAAAAAAAGAATACAGTCTAGCTTTTAAATGTTTGATATTAACATTTACTAATAATTTTAATTGTAAAAGAAAAAATGGATTGTTACCTGTGTAAAACAGTACCCTGAAATTACATCTTCTCTACCTCCTAATAGAATGGTTTATTTTAAATTTCCTATTAATTGTTTTCTTAAATACGTAAATTTTCTTGTCACATTTAGAGCAACATTAGGACAGTTAGATGCAGGTGGTGTTTCAAATAGAGTGAGAAGTATAGCCAGACATTGCTGGAAGGCAACACACGAAGCAGCTCGGTAGATGATATTCATGCAAAAAACAAAAGGATTTTGATTTATTTTTTTTTTCTGTATGTAATTTGAAATGAAAGACACGGATTAAGATCTTTCATTTTTAATCCTTTTCCAGGAAAATAATTTAAATCTTATCTTGGGGGGGGAGGGGAGAAGCTCATTAGAATTTTTTGCTTCAGTGACTCAATAAAAAAAAAAAAAAAGAAATTATTAAAATGCAGATGTACCTCTGAGTTGTTTCTAGGAACAAAACTGTTTGACAGTGGGATGTAGTACTGCTGAAGTGTTTTCCTACTCACGTTTGAAAGACGTGCATTCCCAAGGTGAGTAGGTTCAGGTGTACGCTATGTTTGTGATACCATTCATCCTATCTCTGGCTTGTATCTAAGAATAACATTTATAAGCTTGAAAGCCAGGCGTGTTTTTTAAAGTCAGAAATGAAGGCAGCAAAAGCATATCACCACTTGCATTTTTATGTTTCGAGTCCCTACTTATATTGTTATTCTTCGCTTCAAACAGTTTTTAGAAAAACACTTATTGAGAAAGTGCAATGAAGAAATGCCCACTGCCAGCCTAATATTCATTTTTTTCCTTAAAACCTGCTGTTTACCCAAGGTGCTGCGAGGTCAAGGAGGCAAAGAGGAAGTCTATGAAACTACTGTCCTTGACAATCAGAGGCTGCAGAGTACACTGGAAGGTAAAAGGCCATAGAGTAGCTATTTCAAATTAGAAATGTGTGATCTGTGTATCTCCCTGGAACTTAGATGGCATATGTCTTTCTATAGTTTATTATTTTAAATCCACAGTTGTGCCTTTGCCTGTCCCCACTGTTTGGATTTGAGAGGGCAGTCACTGTGAAGAGAGAGATAGCTGTCACTCCTGGAGCAAACCTACCGTGCAGCTCTGCTAAGCTTCTGACTTCACAACACTGCAGATAAGTTTTTCTCTCTCTGGTATTATTACATTAATCCACCAAATCAGTTCACTTATCTGAGAGCAGTGCTTTGTAGGGGTTGATCCTGCCACGTGGACTTGTGCAGCCACACAGAGACCGGCTGGACTTTCCCACTCTACGGAAGGCTGGAGCCTCTGCTTGCTGGTGCAAAGGCCTGAGGCAGGATCACACCATCCTTAGAGAGTGTAAATGCCAAGGTTTTACACTATTCTTGGATAAGCTAACTACCAGGATAAGTCTACTCAAGTTTGGATTAATTACTCAGATTCTTACAGAGTTACTAGTTTTAATAGACCAAAAAGGCCTCCTGTAAGGGACAGAGAAAGAAACAGCACTAATTAATTCAAACCTAACCATGGTATAAAATAATTTGGTCAGTTTGGGTTTAAGTCCCTTTCTATTATCTACTTCACCGTGTAACCTTGATGTAAGGAGTCCTTCCGAGCACTGACTTCTTTGGGGCTTTCATAAAGACTGCCAGCAAAGGAAGGAGACACACTAGCTTGATTCGGATAAAAAAGGATCTGGTTAGCATCACTATCCCTGGTTCATTATGCAGTTACTCCTACAACCTGTCCTAAAGTGTTTTTAATTACACCTGTGGATAAAGCTCAGTATGAAATGGCAATTTAAGAACATGTTAACTGTAGCAGAGCTGTAACTGTCACCAGCTTTGCCAGCAACTTCAGCTGATGCTCCTGAATGAAAAGCAGCACCTGGGAGGGTGGCAGAGCCTCTGCAGACACAAAACTCCACCACACGTGCCCCTCGCTTTGCTGCGGGCAGGAGGTCAGCTTGGGTTTCCTGCTCATGCTCACTCACAAAGCGTTCATGTCAAGCTGTCTGCTATTTCTAATTTCCTCTTATCTCCCACTCTGAGTAGTCAAAAAAAAAAAAAAAAGCCATCGTTGCACTGTTCCTAATAAGTCTGCTATTTCTAATTTCCTCTTATCTCCCGCTCTGAGTAGTCAAAAAAAAAAAAAAAAAGCCATCATTGCACTGTTCCTAATATTTCCAACAAAAAAAGGCAGTTGACACTGGGCTCTCATCAGTTCAGACAGTTAGTTGGTGTACTTGCTTGATAGCGGTTAATGTGTCACAATCCTTTCCTCCTATCTACAAGTCAGCCAAAGAAACAAGCACAAGCCAGAGGAGCACTCTCTTGGGGACATATCAGCAACCATTTCATTTCCTAGGGAGAGTGACTCCAGTAAATGCAACCAATTTCCACGCTCCTAAATTTCAAAGAAAGGATATGTAAAGGATAGCTCTATTCCCATAAGGGGGAAAAAAGAAAAAACCTGTAGGAAAAGACAGCTCTCAATTTTCTCCTCTTTTATATTTGCTAATATTGTGACTGCACTTCTAGCTCCTTAGTGCCTATCTGAAGGAGCTGAAAGCACACAAGGAAGAAATTATCTCAATATCGTTCTTTTTTATTCATTTCAATGCTCTCTAAATTCAAGAGGACAGACAGACAGACAGTGTGAACAATGCTTCACTTACTACTTCTTCACAAAAACTCTATTATTCTCTTTCAGTACAACTCAAACACATTCTGAAGTCATATAAAGAGAACAATTCTGCAAGATAACTAATATTCCCAGGCTCCCACTGAAATTAACAGAGTATTTTGGCATTAGGAACTTTGCAGCATCAGGCCATCATTAAAGATCTCCAAATCTGCCTTGTAATTTTTTCTGTTCCTGAAGCATTCATTTCAGTGTACTCCAAAATAACCATAACTATTCTCTGGAGTCATGCTCCATGTTGCCGCCAAGAAGTGAAAAGAAAATTCAAGTTAGCTTAAGCATTTTTAGAAAGCACAAGGGAAGAAAGAAAAACATAAATTCATATGGGTGGAAAAAAAAAAGCAGGTTATCTGTTGGTAAAAACATCTGGAAAAAAAACAAACATAAATTCATATGGGTGGAAAAAAAAAGCAAAAAAAAGCAGGTTATCTGTTGGCAAAAACATCTGGAAAAAAAATTGAAATATTTTAGAATTCTACTAAACCCAGAATTTATCTTATCCTTTCACAATTAAAAAAGCTGGGTCCCTGTTACATCATTTTTCAGTCCTTTGTTTCTCAGGGTCTTGTATACTTACAGGTCTGGCAGTGATTCTCTGTGGGTCCCCAGCACCGGCCTGTGCAGGACTTGTGGCATCGACCACCTGCAGGACAGACAGGAAGAGAAAGATGAGAAATGTGGCTTCCTTTAATTTCTTCAACATCCAACAACTGCTGAAGAGGAGGGTCCATCTTGTCTTTGGAGTGGTTTTATGCTTTACCAAGGTTGAAACAGTGCCTGTAAAAACAGGCCCAGAAAAATAACCAGAATTGGTGTCAAACGTATATGAAATATGCCTACCTTTTAAAGTGCTTTATACCCTAAGTACATCCCTGCTACGTATAGTGACTGGGACATTTTAAACAAATAAACAAAAAAGATGAACAAGTCTGGAAGGCTGAGGAACAATTTTATCACCCAGTGCTATTATTGTTGCTCTCTACATCCATGTAAGACCCACTGATTCCTCCATAGGAATAGCTGCGCTAAAGAGGATATCTATCTATCTATCTATCTATCTATCTATCATCTTCCTACCTAGGTACCTATCTATCTATCTATCTCATGTTCAGTTTCATCTGAACAATGTGGTGATACACTCAATGCCTTTGATTAAAAGCCACCCCTCTCCCCCAAAAGCTTGCATAGTCTTCATGTCCAATATCACGGGAAAGGAAACGTGCCCTATGCAAGCGCTTAACCCCAGCAACAACTAAGCTCACAGGACCTTTCCTTTTCTGGCTGCTGGTTCTCTAGTTGCCTGCTGTTCTGCTTCTGAAGGAATCTCATGTTCCTTCAGAACCTAGAGGTGATGCTCTACATGGTCCTTCCATATACTGAAAAGTTTACTTCCTCAAGAAAAGGAACCGTAGGTGCTTTCTTTGTAAAATACAGATGGAGGAGGAAGAGTTAGCAATAGCAGCTTCTATAAACTGTGTAGTGACTGAAACCAGCTTGGACTGAAGAGGGACTTGAGTTCACCCTGACCACTACGCGAGGAAACGGAAAGCAGGCAGAAGTACTGGCACATTCTCCTCTGGCTGCATCTGATGCTATTTGAGAAAACACTCGAACAGTCCCACACTAATCCTGACTGCAAGTGAACAGAGACCTCATTGCACAGCTCCCATCCAGACATGGCCAGAGCTCGGTCCCACTCCTCCTTGTAGTGCTTCCCCCTCCTGAATGCCAAACAGCCCCAGAGAATGCACGGAGAGCCTGCCTTACTGCACCTAAAGTTTAGCACCTAAAGCTGCTGAACCCCAGGTGTGGCAGTGCCTGAGGTGGAGGCAGCCAAGCCCTTTTATACCCAGCCAAAGCTGAAGGGACAGGCTGAGAAACTGAATGGAAGCATTGTTCCTATGCACAGTCCTTATCACTGCTTTTTTGACCACAGGAGCCTAACCACATTTCTGATTAAACTTTTATTCATCACTGAATACTGCTGAGATTCTATTAAGCAAATTTCCCCTTTGAACCCGATCCAGAAGCTTACCTTTCAATCCTATATTAACAACAGCTGCTGTTAACGCTGCTCTATTACACTAAATCAAATACTTCCCACGTGCCCTGATGGGAGACAACACTGGAGAAAATGCAAAATGTCTCTCAAAGGTTGGATCGCCCCAAAAGAAAACCCTGCTCCTCTGCTAGCAGTGTGCTTATGCCTCAGAGACGTCGTAGAGTTGAGCAAATCCACAGTGATAGTTGTGTAAAGTTCTGACTTTGTGTCACTACTTTTGCAAAGCTCACATCCTTCCCCAGGCACTCTCCACAGCATTCGTGGTGCTATTGATGATGCTGTATGGTAATTACCACACTGCATGCCAACTACCTTGTTAAAACTACCAGCTCCTTGCTGCATTCATGTTCATTTAAAGCAATTATACTCGGGAAGGGTTGTTGCTGACATCACCAGCACATAATTTGCTGTCACATTCTGCCATCTGTTTATTTAGATCACAAATGTACTATAACTACATAACGCAAACTCATTCTGGCTGACAGGGAGGGGACTCCATCTGGCATGAATAATGCAACTTTAATCAGTAATAACGATTATTATGATTATTAAGAGACTACTGAAACCCTGTGCAGAAAGCAAATACATCCGTATTGATTTATAAGAATGGAAGTTTAAAAAGAAGGCGAGGTAAACAGCAAATTAAAGGAAGAATTTTAACAGAGCTGACTCAGTAGGATACAGTTTGTTTGTTGGCTTTGGTGCTTCACCCAAGGGAGTAAAAATGGTCCCCAGGAAGTGGGTTTTATAAATGGGCTATCCCTGACCAACAGAGGAAGTGGGAAGGAGAAAGGGTAGGGCCCCGGATGCATGCTCAAATGGTCTTTTCACCACTTGCTTTGCTCAGTCCTCATCTGAGTAGGAGCTTCCCTGCTGAGGGCAGCTAGTGAAGAACCACAACCCACGCACAGCAGAGCCTCCTCTTGCAAGACTCTATTTTATGCCCGATCCTTCCTTGTGGTCACATCTCATGCCTGTTTAGCTTAAAGGGTCTGGAGTTTCGGGAGAAAGCCAGAAGCCCTGCAGCTGGATGCAGTATAAAGCACTGCAGAGATCAATTGTAGCCAGATATACCTGATGCAGAACATGGCACCAGCTTGGCTGTTTCTTCCTCTTTCTGTCCCTGGATTCTATCTCCTTCCAAAACACATTGTACGCTCCGGGCTTTCCACTGCAGTGCTTGCAGTGAGGTAACAGAGGAGAAACTTCAAGCATCCCTCCAAGTGATCTCTAACTGGAGAGGCCGCCCACACTTCTGCAAAAGCTATACTTAAAATAAAAATCTTCATACCTGAAACTTCTAGGTGCTGAGCTGACCCTCAGTACACAACCTACAATGTTATTCAGCCAACTCTACTCCTCCTGGAAATAAAAATGATCCAGCATCTTCAAAAACCATTTTAAAAACTTCTTTAACTTGCACGCCTGCTTCCTGGTACATGACTTTGTTTGGCAGTGTCAGATGATCATTTGCATTTAAATAGAGATATTTAACAATATAGCAAGAAAAGGCTGCCAGTTTTCTTTTTTTCTCATTGGGAACTCCAAGTATCTGCTTCATTGTTTTCACTTTTCTCAGCTGCACAGACACAACAAGGAGCTGAGCTTGTAGGCAGCACACCTCTGAATTGCATTATGTGTCTGTTTGAAGGTCAAATATACTGAGAATTAAAAACAAAAAAACAAACTCCCTCCAAATAGTGTGCCTATTTTGGTTTGTTTGTTTAAAAGGAAAAATAACTTTCTTTGGTCTCGGTATGAAATGGTCTAAGTTCTGCCCTCACGTAGCTCAGTATTTCACCTGGTTTTCCCCACTGTAATAAGGACAGATTGCTGCCCATTAAAGATCAGCTCTGTAAATCTAACACAAAAATAGTCCCATGGAAGTAAACATAAGTAGCCAGGAGCATAAGGAGCACTCATGTGAGGACCAGGTCTCAATGATTAGATATGTATATCAGGCTTAAACGCTAATAAATCTATTGACCCTAAGACTGATGAGGTCCTTGAAATAATTATACTACTTCTCACAGATTTTTCTGTATATATTTCTTAGAATTTTTAGATTGTAGTGAGCCAATAGATTTGAGAAAAAGTCATCAAATAATTCTTGGCATAAAATAAACTATTCCCGTTATTCCTTGTGTCTCTGAAACCTTCTAAAACCCTCCAATATACAGCAGCAAGGGCTAAAAGAAACAACTAATGAAGAAATGGCAAACCATGAAACTGCAGAAGGGCCTTCCTTTTGTTTTGATGCAGCAAAAAGCAGAGAGGTAGAATTCCTTCCTATGATTTCCTCCACTGGTTCTTGACATCAAAAGATGCTGAGTGTCCTAAAGTCCTGGTGGCAACTCAGGGGATCTAGGAACACTCAGCCGCAGTGAACCAGTCCATCTGTAACAACTTATCGGATATGTTCTTATTACAATCAGTGATTCAAGAATTAGCTGGAATTGGGGAAAAAAATTATTCCGCAGGGCTCTACCTTGTAAGCACTACCTTGCCCATTCACTTAATTCTTGCACATTAGCGAAAGCGCATAAGAAAAATGTGGGGGGATTTTTGTTTCCTAAATGAGATATGGAGAGGAAGAACCTGGAAATGTCTCCTGCCTCATTACAGCTGTGATGCTGGAGTACCTTTCTGCTCCTGAGTAGTAGCATTGTTTGGCGTACACGATGACATTTTTTCATTAGATTGCAGAGAAGGAGTTAAAAGGAGGCTTACATAATTTTTACAGGGTTTGTTATGAAACCTAATTTTAGAAAGGGCAGATTCCCACTGGAACATGAGAATTACTTTTGCTTTGGCAGATTCCACATGGAATACCAATGACTCGTCTCCTGGACTCGTCTTCCCTTCGCCAATACTACTGCAACACATCCTCATTATGGACTCTGGCACAGAGTATCATTGCTGCAATTTCCAGGATATAGTTTTATCGAGGGAGATGCTTCTGCTCTCCCAGCCAGAAAAAGTCACCAGCAGAAAATGTTTGCTCACTAGCTTGGGAAAGACCAAGGTTACTTCATCCTTGTGCTTTCCTGAGAATTGAGAAGGGCTTTCCTTTGGCTCCTGGCTGACTTTATTATTTCAGGAACAGTAAAACCACAAAGGATTAAGTTACTGACAAGACAAGAAAAATGAAGTCCTCCTCTTAGCTCTAAGCTCAGCATAGCACAGAGAAGACACACTGCTTCTTCCCCATCAGTTATGCCAGCTGCCTCGAGCAGACCTCTCTCAGTAGGAGAAGGAAAGCAGAAATAAGAGAAGAAATAGTCTCACTTTGCACAAAGCTTGCATTTACAGATGGTTTCTACCAGGTTAATAAATCATTAATAAAGGTTAGCGTACCTGCAACACGCTGATACTGAAGTGTGAATAAACACAGCCAAAATAAAGTGGCTTTGATGGTTACAAGCCATGGTTATAAGCAACCTCTTTACTTATCTAACAGTCTGAAATAATTGATTAACTATCAAAACATCTATAAATCATTTATTAGTTTCTGTAAGCTACATATAAACTCATCCTTCACCTAAAAAATTCACTTGTGCAAAAATGCTAGAGATGCCATATAGATGTTTCTACACGTAACTAGCCCTAAGGTCCAAGAAGTCCCAGGTACACTCTGCAGCAAGAGTCCCAGTCTCTTTTTTCCACTGCTTCGAATGGACAGAAGATTTAAATGCGCCTGCGCGTCGTTTTTCTAGGCAGCTGAAACTCCCTAGGATTTATATATGAAGCGATAACAAAATCAAAATATAATGCAAACACTGCAGCACAGCATTAACAAGAATTAAAGATACTATTGTTGTGAAGGATTGTTCTGCCTTTATCAGGCTGTAATGCTTTCCGTGTCCTTGTCTGACTATTCCTATTGTCACACATTCATTCATTCATTCATTCACATCCTATTGTCACACATTCATTCATTCATTCACGGTTCTTTGTTAAGTAAAAATCATTTTGCATTTGCTACCAGCCCTGTTCTAGCCTTCAGATCTCTTCTATTGATTTGAAAGTTAATTACCTAACAGAGACTCACACTTTTCAGGATTTCCTTTCTTCATAGCAGGAGAGACACATGTTGCAAGAGAAAGTAAAACTTTCTGTAAAAGAAGAAAGTCATAGAAATATCTAGGGCTCATTTTCTCTTCCTCTCTGTAGAAGCGTTATGGGATACAATAATCCAAGGGTCAATTCCTTTACTGCTACCAAACTATGTTGCTCTCACTGATGTCAGAGGAGTTCACTTCAGAATGCATCACCAAGTAGTTTTCCGACATGGGATTAGTCCCATAAAACTCAGGCTTTTCTTTAACAGTCTGTAACTGCACTGATATTGTTGCTTTTTTTTTTTTTTTTGTGGTAAATGGCAGCACTTCAACCAACCTTTCCGTCTCGTGTCTCTATCTTCTACTCCAAATTCTCCATGCCCAATACAGGTACCCTGCAGAAATATTAACGGGATCCCTATAGTGAAGACTTGCATAGTGGCCATCAGTGATGAATACTTACACTGTGAAAAATCACAGCGCTTTTTGTGGCTGCCACCATCATCCCTAATCAGTTTTCCAGCACCCAGCCCCTAACAGCCAGGTGTGTGCGCATCCAGGGTACGGAGTCCACTGGGGTTCAGCAACAGTGAAAACTCCCTCCCTCTAAAGATCACTTCCAATAGGAAGCTTCATTCTGCCATTCAACACCTCTATCTTCCCCTCATCTTCCTCAGTAGATAAGAGACACGCACACAAACGGAGAGAGACTCGGGAACAGGCAGCTGAAAAGAAACTGGCATGGGAAATAGGTCTGGGAAATTAAAACAATCCATAAGATATGCCCTGAAAGACAGGCACAGGGAGAGATATGGGAACAGCACACCAGAGAGGGGAGAGAGGAAACGGAGATAAAATTGAACCAGCACTGAAGAAAACAAAAACTGAATACCAAAGGGGGATGCATTTTCTTGAGTAATGTGTGATGGAGACAACCTTCCCATGTGCACAGGGAGCGGGGATCTGTTGAGACCTGCAAAATGACGGAGTTTTGCTAGATATGCTGGTGGCACACAGTTTTGATATTAAGAGAGATTGGCCACCAGAGGTAAAGGAATAAATGGAAAGTCAAGAAGAGCATGTCAGCAGCACCGACCGGGCTCAGGCTGGTGGATTCATATCTCTCACTGACAGCTCTGAGCCGATAGGAAGGCTCACTGTAACATGACTTCAGCTGCTACAGAAAAATGCTTTCAGGCCACAGTAACAGCTACAGAAAGGGACCTGAGTGGGGTAATGAAGACACTGGTTATTTGTCTCCGCCAGGAACAGACAGCACCGGTGAGGCTGTATGACTCGATGCATTAATTGGGGGTTTAGTCATCCACACAAAATAAAAACTTTCATATATGACATCGTCTAAAACTTTACACCGATTAAGCAATTAGGAGCTATTAATTATCACTGTGTATAGCTGTTAGCACAGAGCAATGTAAGTGAATTCCCCCCACTGTGGTGGTGAATTAGTTCCAATCGGCATCAAATGCCTTTCTGAACACACACACGGGGATCCTGAGCAAATGGGGAGACACAGCTGGAAGGCCAAAAGGATAGGTCAAGTCATACCTGCTGCTTGGCAGGCTCATCAAGAACAACAAGCCCTCAGGAATCTTCTCTTGTAATCATTATTATTAAAAAAAAATACATTCACCTCCAGTAAGCCATAGAGAACTGCCCATCCTTGTACCCTTGCAGCAGGACTTCTGTTCCTCAACAGCAGAGCAGCTTGGTCTCTGTCTAACAGGGGCTTACAATGGGGTAGAAATGAAACATCCTCCCTCATATGGGATCATCCTCAAAGCACACACACCAAAAACCCCAAAACCCATCAAAATACAGGGGTTGCTCTTGTTTTGCCTCTCCTTTTTGTGAAAGGAGAAGGCAATGTTCTACCATCTGCAGATGTTAACACTCACCTAGGATGTGGGGATACGCATACCCCTTTCTCCTTTGCTTCCTGTGATGAAGACTCTCACCTCCCAGGACAGCAACCCAAGAAACAGTCTACATGCTGTTCCCTGGAAGGGGAGAGCAGAGAGCTGGCAGCCATCCCTCCTCATGATGGCTCTCCCAACACCACGGCGAGCTCACTGGCCCTGAGGGGAGGGAGCTGGACACGGCACGCAACCATTCTTGGCTTCTTGCCTCAGTGGTTATGATCACTGGAGAAGGGATACATCTAAGTATCAGTCCATGCCCCTATTTCTGTATCTTACCTGATGATTACTTAATACTCAGAATTTAAACAGAAGAAGTAGAAGAGACCCCAACTCAGACCAACCTGGGGCAGCTTCTGCTGGGAGGTAAAGAGATAGAAGGTACAGATTTGAATGCTTTCAGGCAAGTTAGGAAACTGAACCCTGCTCCCCACGTCCTGGGCAACTCCTAAGCTCCTAATATATTTCCTAAAAGGGGAGACAAGTCCTTTTTGTTGAGGAAATTTGAGTGTGAGCAGGAGACAGGTCTGTGAGGGGAAGGCAGCAGGAGATTCCCAGCAGATGAAAAACCCAACATCTTCTGTGCCTTTATATTCATTTCAGTGTTTTCTCCTGGTTTGCTCCTGGCAGGTACTATTTTAATGGGCTCCCTCCTCTGCATGGGGGTGTCCTGACGTACATGAATTTCATATCTAAGAAGCAGCCATTGCGATGCCTAATGCTGTGACATCCACACCCTTCCTTGCCCTGGGATACTGCCCTTAGCTCTCGGGGAGAAACTTCAGCACTGTCAGAGGTGATTTTCAAAGGAGCTGCACAGCAAACTCAAAGGCACACTGAAAAGTAAGTGTCAAAGCTGGGGATGTTCTCGTGCTTGTTTAATACCAACTCCTCCACGCCTCAAACAGATCAAGTCAGTGAATACCACATAAGTCAAAATAATGTCCTGTAATAATGTTCCTGTAATGCTGCCAAAACAGTAATAAAGTTCGAACAGAGGGGCATGCAGTTTTCATTTTTTAAATGAAGTAATAACCTCAAAGAAAGGAAATGAGAAGTCAAAATTGAAGTGGCTTTTAAACTTCATTTTACTTTTTCTTGATGCCATGTAATATTCCTAGAGTCTGGCTGGGTGCAGTTAAGTGTGCTAATGTTTTAACCAACTTTTGACTCAATTAGATGGAAATACTAAAAAGGAACTCCCCATTGCCATGAAATTTGGAGTCCCTTTTTAGACAAACTTTGGATAAGGATCATAATATGCTTATTCGAATGTAATTGCTTATTCAAAATGTATCCCTGGCTATTCTAAACAAAACTGATTATTACAAAACAATACTTGGACACCAGAAGCCCTTTCTCTGATGGAAAATAATGCTTAGGCATATACTCTGATATTTAGATTCAGTGTTTGCTATACACAAATATTCAATGAAAATAATCATACAAACAAATTTAAAACTGCAATTTCCTGGATAATCTTCAACTATCAGAGATGTGCACAGAGGTGATGCTGTGGACTTATCACAAAGGCATAATGTGATGAATTTGGTATGAAGTTGTTTTCATACATACCAATTTGTATAAAACCCTGGATTGAGTATCTTACTCTGCAAATATTCCCAACATTTCCCTGCACCAGAACACTTCCCTGATGGTGGCTTTAATGAATTTTTGTAAGGAGATTACAAGTTTCTACAACAGGACCAGAAAGAAGATTTTGAGATGTGAAAGCTCCTTTGAATCCTAGCCCAAGGAGATATGAATGTGGAGATCCTACACACAGGGACAGAAAGTATGAGGGGCTTCAGGGGCATAAAATATACTGTTCTTTTTTTGCCTTGCTACTTCCTACACCTTGTCCATTGCTTGGCAGACAGAAACTTCCCGTCTAGTCACTCAGCTTCATTTGAAGCCACGGCACTGTCACCTTCTTCCTTGCAGGAGAAGAGATCAGAGAGAAGGCCCTGAAACAGCCCTGGGTTTGAGCAGAGCAGCGGCCAGAGCTCTTTAGCCAGGCTGTCCACAAAAGCAGGACAAACACTTTAGTGACAGTTCTGATAATTTCTGGCAACAAAATCCTTTAAAAAATGCAGATATGATAGCAGCAAAGGCACGGAGTGTTTTAGTGTTTTATGCAAGCAACAGAACAGTCTGTTTGGAGAAGCCCATCACGACGCCAGCTGGCTCGTCCCAACATTTCACCCACCCACTGCCACTGAGCGGTACACCTACCTACTGCCTTCCTCAGCAGCACCAACCCGGCCCACTCTGAGCTGCTGGCTGGGTTGTACATCTTGCACATCTAACAACAGGCAACTTCAAAAGGGTGGGAGGCACACAGCAGCTTCAAGAACCAGTAGATGCAATTAAGCGGCTGATTTTATAGTCTTTCTTTTCTTCCTCTTTCCCTAAGCAGCTCTTCAAAGGCAGCTCGCTAGAGCAGCTGGAGCTTGCTATGAAAGACCAATTCCACCCACCCACCCACCCACTCACTACAAATCTGCCAATTACCATTCAATTAGACTATTTTAAATATTCGGAGTATTTGGAGTTTGTTTTCCACTTTCAAGAAACACCGGTGTTTGTGATAAAGCAAGCTGCTTATAATGGAAAGGGATGCTTTCATTTAAACTGCAAGTCTCTCCCTTGTGCAATATACTGCTTAAACACCAATCTGCTTATAAACAGGTGGCATACAGTAATACATTATACACACACAGGTTGCCATCAAAAGATAAGTATTTAGCAACAGTTGCCACACGCAACTATGTGGAGCACTACTTAAATTCTGTAGCTACAGAACTAGTGCCACTTTATAATATTTCACTACCTTGTGCCACTTGGTGGGTGACTTGCACCCTGTAACTGCTATATAAAGGGAGGGAGATGCTCAGGGGAACAAGGTCAGCACTCTGGCAGAGACAGGGTTGGGTTTGGGGTTGAGTATTTTTTATTTACCTTGTTGAAAAATATATTTTTCACCACAAAGACATGCCCCTGTCAGAGGTTCTTCAGAAACTATTAATGCTGGCTTTCTTGGTGCTCTCCTTTCTGTGTCCACGACTCCTAAAGATCCCCGGCTTTGTAGCAGTTCCCTTCCTAGATCCCTGGATTATGCTGTGGCAGCCTAAGGAGTTCTGTCCTTCACGGTATTATTTACTCCTACCACCTAGGTATACTTCTGTTTGTTACTTACTTTTATTCAGTGAACTCAACTGTTAGAGGCATCGTATTTCCATCAAATGCCATGGCAGCCTACCTTTCAAATCTGTTTCAAGGGCATTTGCCATTTGACAAATCCCGTCGGAAAATGCTGCTGAAGATATTTATTAGGAAACTAAACTGATTCCCTTTCTTCAAAACACACTGTTCTGGGTTGAGGAAAAACATTAGTGGCAATGTCAAGCAGTTCAGCTTGCCAGAGTAATGCAAAACAAGTTCATTGTATCATTGGACTTCAGGTATTCCTCCTCCTTCAGTTACATACGCTTCAGAAAAACTATTTTAAAAAATTAGTTTCTGCAACTATATATATCTTTCAATTCTGGGTAAATAAGTAAATTCTGTTCCTTAATAGTAGGAAAAGCAACCTCCACAAATGCTGAACAAAAGACAGTTGTGGGACTTTCTTGCTGTCTATATTCAGCTCTGATACACATTTTCTTTCCAACTGCAATATCCTTGAAACTGCTGCTGAAACGCAATGCTGCAAGCCCTTGAGGTGTGTTCCACACGGGAGGAGCTTTCACAAAACTGTTTAGTTATTTGTGGCTTTTTATTGAAAAGAACAGCGTCTCCTCCTGGCTTTGCCACAGTGACAGCGGTGGCGGGGAACGTATTCTGTACCCAGACCACCTGTCTGCAGAGGCCCCCTTTGCTGGTCTCCAAATATACATTTAAAATGTTAATTGAACTTCAAGTAATAACCTCAATGAAAGGTTATAATTTAACAAACTCTGCAATAACAAATGTCTTCAGCGCGCACTTTCTGGAATGCCATTTTCTCCGTAGGTAGTTTCCAGTGTAGATGTACACCAGAAATGATACACTAGCTATGCTGAAAGTTGGCTTTAAGCACGAATTAGTCACTTCCCTCTTTTCTTTTTGCCAGCGTACGTAAATACACTGTCGTTTCTCAGGGCTTCTCTAGAGCAAAATCCTTGTGCTTTGAAAAAGCATAAAATATCTTGGAGGAGTAACTGGACAAAATGCCTTTAGCTCACCTGTGCCTTGGTACTGGGGGCTGGGGGTTTGATTTACACCTATTCGCTATTTACACATAATTGTCTCCTGTTACAGGAGCATCCCCTGGTCTTTAGGAACCTTTCCATGTACTTGTATCTACACTGTGTCCAGCTCTCCTGATTTTTAACTATCTGACGGCATTTTTGCTGTGGGAAAGGGCTCTGTCCTCCCTCCCACTCTGATGCAAGCCTCCCTGCTTCACCAGTGTGGCTTCCCAATGGTAGCAGGACTGGTCCTGCACAAGAGTCTGTTTTGGATGGTCCAGTTGGAAACGCTGGTATGCACGGGTGTAGCATTTTATGTAATTTAGCCACAGCATAACTGAAAACTTGTGGAAGCTTAGGACTTCTGGGAGAGACTGCAAGGATCTGAGGAACACCTATTCTTCAAAACTATCACGTAATTACTTCAGAATTAAACACCCAATCGTTTGACCCGAGTATAAATTTCCAGACAAGTCACTATGTGTAAAAATGATCCTTTTCTAATATTGTGACTACTGGTACAAAACATGAGTTACTGCTCTGTGAAGAATTACAAGGCCAGCACCGAACATTAAATCAATGGGCTGGCTGCCCGTCAGACCTCATTCTGTACCTGCAACAAATGGCTGTACACAAATTCCCCTACATCACTTGCCAGCAACTCCAAACACAGATTGTTAACACCCAAAGGAGAACAATGTTTATCACTCACACCAAATCCCAGGCAAATATCAACTGAAACACACTACAAGAATATACTATGTTATGCTGAAAGGAATGGACATGTACCCACACGGGTGATATTCTCCTATACCAATTAAAAAATTGTAAGGAGCTTTTGGCCTTAAACTAGTTTGATATATACCTTTCTACTAAATTAGGTTTCTACCAAATTGTTTCCATTTCTGCAATATTTTAAAGAAGTATCTTTTTCAAAACTGTATTGCTCCTTTTGCTGGCATGTGGAAAACTTGCAGTACAATATGGCCCAGCAAGTTCTCAGTTACCAAGGCCGATGGGGTAGCAGGTTAACCTAAATAAAGCAACTCACAGTGTAACACAGAAAATTAAGAAGGGGGGGGGGGGGGGGGGGAAGAAAAAAAAAGAAGCCAGCACTGACTCACATCAACCAAATACAAACTATACAGAGATAATGATGTCAAACTGAGCTCTAATGCTTTCAAACACACCTGCACTCAGGTAAGGTCAACCACAGCCTGGATTGTCTGCAGCAGGAGGACACAGAGCTGACTTTGTAAGCGACTGTGCAGCTGGCTAGTTCATTTTCTGTTCCTTTAATTAAAATGCAAAGCACTGGCTAAATGGTAAACATTTAATTAGATTTGTCTCTATGTTTCAATATTAATAAAACACATGAAAAATGCATTAAGAGCCAGCTAATTGGTGGCTCTCCAAAAGTAGCTGTAAATGAGCAATTATAATACAATTGGGGTGTGGTTCCCCAGGGATTGTCACAGGACTGATGCTTTTTAATATTCCAGCCAAAGGTTTAGAAATTATTAAAAAATCCCAGGCAATAAACCACACAGATGATAGGAAGCCTGAAATCCCAGCAAATGACAGTGAAGAGCAGCCAGTATTTGAGTGAGCCAGGCTGGCGGTTAAGATGGAGTCACTCACACCAAATGTCTTTTATACAGCCAAACACAAGATTGCATATTTTGGAATAAAGCATACAAGCTCCATTTGCTGGAATGCAGGGGGTCTCTAAAACACACAGATGTCAGAACTGCCTGAATACCAGTTTCCTCATTTGAAGCTGAAACACAAAGGATACAATTTTTACTTCTACAGGATGTTGGTTAAATCGGTAATAAAAAGCTATATACACTTTGGTTTCCGCCTTCTAAAAGCACATTGAAAAATACAGATATTTTACATAGACAAGCAACTAAAATTATTCTGGGGCTGGAAAGAAATTCCTCACTGTGAGAGATGTAAGACCCTCTATCTGTTTAGCTTATGAAAAAAAGATCAGGAGGTGAGCTGATTACACGGTACGTGCCGTTTCTGCAAGGAGAAAATGCTGGCTGCGAGAGAGCTCTTTGAGCTACCTGGACAAGGTGCAAGATGCAACAGCATCTGCAATTTAAAACGGTGTTCAAATTCGAAATAAAGGCAGCTAGCATTATTTTTTTAATACTAGGGAAGTAAGAAGTTTCTTGAGGGACAGCTGCACTTCTGCAAAGCTTCAGACCAGTGCCAGGAGAGAATACAGAGAAGCAAAGCCCTGTGCTTGCCCATCCAGTGGCTGCAGGAGCTCCAGCCGTGCCAGGGCTGGGGCTGCTTCTGAAACTCAAAGCTGGTTTGGAAGATGTGCTGTGGTTAGGAAAGTTACCGAGCTCAACGCCAGGCAAGAAGATGATACGTCAGGACCTCCGCATACAGGAAATCAGAGCTAATGATGTTTCAAGGCTCCTCTGGCCTTGGAAAAATCTATGAGTCAATAGGTAAAAAAGAGGGAAGATGTTTTAAAGCAGCGTTTCCCTTGAATATATCATGGGATTTATTGAATCACAGGTACACAGCTGACGACCAAGCCTTGTCTTCCTATACGTCATGTAACAATGTAGACATACTTCTGCACAGCTCAGACCTTGGCTGATTTTACGTTACCAGGTGCAATTAGATACAAAGCAATGACAGAGGAGTGCAGTGTTATGAATACAAACTAACTGAAGTTGTTCTGCTTGAAAAACACCTTGCCAAAAATTCCAGCTTTTTTTCACAGCTTACAGGAGCTCAGCTGGAAAGCCAAATCAAGTCAAGGGAAATTTTTTCCAGAGATCTTACTGCACTTCAGAGTCTGAGCAGACATTTCGGTTCAGGGGAATACTTGAAAATGGGCTTAATTTTCACAGAGTTCAGTTTTCACAACTCTGGGCACATGCCAACATGCAGTACTGCATTATTCTTGAATAGTATCTTGAAAAGCAGCAAAACTTTTTTAAACTTGAAAATGGAAAGTAATTTTTTAATCTTTATTACCCAAACAGTTAACAGTTCCATCATGAACATGCATCCATATAATTTTTAAATGCATTATTTATGCATTTAAATGCATTTTAAATGCAGTATTTTTAAATGCATTATTGATTTATTTGAACCTATGCTATTAGCCATGCAAGTGGCCTCAATACAGCAATTCAAACCCCTCCAGCTTTTCTGTGAAACAAAATCTCCAAGTAATGGTCCACTGAAAACTCTGATTTAATACTACAGACCATGTCAAATCCTGCAAAAGAGCTCACCTGGCACAGTGAGGGGCTGCTCCAGTTCCTGCTGACAACAAAACCAAGGAGAACATCGAGGACACAGATCAAAGCAGATGGGTTTTCACTGGACTTTCCCTAAAGCTGGTCAGAGAAGAGCTGCCTACCAACCTAGAGGCACTTTAGGCAAGAAGTTTAATCCTTATTTCCTGCTTTATTTCTTGCACCATTGCTGGGAGCTGCACCTCAGGTTTCTAGCTCCAAAGGGCAGAGCTCTAGCTCTTCAGTTAAGGGACTAAATCCAACAAGTGGTAACAGGGGAATATGCTCTTGCAAAGAGTGGCTTTAGCATGCTTGGCTAATGCTTGAATTTATGGCTTATTTTTGGAAGGAGAGAAAGCATATTTTCAGCATGGCAGAAACAAATTCAGTAACATATACCTAAAGGGAAAATTTTGTTCCTTAGACAGTTAAGCACTTTGGAGATTCCCACTGCAAGGTACCCAGCTTAAAAACCCCAGGCTGACAGCACTGATTTCAAGTAAATGAAAAAGAAGGCTGCTTTCAAATTGCAATTAATTTTAAAAGCTCCGGCTACAAGATACCAGTATGGGAAGGCTCTGCAAACAGTAAATACTAGTATCATTTCAGCGTGCGAGTCAAAATGCCAGGCACAGAGGTATCTGTCCTGGGAGAGCTGAAGTATGCGTGGTCCCTGGTACAACATTTGTTTATTACATTTCAGCTGCACACGCTGAGCTCTGCGCCGGCAGCCACTGGCTGTATTCATCTTAACAGTAAGACTGTGTAATTCAAATGCCTCTAACAGGAACTCTTCTGCATGCATTTGATGGGAACATGAAGCAACGGGTAGAATGCATTTCAGGCTACAGAAAAAAAGGAGAAGCAGCACTTAGGATTCACATGTCTGCAATATTTCTATCATAGCAGTTAAGATGCCATGGCTTTTTCAACTGGCTTCTTAACACTAATGTAACAATGAAAGCCTGCAAAGAAGGGCATCAGAAAAGCTTTATTCCCAGAGTTCACTGCCCATATTCTCTTCTGTCTAGCGCTGATGTAAATGAAGGGGATTGCCAGAGTTGGCAGATCCAAGGTATGAAACAAGCACAGAGGCAGGGGACTGATTTTATTTCAAAGCGTCTTCATTTCACTCCGCCCTTTTGTCTTCCTCCTCCGCTGATTGCCTTGGAGCAGCAGGGAAGGTTGCAAGTGAAATTATCCCTGAAGTGGGACCATTATTAGCTCTTCTGTCTGGCTGGGGAAGAGAGCAGAACCATCGGCTCCCTCACAGGGGAAGAGGAAAAAGGAGCAGGGCTGAGCCCTGAGCACACACACACTGAGAGCAGAACCATCGGCTCCCTCACAGGGGAAGAGGAAGAAGGAGCAGGGCTGAGCCCTGAGCGCACACACACACGCTGATGCCCAGGTGCTCCCAGTACCACAGGGCATTTATATCAACCTGGTGGAGTCCACTCTGGGGTTGGAGAAAACCCAGGAAGCGTTGGGCTCCTCTCTGAAGGTGGGCCCTTGGTCTTTTGGACATGTAGACACCTTGGGGGGATTTTATGACAGCTAAAAACAATGTTAGTGATGCCAAAACACCAAACTGTAGTTTAGGCTTTAGGCCCTGCTAGAACGATGAAATAGATCTGACGCTCATGACAGTTTGCAATCTTTTGAACCCAAAATATTCTCTGCCAGGGAGCACTACTGAGGAAACTCAGTGAAACGGCTTAAAACAATTCCTGGGGCATAAGTTACCCTCCAGTCCTTCCAGTCATGGCTAAACATGGCACATAGGCCAATGCATCAACCCAGGTCTGACATGATCACATATTTACACACACTTTCCCAAATTACTACTAGTATGGACTTTGTTAAGCTTGATACAGAATGTTTGGTTGGTTTACATTCCCAGACTGATGCAGCCTCTCTGACAGACCTTCTCCCTCTCCTGTAAAGGTTTTTAGATGAGCAGTAAAACCCACTCATTCTTTTCAAGATATTCTGACACGGAAAGTCCCAGAGGGCTTTCCTTGACATCTCTTGCACTTAGGATATTCTCGGTAATGCCAAGCAACGGGTACTTAGTTCCAATGGACTTCACTGAGATTTGCATTTGATAGGAGGCACCTGACACTTCAGGCAATTTAATACAGTCATGTAAAATAAACAGTAAATACATATACATGCTGGATCTAAAAAAGCATGAGTCACAGTCTATGCAGAAAAGTACCAAAGACTTTGAAATGCACTGACTATCATTTGCAACAGTGGAAAAATAGCAAAGCTGGGCCCAGCAAGCACCCACAGCACCTAGCAGATCATGAAAAGTGACATGTGAGCCAAATTTGAGAAGTATTTACCTTATTTAATGATACTCTACACTGATTTCCATTCTAGGTTTATAATTCAATGTTCATTTCTGCAAGTTCTTTCTGCACCAGCACAAAAAACCTGTCTTAATTCTTTCTTAGACTACCAGTGTAGCACATTCCCTTTCTCCTACCTCTTGACAGGTAGTAATAAGGTTCACATTTGAGTGATCCCATTTAAAGGCTTTATACATATATATATATATTATACACACATACACACAGCCCCCTGTGTGTGTGTAATACATGCATGCACACAGAGACAGCTATTTAATTTCAGTCTATTTTAAATGGTGAATTCTGTACCTGAATTCTTTGTTTCCCAAAGCCTTAACACCTTTGTTAAACCACTTTAGCCATTTGTTGTCTTACTGCATAAGGGCGTTTAGATTTTCACCTATGTAAATTGTGAAGACAGAAATGGTTTGGATTAGCTAATTTAATCAAATTTCACAGGACTTATGAGTAGTATCGAGATGGAATCCAGTTTCTTGGAGAGGGAGGCTTCTGTTTGTTAAATTAAATACAGTCCAACGGTGCTCGGCTCCAGCCCAAGTAAGGCAAAATGAAGCAAAATTTGGGTGGCTATCTTAATGAAGCTGCCTTGGTACATAACTCTAAATCATCATTGAAATAATTCTGCTTATCAGGTTTATCAAGCACAAATGGCAAAGCACAAGTTGTTCATTCCCTATGTTTCAAAACAACTCACCAGGAATGAAAAAATATTTTAGGAAAACTGGATTTAGGTACATACATTCTTTCATCTTGCTATGGGAGCTAATATTTGCCTTTATTACTTTCAGGGTGTGACTCAAAAAGTACTCAGCACTGATCTTGTTCCGATTCCTCTGGAGTCGCCACTCAAACTTTTGTTAGCTCAAAAACATAGTATTGATGTTGGTTGCTTTTTCAAAGAAGTTTATTACCTTGGTGTTGCAGAAGCATTTGTCTTGAAGAACTGGCAAAGGTTAAAAGAAAACCCAGGAACAGAACACAGTAACAACCAACTCTTTTTCTTGTTGAAGCAATGACTCATAAAAGGGTACGGGCATTCCCTAACTTTCAAAGGTTTTATCAGTTCTGCTCAGAACTGATCATCACCAACGATGAGGTTTTTTAATATGCAAATAAGATAGCTGGCTGCATTACAACTATGTCAGGTTTCCAGCCAGAAGGCAGAAGAGACGAGCCTCATCTCTAGGGCTGGAAGACAGAGGAGCAGTGGAGTTTGGCAGGCTCCCGGAGGAAGCTGTTTCTCAAGTAATTGTCCTCTGCTTTTGAGGGTAGCAGGAGAGACATACAAAAGCAAGTCAACCTTAAATAAAATCCATTATTCCACAAAGCAGTTGGTTAAAAGCAAGTTGCTGCTTAGAAATTATGGGGACTCAACAAATGGTCCCAGCATCTGATATTTTTTTTTTCCTGAATTCCTAACATACAACTGAAGAACTGAAGTTGTTTCATGACTGCAGTGGAAGCTAGAGAGACAATCAGTCATTTACACATCCTTGAGGGACTCCTTAGGATATGGTAAGCAATGCAGAATGTCCCTATATCCAGAATGCTCAGAAAAATATGTCTGCTGCAGTGCCACTTCTGACATCTGACATAAACTTCTTCCCAGCCTATGCCCAAATTTCCATGTTGATACATCCTGAGGGTACTGTTTAATAGCAGGGTATTAATTTTGAATGCACTTTACTATATTGTAGAATATTTTACCTAAACACTTCGTATCACTCACCACCATTCACTAGAGTTCATTATTGCTGCAAGAATCTACTACCGAAAGTGAGTAACTCTAGGGAAGGGAAATAGAGAAATGGATCAAACAAATTAATCAATGTACACAGATACTCCAAGTTTGAAATTGAGATTTCATTAAAACAGAGAGAACATATTAAAACCAGTGGAATATTGATTATATTGTGAAGAACATCCCATTCTCGGCAAATTCTCTCTCTTTCTTCACAGATACACACAAGACAACAGGGTAACTATTTCTTTGAAGTTCACTTCTCATCTAAAGTTAGAATATCCATGAGCTTGTACCCTAATTACTCCAGCAGCTAATTATGATGCCATAGACAGACCATAGTGACTCAAGGACCAGCCTGGAACAGCAGCAGGAACAAATGCAAAGCAAACAATAACGTCTGTGCCTCCATGGCAGCACAGTGTCTTTAGCGATAAATAGAAAAAAGAATACACAGAAGAGAGAAAAAAGAAGAGAGACATTTCAGAAAATGTCTGATTTTCTCAAATACTCTCTACAGACAAAGCGTTTTTAAGATTAGACCCAATGTTACTACAAGCAGTCTACAAACTTTGAAGAATGCAATGAAGAATGCAGGAAAAATTTAAAAATACAATTCTCTGTAACAGAGGATCAGGGAAAACTTGTGGCCATATTTATACTGTTTTATGCTGAGCAGATGACAAGGCTAAGAATAAAACTGGTACTTACATCCTGAGCTGCCATTCGTTGGAACCAAAGTGAAGTTGGAGGCCCAAGGGTTACGCACGATGTCCTGCCAATGAATGGTGTCCGCGAAGCAAAGAAATTTGTTCTGGCCAACGTACACGCCTCCATTCAGTATTTCTGCATAAAAGAACATGAGAACATACTTGTAAGAATTTAGACATACAGTTGATTAAATCTATTGCTGCTTTGTGCACTGAAGAGAGAGGGCATGAAATTTAAATGCAAAAATTTCTCACTGTAATCTCTCTTAATACTCTGAAAACTGGAGGGCAAGTAGCTTCTAGTATTTGTCAACAGGAACCATGTATTTATATGCATAAGAAACCTGATGAAGACAGCCACACAGTTGCTGAGTGATTACTGGGTTTACCTGTTGTTCCAGTCTCATCAGGTATGGAACAGTACTGTTATTTATGGGTAGAAAAACCTTCAGGACTAAACTGATTTTAGAAACACAAGCAATCAACCACATTATGCTGTATTTCATTAATACATATAAACACCTAAAACATGCAATAAACTAACAGGCTCAGCTGGGGGAGGAAGTTCCTGAGCTCACAGGACAAGAGAAGAGTCCAGTCATCGCAATGTCTAAAAAGCATGTTTTCTGACCGCACAGTGCTTCTGCAATAGCATAATCCAAAATAATCAAATACTATATATGATCCAAATCTCAACTACTATGATTCAAAACTACTGTTGATGTGCCTTGTTGCAAGCTTTGTGTCAAAAGGAGATGGTTTCTGAGCAGATCAAAGTTGGTAGTTTGTATTTTCATGTTTATATCAGCTTGTTTAAAAAATATGGCTTGTTGCCCTGTCTCTGAGAATTGATTTGTCAAATCTCAACATGAAAATGATCTTACAGCTGTTGGTTGTACCACCAAGGTTTCCTCCAGAGCAATAACTTGACTTTTTTACCCTCTAAACTCTTCTTCAAATTCACAATTTCTCTACTTAACCTGGCTCTCATGTACCCAAAGCAGAGGACAATCCACGTGACTTTCATTACATTTAAGAGGAGTTACGCAGTTAAAACCTCTGTGCTGCTTAGTGTCACAGATTCAAGCCTCAGCAAAGAAATGTTGAAGGTTAGTTACTAATGGCACCTTGGAATGACATTAAGTGGTGCTATGCAGCCAGGAGTGTCACACTTCTCACAGAGACATTAAATCTTGACTACGGTAGCAGTGATTAAGGTCGGCTGATAGCCCTCATCTCCCCAGAAAACCTTTAAAAGCTTTAGTGGGAATGTTCATGTTGACAAACAACTAGGAAGTAATTACTGCAATTTTTTATTTCAATTTCAGGGTTTACAGGCCACAGTATGTAGAGGAGGTAGCCCTCAAGAACAGAACATATTAAATAAAGGATCATCTGTAAGTACATCCTTCCACCGTATCAATAAGTTCAGAGTATTACTATTTCTTAGAAACCTTGGGTTTAAAAGCTTGGCTTTTCATTGAAAAGGAGCTTAAAAATGAAAACAATAATAATAATCTTATACAGAAAAGAGCCCAGATTAGAGATATAGCAATGATCTGTCTGTATGATATTCTTATGATCCCTGGAAAAAAACATACAGCATCTGTTAGCAATTCTGTTCTGGAGAAAAATGGGACTTAGAAGAACACTTGAAAAAATGACTAGTGATGATTTCTCTGTGTTGTCCCAGCTATACAGGATTACCTAATCCATTATGGCCCAGGATTTTGATTAAAAATAACATCTAATAAACCATCAAAATCTGTAAAATCTACATTCATAGCTCCTTAAACACACACACACACGATATAGAATAGTGTCACTCTCAGTGGGTACATCTGAACACCTGCCACTGGCAGAACTTCTGGTTTTTAGAGCATTCGCTCATGACAATACCTATCAAATTTTCTTTTCTGCTAGGAACTTTGATGCATTCTTCTATATCAGGCAGCATCGCACTCTAAAGGTAATTCTAATAGTTTCAATTTGTGAAGAAAGATTTTTTTCAGCATAAAAGTTACCAGAAAGTGTCCTCTCTGTACTACAAGGAAAGCTGACAGCTTTCCCTGTAATTTACTAAAAGCAAACGTGGGAAATGCTCTGACTTCCCTCATCGCTGAATAACAAGCATTGTACCTGCTGCCCTTTCCCAAAAATGTGACGCAGTATCTTTATTTGCCCTGCACTGTACCATTTTTCACAGGTGACAGGATTAAAGTTTACAGGTCTATTCATGAGGTGAGACGTTAATAAATCTGAGTTTAGGTTTATTACCATATCAAACCATATCACAGATGGGCTCTTACAGATATTAAATAACTCTGAGTTCAAAGTTTAGTACAATCTTTAAAGGACCTGTGCTTGACTCTTCCTGCTCTGTGGGACCCAAATTCATTCCCTTTCTCCCTGCCCATTCCAAGCTGCTATGCTACTTTTCTTTATGCTGAGTCCTCGGCATGTGTAAATCAGCACAGATGCATTGGCTTCACTGACTTAAATTCAAATGCATTTTTCACTTCCCTGCCCTCTCTTAGCAAGAACAATGCCTGGAAAGACCGAATAAACCCTGTTACATGTTAAGCAAATGAAGCACAAATGTAATCAACATACAATAGAGTTAGTGTATAATGAACTCATCATCATAAAGTCATCATCTCATTTTAATTTACAGCACTGGAAGTGAGAGATAAAGTTAAACAATAAAGAGGAGGAGAAAGGCAGGCAACTCTGCCTGTGCAGAGCAGCTAGCAAAGGAAACCAGGCAAAAAGAGATTTCTTCTCTGGTGAGCAACACCTGAGGTGCCTCTTTGTTGAACTCTTTCTGAGGCTGGAGCAGGAAAGAGAATGCCAAGTCCCCTCCCGAATTTTGTGATTTCTGCTGCAAAGAAAGAAGCTAGTTCCTGCAAAGAAGCGCTAAAAAGGACTGCTCATGGTGGAACGTATTTTAAATACCATTTTGGGGAGAGTATTTTTGTCTTCTAAAACAATTTTTTGTGACACTGGAAAATCGTTAGCCCAAGTACAGGACTGCAGCCTGGGACAGGAGGCAGAGAACTCATCTCTACCAACTCCTGCCTGGAACACCTACCGTGCCAGGCTGGCAGCAAACGTCCCCCTTGGACTTCTACACTGCTCAGGGACACAGTTACAAAAGGGGACTTTGAAGCACACGTCCCATTAGCTTTCACTGGGAAAAGAGTTCCAAAAGGCGTCAAGACAATTTTGGATACCTTCCTATAAGGTACTGATGGCCACACTTAAGACTACAACAATCTCCCATTTTAGCACAAGGGCTGCAGCTCCTCTGAGCAAAGATGTAGCTCCAAGATCTTTTGCCACTTGATTTTGAAGTGAATGCAAAATCTTATCATCTTCCTTATTAGAGCTATTTACTGTCTTAAAAGCAGTATAAGTCTGTAACCAAAGTTATATGAAAAGAAATCAGCAAGTGCACTCGCCACTGACTTCTGTCATTATTTTGCTTATTGCTGCCAAATGATTGTGCGGAATCTTTTATCTGCATATTCTTAAAATTCTATGAAATGGTTATCTATTCAGGAAGCTAAATCAGAAATGTATTATCCATAATATCTGCTGTTTCCTCACTTCCATTAGCCCAGTGATGAAGCAGAACCATTACCACATAACTTGGTAGACATTCCCACATTACTTTGGTAACCTACCATATAATTCTTACAATACCAACAGGAGAAACAGAAACATACAGGTCTCTAGCAAGGATGAAACACAAGTATCTTCCACTTTCCATAAAGTGCCATGGAACACAGACAGATACACCACGCATAATTTATACTTAGTCTGCTATGTTCAAAAAAGGGCTAAATTCATAACATCTATTATAATAGAATGAGCTTGACTGGACTCATTGAAGACGCATCACCAGCCACCAGAAGCTTAAGATCACTGTAAACAAGGCAAAGGGACACTAGTTCTGCAAGCGTGTTGTGTCTGTTTAGACCACAGACAGAAAGAACTCTTCTTCATCCATCTGTTAAAAGGGCATTTTCTTCAGATGACTTTTTCATGTGTACAGTGTAATCCCTCACGGTCTGTTAGCTAATTTCTAACGTGGATTAAATTGGCAAAACATGTTTACGTTCACAACTTATCCTGAAGTGCACGTAACTCATGTGCGTTGACGTGCTGTGGGGGCTGTAGGCACCTATTCAGCAGTAGAATCTGGTTCTAAAATGCTAATAAAATTGCCATTCCTACTCAAGGTTGCAAATTAAAAGCTCTTCTCTGGTGCTCTGAAGCCATCTGGCATGATGGGAGGTGGCATAGTGAGAGGGAAAAGAACTAGCTCTGAAGTGGGCAGAGAAAGGAGGAGTTAATTAGGAAAAACTGTTGGTCATGGCCACTGCAAACACTTCAAAAGCAAAACAGAAGATATCTTAGACCTTCCAAGCTGATTGTCTGCTAAGGAAACAGCTGTCTTTTACACCACACCATATACAGCTATACTCTGCACATACATATTACACAATGCATGTTGATGGTACCTTCGTTTTCAAGGTCAGCCTCCATTAGAGCTGAAGCATCTTTGTATGCTGACAGTGCCGCGTCTTCGCCATCGTCACCCAGGTGATGGGGATCTGTTGTCAGATACCATATCACTCTCAAAACACTGTCATATTTCACCCAAGATGTTGAATGCATTATCTGAAAATGGCTTTGGCCTGGAAATTTCATGCCAAACCAAGTCTTTTGATCTCTTAGCACAGTTGATTGGTGATGACCCACTGGGAAGCACTTCAGGTCCATCACTAATAAGCTATGTCTTAAAGGGTAATGAGAACTGGGTGCTTTAGGAGACAATAGCTCATCCATCATCAATCAAGATCTGAAGTTTTTATACAGATGATTTAAGAAGAGTTGGACTGTGTAAAATTGAAATGTCACATTTGTATTGGGAGATGGGGGGAGCTTGGTAATGAAAATGAGAGTTTTAACCTTCTCCATTTCAGCTCAATGACCATACTCAAAAGCTCATGGATGTGGAATCTGTGTACCAGGCTGGAAGCCCCAGACAGCCTTCGATCTCAATTATACAATTTCAAGTAAAGATTATTTGGGTCATTAGCTGGAAGTCAGTTTCAAGGCTTGATGGTAACAGCAAGATATCCTTTATTTCTATCAAAAGCAATCAGTGTTATGTGCAGCCTGTGGGTCTGCACTTCCAACTGCTCAATATCTAAGAACACTGGATTGTAGCACCTGACCATAAATCTTCCAAACCTAGCTACTTGTTTTGCTGCTTAAATAAAAATGGAGTCATTTGATTACTTTTCGCTGAGTTTGATGGGGTACCCTTTTCAACACTGCACCACAAATGTGTGCGTAGATGGGCTCACAGGGTCCTTGCGAGTCAATTAACTACTTCATTAAAGGACAGCAGGCTCTGGTCAAGTCTGTCTTTAGCCATCTCCCCAAAGGGAACATCTGTTTCATGAAAGGGTTTGGTCATGGTAAACCAACTGAAAGACAACATCTCTATCTGCTGAGATTATTCCTCTGTCTGTGCATGCCCTGAGTTCTTCCTTCTCACAGCGATATTAAATTAAGACATCACATCATTTAGCTGGTTACTTAGGAAAAGGAAAAAAACAAAAGTGTTTAGGCCCAGGTTTACATTTAAATCATCTCCATCCCCTCCATTATGGAGAAGGCTTCCAGCTCCTGTAATAACTATTCTGCTTTGAGAAAGGAGAATAAAAAGGTGTACCACTTCCAACCAACACTACTTTCATTACCCATACACCTGCCATCAGTATCACATACCCTGGATGTTAATTAACAACAGGGTAGACATAAAGCTGTATGACCAGCCTTAGCTCCAGCATTTCCTCTGCAGATGTTAACTGCAGAAGCAGCAGTAGCTGTTTACGATGTTACCCACCTCATTTGTTTGCTTCTCTTCCCATCACTGGCTTTTGAAAGCTGTTTGACCCTGTTGACTTTGCAGGTGAGGAGCTTTCATATATTACATGACTCTGTTACAGGGATATTAATTTTCAGAAGGAGATGCTAATTGCCTCACTTCTTTGTCCAGTCAAATTCTGATCCTGATGCCAGCAGCCAAGTGCTTAATGTACTCTTTTCTTAATATAATTTTGTGGGGTGACAGGTAGATTAACAGACATAAAACGTAACATTTCAACAACCCACGTGGCTTCCTGTGAGCTTCTCCAAATCAGGGAGAGAGGCAGAAAAGGGCCTGGAGGTCCCTGTGGATGGCGAGATGGACACGAGCCAGCAGTGCACCCATGCAGTGAGGAAGGGTGATCACTCAGTGGGCTACAGAAGCAGAGCCAGCAGGTGAGGGGGGTGATGACGCCCATCTGCTGGGCACTCCTGAAGGTGCACCTGAAGCACTGGGTCAATTTTGGGCACCCCAAGCCCATCTGCTGGGCACTCCTGAAGGTGCACTGGGTCAATTTTGGGCACCCCAGTACAACCCAGTTGTTGCCAAACTAAAAGAGAGTCCAGGGAGGGACCACTACAGTGTTTAGAGGCTGAAGGACTTGTCACATGAAGAGAGGTGAGAAGATCTGGGTTTGTCTAACCTGAAAAAGAGATGAGAGGGGAAGGGGGACACCTAACTGCAGGTTGTTGCCAAACTAAAAGAGAGTCCAGGGAAGGACCACTACGGTGTTTAGAGGCTGGAGGACTTGTCACATGAGAAGGTGCACCTGAAGCACTGGGTCAATTTTGGGCACCCCAATACAACCCAGTTGTTGCCAAACTAAAAGAGAGTCCAGGGAGGGACCACTACAGTGTTTAGAGGCTGAAGGACTTGTCACATGAAGAGAGGTGAGAAGATCTGGGTTTGTCTAACCTGAAAAAGAGATGAGAGGGGAAGGGGGACACCTAACTGCAGACTGCCTCTACCTAAAGGACAGCTATAGGAGAACACAGAGCCAGATTCTTCCCAGAAGAGCACAGATTAAGCACAAGAGCAATGGGCACAAGCTGCAACACGGGAAACACGGATGAAACATCAGAAAAATATTCTTCACAGCAAGAGCGGTTAAGCACAGGAGCAGACTGACCAGAGAGGTGGTGCTCTCTCCATCTGTAGATTTTCATAAACAATGAATAACTTGATCCTTGTCTGAAGTTAGTTCTGCTCTGAGCAGAAAATTGCACCCGATGACCTCCAGATATCCCTTCTAACCTAAATTATTCCGTCCTTCTATGATTATTAATCATCTACTACCACAGTACTTACAACACTCCATAAGTAATCCATCCTCTCCATTTTTATAAAAGCATGCTTCATTTTAAACTTTTATCTACTGATAAGCATTTGGTGATGCAAAACACCCATCTGGAAGATAACATATATTTAAAAGCATGTCACGTGTCCGTATAAAGAAGCGCTATGGTATTTGAAATACAGAACCTCTGCCACCGTCACTGCCGCCCGTTTCATGCAAAGGGGACATCTGGACTACAAACCATTACAGCTTGAAGTATGAAAGAACTGTTGCCCTTCGATCTTTTGATTTTTGTCAGCCAAAAGAAAATCGGATTCATTTAAGTCACTGTAATGAATCACTGATGAGTTTCAAATTACTGTCTACGGAGAGCATGACACATCACTAGCTCGCCCCAGAAGGCAGGCTTTGGAGCTCAGCAAGAGCAGCAATATGCCAACAGGCAGAAGTGAGCAGTCCTTTCATTCACAGGAGCCATGACTTAACACTGAGGTAGCACAGCACTACCCGATGGGGATATGTGCGTCCCAGTTAGCAGCAACTGCACATTCTGGAAGAGGTGAGCCATTTCTGCAGTGCTATGCCATTATTTGGTAGAGCTTACCTTTCAGTTCTTCCAAAACCCATACCCCTGAGTATGATTTTCAGCAAGAAATCACAGCTGTGGGCATCTGATTATTCAAAAGTCACTAAAACCTGCTGAACCCTAAACAAATTGTCTCTCTTCTGCCCCGCTCTTACTCTTTGGCAGAAACCCAGCAGAAGGTGCAGAAAGGGAGATGATGTGCAGCAGACTGGGTGTACCAATAGGACAAACAAAGTCTCCCTGGTGTCCCAGTGGGCTCCAGAAAGCCTGGAGGCTCTGACAGATACCCCAGTACTGGAATTCATTTCTGCAGTCTGGTCACCTTTAATGGTGAGCGTTCTGTGGGACATTATATGATGTAATAACCCAAAGCAGCTGTATCAGCACTTGCCTTGCAGTCTTTCGCGACACAGTCCCTGCCTTCTGTGTCAGGCATCCTCCAAATGTGTTCAGTGAAGACTGAACAGATCCCAGTGTCACTTCTTCTGCCCTCTTGAAATGTTACCCATGCCCTATAGCTGCAACAACTCCTTCATCTGTCATACAAATCAGTCTCTGCAAAGGTGCAGCAACAACAGACAACCAAGTCACCCTTCCTTGCTCATCATGATGGTTTCACATTCATTTTTCCTCATAACTTCTCTAGAGCTTTTACTGTGATTGAAGCGTTTACCCAGATGAATGATGCCCTGATGGGCAGTATGTTTATTTGTCAGCCCTACAGCAACATGGGTGGCTTCCAGCAGAGTTTCCTCGTGCCTCCAGGACGTTTCCATTGGCTGCTGATTCACCCATAAACTCTACAGAGAAGTACCAGTCAGGGCTTCCTGGGGGTATGATTGCAGCCTGATCCTTCAACTGTCCTCCTTCGCCTGTGACCAGCTGTTCTGCTAGTTCAGAGTCCTGGTGTACGACCAGGAATTACTGGACATGCTGGGACCTAAACCTTACTGTCCCATTACTCCAACAGGGACTCATCCCACCTCCTTCCTTCCCTGATCTCAAGGGCAGGCAGCCAACAGTGAAGGGAGTCTGAAGAAACACAGGGCAGCGGCGGAGAGAGCATCATATTCCAGGCCAGAACAAGTGGAAGCTGGTGCTTGGAGCCACCTAATAGGTATGAGGTTCACTGAGCCAAACCAAACCCTTAAGGAAACCAGCTACCCACTGAAGACTACCTTACATTTCGGATCTTATCATCTATATGGGCCAAATTTGAGAAATGTCACTGAGGGCGCTTATTTTTAATTTTTCCCCTAAACTTTTTACAACAATCTCTCTCCTCATAGGATGTTCATATCGTTTCTCCACGCAGGATGAGGCTACATACTTTGACTGATTCAATTCTGTGTTGCCAAGACAGACACAAGCATTTTAAATGCCTCTCCTTGTCAGGACATTCGCTATAGAATATTTTGATCAAACCTGTAATGTTTCATGTCTGCTGGTGGCAGCTCTCAGTTTACCTTTTCCATCTGCTGAGATATGTAACTGTGAGACTGTTCTCCTGGCATCAGCTCATCGTAAGAGGCATCTTGTGAGTAAATCCTGCGTGGTGGTTTGTCTGCCATCACCGCTGCACCGCTTCCAAGCGGGCTTTTCACGTGGAAGTCAAGCAGCAGGGCCAGAGGCACCCGAATGCAGCAGGGTTTCCCTGCAGCATCCCCAGGAGCTTCAACTCTGGCATTATCTGGTGGTATATTTTTCAATTCTTTTCATACAACCCCTGACAAATTCAAGAAGCCTGCTTTCTATCCCAAGCACATCTGGCACTCAGGCCGCGCACTTGGCAAACAGACTGATGGCCTTCTGTCTTGGAGCGTAAGTGCCTCAAGTACATCCTGATTGGCATCAACATGCAGAAATTCCTTCTCCCTTTGAAAAAAATAGTTAAGATCTGGATGTAGTGGTAATTTCCTCCATTTTCTGAAAGGCTGTGAAAAATTACTGGCTCCATAGAGCCCTTCTCTTTCAAAACTGTCATAATGTGGCTTGGAATAAACCTGGAAGGGTGCCCAGACCCACGTCCAGCTGCATCCTGCGTTTCAGTACAAGCATTTGCATACGGGCTGGTAATTGGCATGCAGCTGGTTTTATGCCAGCTCCAGCAATTGCATAACCTAACTAATCTTTTTTCTGGGCTCGAAAGAGGAGTCTGTGTCCGCTGAGCTTCAAATTTCTATATGGGATCTGTTCAAGTACGCTCTCACATTTCTATGCCACATTGTTAACCTCTCCTGAGATACAGTGTCAACTCTTCGAAGAGGAATTTTAATTGAAATTTGTCTGAGGTGGGAAGTGCCTGTGCCTTTCCCTGGCTTTCCTGTACTGAAACTGTACGAATGACATGCTGAAAACCCTCCTCCCGCACAGGGGACTGTGAAGTGACTCTTTGGCTGTTACAAGGACCTTGGGTTGCATTTGCCCTCCCGGCGCTGTGGCTGGGGACAGCCAGATAGCCAAAAGAACTGAAGAACACTCATGTTAATCACTGCAATCAGTAAGGCTTTCTTTTGTAAGTTAATGAGTTTGATACAGTCTGAGCCTCAAGTATCCCAACTCATATTTTTCCCCTTTAACTGCTATATTTGCTAAGAGGTCACTATCAGTCCTGCTTCTTTCTTTTGCACGCACACTTCAGGTTTCAAACCTGACTGGGTGTAAGGGAACCTGTCCACGCTGCTGAGCCAGCAACCCTGTGGAAACACAGCCAACATGTTCCTGCTAACTCTTCTCCCTCCCCAGAACTCACGTGCCTTCTGTCATCACCACGTTTGACCACATCTTTTTTTACTTTAATTATTTCCATTTTCTGTGCATCTATTATAAGGTAGTAGTGAAAGAGTGGCAACATAGTGTCAACTCTTCGAAGAGGAATTTTAATTGAAATTTGTCTGAGGTGGGAAGTGCCTGTGCCTTTCCCTGGCTTTCCTGTACTGAAACTGTACGAATGACATGCTGAAAACCCTCCTCCCGCACAGGGGACTGTGAAGTGACTCTGGCTGTTACAAGGACCTTGGGTTGCATTTGCCCTCCCGGCGCTGTGGCTGGGGACAGCCAGATAGCCAAAAGAACTGAAGAACACTCATGTTAATCACTGCAATCAGTAAGGCTTTCTTTTGTAAGTTAATGAGTTTGATACAGTCTGAGCCTCAAGTATCCCAACTCATATTTTTCCCCTTTAACTGCTATATTTGCTAAGAGGTCACTATCAGTCCTGCTTCTTTCTTTTGCACGCACACTTCAGGTTTCAAACCTGACTGGGTGTAAGGGAACCTGTCCACGCTGCTGAGCCAGCAACCCTGTGGAAACACAGCCAACATGTTCCTGCTAACTCTTCTCCCTCCCCAGAACTCACGTGCCTTCTGTCATCACCACGTTTGACCACATCTTTTTTTACTTTAATTATTTCCATTTTCTGTGCATCTATTATAAGGTAGTAGTGAAAGAATGGCAACATCTAAAATGTTTCTGTTACTTAAAAAAAACCCCAGATTTCAGGCCAATTTTCCTTAAACTATTAACCTCAAACCTCAGCTGCTTAGGTTCAGCAAATAAGCCAAAATAACCACTTTGGATTGTGGGAGCTAAAGGAACGAGTGACAAGGTACTAAGCAAAAGAGTTAGTTCAGGGTTAGTTCATTCACATTTTTAAGACTACCATCTTTCTCAAGTGTTTCCCAGTTCTGCCTCCTCTTAAATACAAGCCCTTCTCATCTCCCACCAATCCTCATTTTGAAAATGCCTCATCCTACACATTTAGCCACAACGAAAACATCCTCTTCTTTCTTTCCATCAATATTTTGATTGTAACCAACATGGTTGCAAACGTTCTCCCAACACATCTCTTTCTTTTCCCAGCAGATGAACTGCATTGAACCCGAGCTGCTCTCAGTTACGATGCAGTAGATCAAGAGTGACATTGTGGCCTGGAGTGACATGTAAGTAGAATTGCAGTGAGATCTATGTCTCCATCAACAGAGGACATACTCTGCTCCCAGTAGTGGCTTGTCACATGGTGGACAGTCCCTTTTCTAACTCATTTCTGCTCTGTACCCATGCGTTCCTTGGCAGGAAAAAGGGTGGCTTTCCTTGTAATACTCGATAGTAGAATACACTTTCTTCCTGGAAAAAGGTTTGCTTCCAGCATTTTACTGTTTTGCAGTTAAACTAGTCCAGCTTCTGTCTGCAGGCAGTGAAAGCGCACAGTTTGTCCTTGTCTACACTCTAGCTAAACTGCAGCTGGCACTGATTGATGATATTTATTTCAGTGAGATCATTTTTAATAATGTAGACAACAGGAGGGAAGAGTAAGTGCCCAGACCCACCAATTCTGTCGTACTAACTGCTATGCTTAGTATTAAGAACGAGTCTTAGTAATTTTTTTTTTGCCAAAGATCTTCCCAAAAACCCCTACACAAAAGAGGGTGGGCACACGAGCACACCACGGGCTGCGAACAGAGTTGCTGAGGGTGAAACAAAGCAGCTGTTCTCCCCACTTCAGGGCTTGGCTCAGCAGGGTTCAAGCCTGAATCTCGTGGCTACCTTTGCAGCTTTTCTTACCATTGCCTTTTAAGGTCGATGCACCCTGGACACAATTTACAAATAAATAATTATAAGAGAGTTCCTGAATGTCTTACCATTGCCTTTTAAGGTCGATGCACCTTGGACACAATTTACAAATAAATAAATAATTATAAGAGAGTTCCCGAATAATAATTCCTCTCCAGTCCATGGAGTATTGTGCCCCAGCAACAGATAAATGTTGGGCAATAAATAAATAAGGGGCAGGAATATTCATTCAATCACATATAGGGGAAACCCCATATTCTTCTGAGTTATTCTAACTCCTTATTTGGCTTTAATATCCTGTCTTTCTCTTGAGCTTCAGAAGTTCTTGCTCAAATTGCACAGGCAGTCAGTGTAAGGCTGCAAAAGTTATATACCTGGCTATTCCTGATCTTCAAAGCTACAAAACATCTGTTGGTTGGCAAGAACAATTAATTAGCAGAATTGAAAAGATGCTTCCTTTTTACAAAGGCTTGGATGAAACAGGGGAGAGGAGACAACTCCAGGAAAGTCAAGCCTTGTGAAGCCCTGTAAGCTGTGTGCCTCTGGGCAAATTCCCAAGGCTGAAATCTCAATGAATGTAATGGTTCTTAATTCCACAGGATTTCTAATTACAGCCAAGAGAAGGTAATGAGATGTGATGTAAATGTTTAAATGAAAAAAAAGAGAAAATAAAAAGCCTGTCAAATTTACTAGCCAGTCTCCCAGACACAGCTCCTTGCATGTCGAGTGCCCAGGCGGGTGCTCAGAGAAACTAACTGTTGCTCACAGACACAGTGACAGGAGAGGAAAACAAAGTGGCATCTTTCCCACCCCTCGTTAGAGGCTGTCTCCTAACGAATATGAGCCAGCAGTGTGCCCAGGTGGCCAAGAAGGCCAACAGCATCCTGGCCTGTATTAGAAATAGTGTGGCCAGCAGGACTAGGGAAGTGACTGTACCTCTGTCCTGGGCACTGGTGAGGCCCCACCTTGAGTGCTGTGTCCAGTTTGGGGCCCCTCACTACAAGAAAGACATTGAGTTGCTGGAGCGGGTCCAGAGAAGGGCAACGAAGCTGGTGAGGGGTCTGGAGAACAAGCCTTATGAGAAGAGGCTGAGGGAACTGGGGTTATTTAGCCTGGAGAAAAGGAGGCTGAAGGGAGACCTTACTGTTCTCTACAACTACCTGAAAGGAGGGTGTAGAGAGGTGGGGGTTGGTCTCTTCTCCCAAGTAACGAGCTATAGGACAAGAGGAAATGGCCTCAAGTTGCACCAGGAGAGATATAGGGTGGATATTAGGAAAAATTTCTTCACCAGTTATCAAGCATTGGAACAGGCTGCCCAGGGAAGTGGTTGACTCACCATCCCTGGAGGTATTGAAAAGACGTGTAGATTTAGTGCTGAGGGACACGGTTTAGTGGTGGTTTTGGCAATGTTAGGTTCATGGCTGGACTCACTGATCTTAACAGTCTCTTCCAATCAAAACGAGTCTATGAAGAAAGCCTTCTCTTTCAGTCCACCTCTATAGGTCTGACAAACTTCGGTGGCTACAACAAGCTGCGTCATGGGGTCTCCCTATGTTCGTAGGACAATCCTTCTCCCCATCCCTAACCTCCCTAGCTCCCTGCTCTTCTCCAGGGTCTTCTCCTGGATTTGGGGCTTGCTCACAGCCTCCCTGTCTGCCCCACCCTGCCCTCCAAAAGCACAGAGGCCGAGCACTGGGGGCTCTCAGCCATGACCATGTTGGTCCCAGAGCGCTGCAGGGAAGCAGCCTTCTTCCCCCTGCCTACCACCACCTTTCTCCCCCTGCCCCACCACAGTCTCTGGCATGGAGCACGTGGCACCCACATGGGAGCTGCTGCCAAAGCAACCTCCCCTGTGTCACCCTGCACATTTCTGCCTGTTCTCTGAGCCAGAGAACACAGCAAAAGCCTAATGCTTTCACCTGCAGAGAAGAGAGGCAGTTTGTTAAATGCCATCACTAATGTCTCACCTACCTTATTAAAAGCTGTCATTTTCCCATCGCAAACTCGAATGAAGATTTGGACTCCTGCAGTGCAAGGGGCCCTACGATAATTTGGGGAATCCTGGAGCTGCAGAGCACGTCAGACAAGAGGACAGAGCAAGGCAGGTGACTCCTGGAGTGCTTTGCAGGGAAGGGATGGGAAAGGGCAGCTTGGCTGAGCGCTGTGGGGTGAGCAAATCTCTTCCAGAGTGTTAATCCCATTCACCCCAGCTTTCATTTTTAGCACATGGAAGGATCTCACCCTTCCCTTCTTCCCTTATTTTGCACCATTTTAGAATTAAATCCTTGAAAACAGTCATGTGACTGACCCAAGCATCAGATGGAAACAACATCTATAAATCACCACTAAGGGACAAGCAAACAATCCCCTGAGCACCCACCATCTCTGGAGACACAAGCACCTGAGGAGAGATCCCACCAAGAGCCACACCTGGGGTGCAACATGCAGCATGGCTGGCCATCCCCACCGACAGGCCAGGCAGCACAGCCCCATTGCAGAGCAACTTGTGGGGCTGCCTCCAGCCCCTCTGCCTCTGGGTTAGCCCAGGAGGGGAGGGAGGAGATGAAAAAGGCCCCATGAAGCACAGCATGAAATCCAACATTGCTCTTCTGAGCAGTACCCTTAGCACAAATCACAGCCTGTGCATGAACAAACCCATCTCCTGGAACATAGAAAGAGGGGAAATCCCTAAAACATATAACACACATGAACCTCTGATGATGTACCAGAGCAGGAGGTACCACACGCAGAGACGAGGTATGTCTGAGTGATCTCTGGAAATCACTGCTCGTATGTGTGCATTTCGGAAAGACAGATAAATTGGACCAACATCCACTTAAAACCACACTAGTAATTATGGACTTAATTATAGGTTTGGGACTTTTTTTTTAAGGCACTTTTTAATTTTTTTCCTAATAGGGACGGTATCAGTCTCCTGTCTCAGCACCCTTTTAATTTAATACCAACTCAATGGTTGAACAAAACTCCTGTTTAGGTACTGAAGGGGGTGCACACACGTGTTGCCAACCCTGGTCTGGAGTTCTTAGGTGTTTGCTTGTTTTGCACTCAGAAGCTGCTAGGTGCTCTCCAGGGAAGCTTAGGCTTGCTAAGAATAGTAGAAGGAATTTTTGCAAACAGACAGCAATACTCCTCCTCCCCTTTTCCCAGGGGCTTGATGAAAGGAAGCACATTCTTTATGATGGGGCTTGGTGTTCAGGCCCAGCACAGCAGCACTGCCAAAGTCACAACCAAAGCAGACCCCAGCTGAGGACGTGCAAGAAGGAAAGAGCACCATCTCCACTGCATCCATCTCTTATATGAATTTGCCTTGTAGGCTGGGCAGTTGGGGAAGGAAGAGCTGGGCCAGAGTAAGAATTTGGATAAGCAAGTTCAGCTCAGGCTCATCTCCCTCCTCAAGCACTGTAAAACACCCCACCTGTGAGAACAACATCTCAGCCTGAGCTAGCTCTAGCCTTGCCCCTTCCTGTAACACGAACAGAGGAGAAAATGTCCTTGACTGCCTGCCAGCACTTGTCACAAGAGGGACAAAGTACTCATGGCTCCAGCAGGCTCTCTGAGATCTCTGGATTCACACATTTACTGGTCTGGGATGCAAAATATAGCTGAGCAGCTCTAAGAGTATGCTGTCAGCATCACCAGGAGCCGATAGCCACTGCCATAGGTGCTGACGCCTCTCTTGCACTTGCTCTTCTTCACCTGCTTCTGAATTATGGAAGAGGTGATTTAAGTCCAAATGAGCTTGAACCTGGAATTTCTGTTCACAGTTGCCTAAATCTGACACAGAGTTGACAGCTGGTTCAACAGAGAAATGCAACTGCTAAAATACCAGCTGCTTCTCACAATTACAGCGTGTGCCACGCTGGATGTGAACACAGCAGCAGGCTGAACTCTCCTGGACGCTGCCCACTCTTCCAGTACCACACAGTATATTGCTAACTGTGTCTTACTTAGGAGCCAAATCCTCTATTTTCAAACAGAAAGCAGAAATCCTGGCAGCTCTTACCTGCATCTAACACTCAGTGTGCCCTGTTGAGACTTGAACTTGCACCCTTGAAAAGGGCAGTGCCAGCAGGCCAGAGCAGCACCCATACTGTAAATTAAACCTACCATATGGCATATAGGTACTTGGAGGGGTCTTAGATAAATCTCAGCTCAGGAAAAAAAAAACCATAAAGGTACTCATTTACACTCTGCACTCATTTACAAGAAGGCAGAAAGAGAATATGGCCATACATCAAATACACAGGAGAACAAGCTTATGATGATGAAACAACAACCTATAATTACAGATTTAGGAACTTTTTTCTTTGGTGATTTTGATTCCCTTTCAGGAATAATTAACCTTTCCTAGTGTATGAAATATTTCTTGCCAGACAAGAATAAACAGAAGACTAAATACGTCTCATATGTCTCAAGGCTGAAAAAAAATTTCAGACAGTCTGTTCAGTCATGGGGTTCCTCTACATTTTCCCTTTAAAGCCATAACTCAATTTTATATTTACTTTGTTAATTAAAACTGAGATTTATTAAATTTGTAACTTAAAAATCCAATAAAGAAGAAGCCACCATAGGCAAAAGCATTTCCCTTGGTATAGCTGTTATAGTAGACTATCAATCAGCTATGAACACGGATACACAAATTGACTGTCCCTATCAGAAAATGATAAAACAACATCCCACTGATGTAGAAAAGTTCTGCTTATCAGCAGCATGTGTCATTATTCCACAAAATGCAGAACTATGTTCCATACAGACAAATTCAAGGATGAGGTCTTTTTCCTCTGAGGTACTCCCTATGCTATATTATTATTATTCCAGTAATACCTCTCTCTGAAATTAATTCAACACAAGTATCCTGGATGCAGAGAAGTTGGAGCAGATATCACTCTATACATAAGGGATACCAAAACCGTGCTGTTCTTTACCTCAGATTTTTTTCCAATAATTTTGAACTGTTCATTAAATAACCAATGCTCTTTCCCTGAGCAAGCAAGACGCTGAACTAAAAAGAAACCCTGAAGACCAAGAGTGCAAACTTGCCCTGAGAGCTTCCTGTTGCTAAGGGGTACAACAAGCACTTCTCCAGGATGAATATATCACCTGGCTCTTCTGAAGAGTCCGTTGGAGTAAAGAGGAGGTACATCAGAAGCTGGACAGGATGTTAAGATGCTTTCCTTCTGTCCTCTTCCCTCGCTGCTTGAAAAATACATAAGAGAGAGGAGTCTTTAACTTTTAACCTTGCTATATATGAGCAGAAGGATGTCCCGACTTCAGAAGTTTCTGTTTGTTTGTCAATTCATTGTGAAATTAACCTTGTGCTTACAACTCAATGAATTGCTAAAAAACCCTGTGTTGTCTGTCAGAGCCTTTCTAAATAAAATTCATTAACGGGTCTTAAATGGTATTGTACGAGCAATAGTAAAAACCAAAGCCTGGCCTCATTATACAAATTATTACAGTAAATATTTAGGTCTGAAAATGGCTTTTGCACAGCACTAAACAGTGGTAATACGCAAGAGATGAAACTTGTAATGAAACATACCCATTATCTTGCACGAAAAGTTAACTTTTAGGCTTAGAGTTTCTTCACTCTCCATGCAACTGATATTTCTCAAAGACTACAAACACATTTTACTGCAGCTCTCAGATTTTTTCACTTATTTGCTGTGATTGTTTTTGCAAGAAAACTGCTGCTCAAGAATAAACCAGGATGCCTCAGACACCCACATAAAAGAGTTTGTGTATCCCTTTAAACCAGAAAAATCCATGTGGATGACCTGAAAAGTCTCTCACGGCCTATTTCGACATATGGGAGTTTCAATCACTCCACCAAGGGCCAGAAATGAATGCCGTGATCGGCACCACCAACCACCCTGCCCTTCAGATAACAACTAGATTTAGCTCCACTGGAATGGTTTTATCCGCACCTCGTAGCAAAACCTGAGCAGCAAAAACATCTAGTGTGTTATTTTGATTGAAAAACAAAGTCTTGTTAAAAAAAAAAAAAAAAAAAAAAAGAAATTTTAAAAGAAAAACCCAAAAGGTAAAACTACCAGCCTTGAAAGAAACCTCTTCAGGATGAGACGTTTTGTAACAACACAGAATTTTGCATTTATATCATCTTTCTTGTTAAAAAAAAAAAAAAAAAAAAAAGGAAGTTTTACAGTGATACACCAACAGGGCATCAACCTGGCCACAAACTACTCCAAGCTGCAGTTACATCAGGCCTTTCCATGTCCTCAGTCCACTAGGTCTCACGTCTATCTGCATAGCTGAGGAATTACTGTTTCAAATGTTCTTTCTGGTATCTTGATTTAAAGCAAATATAAAATAATCCTGGGTCACTTGAAAATATTTCTACCACCACACAAGTTTTTATTTGCTGAAATGTATCAGTGCTCATATGTATTATTCATATATTACTTATTAGTACAAAATGGACTTGAGGGCCAATAAATGGAGTGACCCATTAAAAGGCCAATAAAATGCACCAAGGCAAATAAAAATACAAGAAACTCCTGTGAATTTTAAAATAATCAAGGCCTTTAGGAAAACAAATTAATACCCAAATAACTGTCATTCCTGAACTGTTTCTTAGCCAAGAGAACTTAGTGACTTAACTCCCAGCCTCGCAATTAGAAATTGGCAAAGCACTTGATTGATACAATAACAGCACTTAAATTAATGAAGCAGATAACGCCTATAATCAAGGAGAAAAACCTAGAAAGGGTCTAGGTAGCATGTTATTATACCACAAAAGAGTTGATTTGTTTTGATTTCAGTTGTGCCTCAGTATGTTTACTAAATGTGGTTCATTTGATAGGGATTTCCATCTCTTTATGCAGACAGCTTCCATTAAAATGCCAATTTGGTTAATGATAAATCCCAGAGAGTTTGCAAGTTTATGGGATGTGAAAACTATAGAAAACTTCAGTTGCCTCTGCCGGAAAGCTGTTATTTAGTAGCAATCAGTCTGCAGAGTTTCAGAACTCCTCAGATCTGGTGCAGATAGAAAATAAAATGAATTGACAGATATATATGTCAAAATCAGAAGTCTGGAAACCGTCCCCTTTTCTCAGTGACTTCAAATACTGTTCTCAAATGTTTCTGACCACTTAGCACATCCACAAATCCATGAAAGCGTGCAGTATTTTCCTTTATGACGGATTTTTACACCACATCTGGTGACCCACTGGCAAGGTGCTTCTTCTCAGGAATGGGAACTTTCAGCAGACTCCAGCGGAGCCACAGGCAGTCGTTGGGGAATATTTCAGGCTTATTGCAATTGGCCCTTTGCCAGCTTCCCACAGAGAAAGCTGGACTAACTGGAAGATATATCACCAGGCCCTGACACTTCATATTTCTCCATCACTGGCAGGACCATCATCCTTCAAAAGTCCATTTCCAACTCAGCTGTCTGAGAATAATGAAAAATCATTCTTCTAAAAAGTCTAAGCAAGTAAAAAAGACAAATGGATTTGATCTAATTTAAAAGTTGTTGAAGATGTAAAATGACATGAGAAGACACAAGTACTAGTTTATTTAGGACAGCAGCCTAAGGCACAGGCTTAAATGTCCATCTTTGGTAAACACAAGCAAGCAGTCTTTTCCAAAGCTTTACTTCTATAAGAGATTCCATATTACAGAGATAACCTTGGTATAGATACCATGTCCTTTGCTCTAGCACCTGTCACAGATCCACTTTCTTGTCTTGCCAAGCTCTCAAGGGGCATGTCTGCTCTCTGGAGTAGCAAACAGAAGGCATCTGTCAGCGTGCCAAAGGTTGTCATTAAAAGCAAATGGAGAAATAACAACAAAATTAAGAAACACCTAGTGCCTGGGAACCTCCGCCAAAACCCCTCCAGTTTAAGATGTCACTGCTGCTGTGACAAAAGGGCTAGATGAAATGCACATACATGCTATTGCTGCTACCTTCGTAAACTGCTGGATCAATTCCAGGTTGTATTAATAACCTAGTGCCTATGCCTTTTATCAAATATGTAAAGCAAATATGACACCTAAGCCTTTGAAATCAATTGTTACACTTTTCTTTAGTTAATATCCACAAGCATAAACAAGATGCAAAAGAAAGAGGGAGAGGAAAGGGCAGTTGTGCAGGCACTCTGAAATACTCCACACTTCTGTATTATGTAGACAGGGGAAACCCAAAGGATTCAAACTCTAACACCTTCCCTTCCCATAATGGGGGAATATTACATGATAAACACATTGTAACAGGAAGGATCCTCTCAGATCACATCTGCCATAAATATACGGGCATGCAATCACCTGAGCTGTTTGATCTAACTTGCTGCTTCTCTTGCCATCACTCTGCTGCCAGAGGTCTACTAAGACTCCTGGCACTCAACTAGCTTTGCCAATTTGCTCAAGGTTGTTTTGAGCAATCTGCTCTGGTGGGAGGTGTCCCTGCCCACAGCAGGGCGTTGGAACTCAATGATCTTTAAGGTCCCTTCCAACTCCAACCATTCTATGATTCTAAGTCCTCTCTCCACTCCATACATTTCCAGCAATGGGAGCAGAGACCTGCATGATTGAGGCGCCCAGCTCTACCAGCTTGTGCAAAAACACTGCTGAGTGCAGGCTCTGCGTTTTGTGGAAGCTGCCTTTTCCTCAGTGGACTCAGAGAGTTAGCTTTAAAAGGCTGAGATAAAATCTGAAGTCCCTGAAACACATCCCAGATGATAGAGTCAATAATATGGTCAATAATGAAAGACCCAGTTTCTTCTTCCCCGATGGTAACGCGCTGTACTTTCAGCGCTCCCTGCAAGCGCTGCTGCCTCTCTGACGCAGTTACAGAATGAAGCTTCCATCGATTCCTACTTTCTACAGACTGCTGGATCAAATACTGTACCTACTTATTTATGACCAGAGGTTTTTAGGAAATAAAGTGAAGCAAAACAAAACGAAACTCAAAAATCATAAACCAACCTATTTTCTCCTTCTCCCTTACACGCATTGACTTAGCAAAACTTCAGCCCAGGGATATGTGAAATCTATTCCAAGTTATCCCCGAAGACAACACGTTTAAAACAGGAAAGCTACAACTCCGGTATTTGACACTGTAAGGCTTTTTGCTTAACACTGGTTTTGGCAGACCTGTGAGGTTTCTAGCCCAGAAATCAAAACTAGCAGCAATCTGTCCGTGATATTTCTTGCGCGAAGGCCACAAAGAAGAAGCTTTTGGCAATAAGAACCACTGCAAGGCAATTTTTACCCCCAGCAGCTCTTTCAGTGGTCTTTTCATTTCAATGATGAACAATGAAAGACGTTAGAGCTATGGGATCACAAGATCATGAGAAAACACTCAAAATCTACAGAGTAGTTTCCACACGTGATTTCCCTTCCTCAGAAGCAATTAAAATGGCCTCCTGAAATGTGCCAAGAATATGAGCGTGCGCATGGTCAGGAACCCACTTCCTCATCAAAACGACACCCCTCTTGGCAAGTTTTATCAACAGGTACACACAGCGTTTCCCTAATGTTATAGCTGACTTAAGGAAATAAAGCTAATTGTTACTTGCAAGGTTTAGTTTCTTGATTAATCACAGGCATAAGTAGTTATGGCTTTTAGTCTTTCTTTAGGACTACACATGAGAGTAACTTACGTATACGTAACTTATTGCAGCTCAGAAAGAGGTGAAACAGCTGATGCATTCAAGGAACCAGATGTTCTTGTAAGTACTTGTAAAACTGAGTTGAAGCCATCTGGTCTCAATGCTTTGCCACTTGGAAGATGTGATATTGCATTCTCAATTTCCTCTCTTGATATCGCTGATTCTAATTGAGGTTTCTATTCCTCTGAGGGTCATGGGTTGTTAAATTTCTCCCAGAAATTACGCCCTCCCAGAAATTATGAAAAGTGACACTTTTCAATGTAATAGGAAGTTTAAATAAAAATGAACAAAGACTCCTGTCACCTTCTTGTTCCCTGTATGCCCGAGAGCTGGTACCATCGGTGAGATTGGAAAGGGATAGCTAAATATCAATAACAGATCGACTTTTTCTCCAAACCTCCAAGTCTGCTTTTGCACTTCAGTTACAGTTGACACTCTGTGGTCTTGACACCACGGGGCTGGGAAGCAATGAACTTTGGCTTGCAAAGCCCATAGAGCTATTTTTAAGACCTTCTGCTCTGTGTCTAGGCCGCCCTTAAACACTTCAGGCTGCCAGAGCTGTCCTAGTAGAGGTTATTATCTCGTACCAGATTCCTCTTTCACAGGGATTCCTTGTGTGGTGTAACACTCCCAGGGCAGCCCTACCCTTCACCTTTCCATATGCCCACCCAGGGTTATCACCAGATAAAAGGGTCGTGGAGACAACCGTTGTGGCTCCCTAGGATTTGACTACCACCTGGTCCACTGGAGACCATCAACATGCAGCTTTAATCAGAGCATCTTTAAAACCAGAAGGATGCCCGTGCCATGACTTTATCAGTGCCGGGGCCTTAGCAGGGCTGAGGATCACATTTCAGTCCATGGAGCCATCCTGATTTACAGCATTTGCAAATTCAGCCTTACACCTTTTGCTTTGCCCTTTAAGCATATATTTTTGCCTTCCAACGTACTCGCCCTTCTCGGTGATAGCTCACAAGTCACCACTCAGGAAAAAGATGCTCAGTCAGGATAACTGCCAACTACCCTTTAGAGATACTTGCAATAAAGCAGCTTTCATGCTAGATGTTCCCTGAATTAGTTCTGGGAGTGGGCTCTGACTCAGGACTGCATTACCCCTCACCTGGTCACACTGGAGGCAGTGCTGAACACAGTTACTTTTTTCAATACGTTATGTTTGGAACAGTGCTTTTGATTTCTGATTTATTTTTTTTTTTACAATCAAATGGGCTACTCAAAATTAGCATCAACCTAATGGTTCATAAAAATACTTTTCTGGAGAACAAATATTAACCATGCACCATGATTGAACATGAAAAGTTCCTACTTTGGATGCGCACAGGCTTTATACAGAGGGTTGCACAGAAGGAAGGCCATTTAGAAGTTGGAGTTTACACCACGCTGCCACCTGCAAAACACTCCTAACAGTCTGTTCCCAAAGGGCTTTCTCTGGGCTAACCTCCACTCAGTTGGGACAAAGAATTTTTGAAGCTTCTGAAGTCTGTCATAGCCTAAGCAGTCTTTATTATTGAAAAATTTTCCTACCAAAAGTTTCCTATGTGCAGTCTACTCTGTTACTTCCAGCTACAGCTCATTCCCTGTGCTTTATCTTTCTGCGTTAAAGCAAAGCAACAAGCTAAGCTTTCACCGCTGCAGCATTCACAGCCCTCCACAGTATTTCATGCAAAATTGAAGACCTTCCAAATCTGGATTCTTTTTGAGTTGGAAAAGTTCTACTACCACGAAGCATTTTCTAATATTCCCTGCTGCCACCCCATTTCTGTAATGGCAGGCTTGCTTCCTTTGTAGTTTCTTATAACAAGCCAGAACAAAACCCACAGCACGTCAGGACTAGAAGTGTTGCCCATGTATTGAGAACACGCTGCTGTTCCCACATGAGTGCATATTGTTTCAGAAGAGCTTTGATGACATGGTGTCAGAAATAAACCAGCAGAGAGATTGCTCCTGTCAAGTAATCACAAATACCTAATTTTAGTGCTGCAGGATGTTTCAGCTCTAACGAGCCCCTGGACCAACCAGAGCGAAAGCTGTACCGTTGTAGTCTCTGCCCCTGCAGAGTTTAGGAAGAACAAGGTGAAATCTAAGGTGGACTGAGGTCACTGGTCGAAAGGGTCTGTGCAGACTGTCAGAGTTTCAGCCTCTTGAGAGTCAAAAAAACTGGTGAGCATCCCTTGAGAATGCCACACATTGTGTGTATTGTTCCCAAGTGTTGGTTTCTCTAGGAAACTGGGTTGGAGAGGTTGCAGTGAAAGTCAAAGGCAATATGAATATCCTTTTCTTGGATGCCTGCAGAATCCTGCAAAATATTAGGAGACATGGGCATGGATCTGGTGATCCGTCCAAGGCCTCCCCAGGCTCCAGTGGTGCACCACGTGCTGCAGACCCCAACAGAAGGGGAGATTCTACCATTACTATGCATTTTGCATGCTCGCTTCTCATGGCAGAAGGGAGCACATTTGGGATGAACTCCTCATTAACTTTTTCAATGTTATATCACAGGAGATTCAAATCCAACAAATCACTCCAATGACAACCCACCTTGCGATGATTAATTCCTGAAATCAATTATAGCACCAGGAAGAAAAAAAAAAATGTGCGTAGGAAACTTGAAACTCTCTTAGATGAGAATGTCTCTCCTAAACCAAGAAATGATGGTGACAAATGAAAAATGCTTACACAAACAACAGAAAAGCAGAAGCAGCTGATAAAAAGGCATAATCCTACCTACATACATGTGGTTAAATGCTTAGCCAGGAGCACAAAGGTCTAGCTCCTCTATCAGAAACACCAAACCATAACAGTGAAAAATCTGATAGACAGAGAACAGTGTATAACAACTGAGATGAAAGAAAACACCAAAAAGGCACAGAGTGCAAGATGTCTTGCTCTTTTGGGGCTTATCCACGTGGTAAATTGTAAAGTAAGTTTGCTCATTTGTAGTGGACAAACAAATTCTAAAATAAACATAATGGATAACTGATGTATTATTTATTAGCTAGGTACCGACCAGGGATTGATCAGCAATCAACCAATATTCAGTATGTAGTACATATCTGGGTACTACTGAAGTCCAAATAAAGAAATCGATGTACTTTTCTGGGTGCTTAACAGTGAAAACAGTACAGCTACAGTGAAAGAACAGAGACAGCAGAGGCCAACATTAACTGCTGGATCCTGCAACATGGCAACAGAAAGCAGGGACATTTACACAAACCCCTTGGAAGATTTGGCCAATGCAATAAATCAGTAAAGGAATTTTATGTGATGGTATTTCCAGGAAGTCCCAGGCTGGCCATCCTAACAAGAAATATGGGTATTCTGTTAGTTTTACTGCTACCAACACTGTGTAATTACACAGGGCTCACCTGATTTTAAAACATTAGGAGATACGGGCTCGGCTAAAGCCCCAACAAACTTAGTGGTGCAGCATGAGGAGCAGAGCCCCAAAGGAATGGGAGGTTTTTATCATTAGTATGTATTTACAAGCTCTTTTAAAAAAATCCTGCTGCATCCAGAGAGTGCCAAAATAGCTGTGTGAATTCTATTCACCCGATACTGTTTTCTGCACTAACTAGTTTGGCCAATGAAATATCTCCACCGCACAGGACTCAAATGCTGCAGGATGGAGCTAAATCTATGAGTGATATTTTGATTTGGGATTAAACCATTAGTAATATCCAGCCTAGTTCCCTGAACCAGCAAGTGAAGACATATTGGTTTAGATCAGAAAATAATCCAGTTATGGAGCTGCTACAGGGAGAAAACATGGGAAATACTTTCATAACCATGTTACGTGAAGACTGCAAGATCTGTTTTCAGGGGATTTGAAATTCTGAAGTCTGACTTCATTGTCTTTTACGCTGAAACTCAAAAATTTAAATTCCTCTGGCAAAAATACCTCTTTCTCAGATTACCTGAAGCATTTCATATCAGCAAATGTAAATATTTCCTTTTGATTTGCCCTTAGAAAAATGTAATATATATTACAAAGGAAAATATTCAAAGCAAAACATTTTTAAAATGAAAAGCTGAAATACTGCATCGTCAAAAGTGTCTTGGGAGAGTCTGGAAATCCCAGAAGGAACTTCTGCTGAAACAGCCTCCTCTACAAACCCATTCCAGTTCTGATAGAGGTAAATACTGTCACTGCCCACGGTTCAGCTGCAGCTTTCCTAAGGTCCCACTTAGACATGTCTCATGCACTAAAAAAGTCCACAGGACAAGCCTTGAAAAGTTGAGTCCTACATCAATTAGGCTGAAAACGTTCTCTAGGGTATAATGAAGAACAGAAGAACATGTTCCCAGCTGAGACTGAAAAAAAAAAGAGATAACTGCTAAAATGGGTTACTGTAAAGGGAGTATTAAGTATATTATTTAATGAGAAGAATATTTTCTGCTCTTTGTTACTAGTTTTCAGTACTCAAAATGTCTTGCCAAAGAAAAGAGTGTATGAAATCTGAAATGAACAGGTTTTACATTTTCATCATGTTCAGAACTAATTCTAATTAAGATCTTGTCTCAAAATATGCAGAATCTAAAAAGAAAACATGTATTACCTTGGGAAACTAAAAATATGCTTCCCCAGGCAATAGTAAGGTCGTGCTGTCAGAAAGCTCCCTCCTGCCTTGGAATCCTTACAAGAGAATACGATGATGAACGAGATATTAGTGGATGCACAAAACTAGCAAAGATGATGGAAATAAAACACATTATAAGAGTCAACTACGTTTTCACACTACCATTTTGATTAGAAATGTGAAAAAAAGAAACGTTTTCTTCATTGCTTTCACAAGAAAGGTCATGAAAGGGCTTCCCATCGTCTTTAAGATGAGGGATGACAGCACTGCATGATAAATTCTTATTTTCAAGGTGTTGTTCATGATATTTGCCCAAAACTTTCACATCTGTGGAAAGTTCAGCGTGTTCACTCTGGGTAAATTCCAAGCCTCTCATTACAGATAATACACAGCAATTCTAAACAGCAAGGTTTCAAGTTTTCAAGGAGACATTGTTTTCAGAACATTACCACGTCTTCATTATCCCTGAAGTGAGAAGCCAAAAGAGCTGTCAGCGCAGGTACAAAAAGTTCCTCAAAAGATGCTGACTTTTTGGCCCTACTAACTTACAGAGTAACTTGTTCTCACTATCACTAAATTCACCTCTGGTTTTACTAAAAGAAGAAGAGCTGCAGCTGTTGTTTTCTGAGACAGCTGGAGTCACCTGAGAGATGGTTAGAGCCTCCTGCTCCCCGCCTCAGTAACTGGAACATTTCTGCCAAAGCATGTTAATGGGTAACATGCTTCCTGGATAAATTCTGGAATGAATAATCATTTACGCAGAAAAATCAGAGAACTTTCAGAATTCATAAGCAGTTTCTGTCTCCTTTGCACCGTAAAACAAATAACGTCACAGACAAAACACAACGGAAAGTGGTGTGTGCATTTGCAACATTAAACATGAATTGGGGACCCGTGGGAGGTTGCCAGTGTGTCTATTAAGTACCAAAAATGCCCTGCTTGGAGAGCCCAGTGGTCCAGCCAGCCCAGTCTGTCTCTCTGCATGGCAGAAGGGCTGATGTTTAGGGAGAGGAGGTAGCCTGGCCTCTCCTCCAGCATCCCCCACCACCCACAGCCATTGTTTTGGGGAAGCCAGGTCCCTGACTGCCCATTTATGGACCTGTTGTCCATGAGCTTGTCCAAAACCTGTTGAGCCTGCTGGCAGTGCCTGTCTCCCCACCCTTGAAGCGCAGTGAGCCCCAGGTGTTCACCACCTCCTGTGCAAAGAAATTCTTTTCTCTCTAACAAATCGATTTCCTACTCATTTCACCAAGTGCCCCTTGCTCTAGTATCGCAGGATTTGGTGAACAGCAATTCTACATCCACCTTATCAATCACCTTCCAGATTCTGCAAACCATAATCATACACACACACACGCCTTCAACTCTCCAAAGTGAATTCTCAGACTTTTTAGACTCTCCTTATAAAGCAGCTGCTTCACGTACCTAATAATTTTAGTTGCCTTTTTATGTACCTACTGTAACTCTACAATAGCCTTCTTGAGATGGTAAGAACAGGACCTGCTGTTCTGTTACCTACTGTAACTCTACAATAGCCTTCTTGAAATGGTAAGAACAGGACCTGCTACTCTGTTTTGTAAGTATTGCTTTACATCGTCCAGTTCAAACTAAGTAGCCTTTGAAAAAGTATGGCACAATCCATACCATGGACCACTTCTCCTAGGGAAAACAGACACACATTTCCTGTGTTCCTGGTCTCTATCTGCTAAAGCCAAACTCTCTCTGATCTTTCTGATCAGAGAACCCTATGTCCTGAGTTAAAACCCCAGTCCTTTCCAGCAGGCATTTGGTTTACAGACTTCTAAGTGTCTTCTGAACTAGTTTGGTTTTTTTTAATTTATTTTTCTACACATCTTGTAGTTGAGCAGCTTTCGACATCGCGCTAAAAGAGGAGAGGAGAGCAGAGCTATCATCCTGAGAACAGAATGTGTTGGTTACTGGAGCAAGGTCTGGGATCCAGAAGATCCAAGCGTAATTTTCTTGGTAGGCCACAAGTTTTCTGTGCCCTTGGGCAAGCCATCCCTGTCCTGGTCCCCATCGGTCCAACGGAGACAGCAGCAAGTCTCTGACTCCTAAGGATGCTCTAAATCTACAGACATTAACAACTACGAGATCCTCTATCAGGAGAAACCAGTACATAGAAAAAATCACAGCTGCTTCATCAGAGGAGCAGAGACAACCCTCCTGCCTGGAAGGCTCCCATTTTAAACCCTTTGTCAAAGGTGTAAGACTGCTCCCTGGGGCCAGGAGAACAAAGAACATTATCTTAACCTCAAATCATAAAGTGCTCCTTTACATTCTGACTGTGGAAAGGCTGTTCCACAGGCTCCTGAAGAGCTGGAAGAAGAAATATGTTTCACTATGCGTGCGACGGGTGGGGGGAACAAAATTCATCTCCTGTTTTTTATGAAGCACTTCAATATCTATATAAGAGCCACCTACTAATTATTTATTGTTTCCATTCTGGAAGTGCACGTCACAGTGGCTCTGGGGAAGATCTTTCATCTTCTGTGCTGTATATTCTTCTGAGCGCAGGGGCTTTAGTACTGCAGTGTCTCGAGACCTCGCTGCTCCCACAAGTGCAACAGAGGTTCAGCGCTAAAACAGAATTATTAAGTGCTCTTATTAACTTGCAAGTTTGCTCATTGGCTAAACAACTAATATGCACCTTGGCTCCTTGCCCCGTGAGGGATCTTGCTTCCTTCAGTTCCCTAAGAAATTGGTTTATTCATACCCACATTGTTCCGTGAAGGCAAATGTGATTGCTTTTAATATAGCATTAATGTTATGAAGTTTTGATTAAAGCTAACTACCATTGTAGGAAAGTCACTGGTTTGTTTTGTTGTTTTTTTTTTACATAGGTTGATTACTTGTCTGTGCGCACAGCCTACGAAGAGAGTAGCAGTAAGATATTTTATGAACTAAATGCATATTTACTCTCAGTAAAGGGTTTATAAAATTTTAAAAATCAAAGGAGAAAAAGCAGTTATCACCTTTCAAAAAAAGAGTTGCCATAAAGCAGCATATGAGATAACTCTTTCCCAATACAAAAAATGAGAAATAATGCACCTCTTGCACTTTCTGTTAACAAGCAATATCCCCTTTAAGTTCCTCTCCCAAATAGGCACCCAGCATTTTGCAGATTTTCTAAAAAGCTGATTTCCACCTCAAAGCAGGCTGCAATCCGATATATGCGTAAACATCAGTTTCTGAAGTTGTTTGTACAAGAAGTGGAGAAATGGAGGATCATTTACTGGAGCAAAAGGTAATGAAACAAAAATCCAGAAGAAAATATTCTTTTTATAAAGTTGGATTTAAATTAGGACTATTGTGCTGATAGTAGCCCTTACTCTTTTTTTACATTTACCAGGTTTTTACTTAGTTGAAGGTTTTGGGTTCTTTGTTGCTTTTTTTTAAAGAATGACAACTCTGATATCCCACTTCAATGATTCAGTCCAAAAAATACAGAAACTCCCCTTGGGAATTTCAAACCTTTTTCTTCTTTAATCGAAGACAATAATCTGTAGCTACCCTAGGGGCTAGAGTTTGAAATGAATGCTTCTGTCTTTCTTTCCCCAGTTCTTACAGAAGAAATGAACCAGCACTCCTAACAGTGTAAATCTAAAATGTTTTTATTAGTATTATTTTCATGCCTATGGAAGAAAAAAAAAAAGGAAAGAAAAGTACTATATAGGTATAATCTTCAAATAAAAACTGTTAAGCTTGCAATCACAGGGCTAAAACAGAATTTGGAAATATAGAAATGACTTTCAGACAGGTACAATGTTTTCCTAGGAAACAAAAATTGCTCATATATGTGTGTTATTTATGATGTCATTGACTTGCCAACCTGTAATTAAATTCTTCTAAGTGTTTTGTTTGTTTTGACTTTGCTGCTGTATACACAAAATCCTCTGCTGCTTTTTCAGAAAATCAAGAATAATCACAAGCAGAAAAATGAAAAAAAAAAAAAAAAGCAAGCAACTAGGTGGAGAAAAGCTATCCAAACAAGAAGAAAAAAAAAAGTAATTTTCTATTTAAAACCCAAAAGCGAAACCACAACAGCCTGTTTGCTGTAGCTCTGTGCAATACCTGCTGCATTAGTAAAAGCTTAGCGTTTCAGGAATCTGTGTGCTGCTCTAGCAGTATTCCCCATATTCACTAAAGCTTCTACACAGTAAGGAGGAATTATGAGATGTAAGGGGAAGCGAAGTCCTTTCCAACTGAAAAAAAAAACCTGCTATTTCTCTTTTCTTGTGATTCCTTCCCAGATCCTTACTAGCAGCAGTGCATGTGAAATAGGCTGTACATGCCACGGTAGCATATCCACACGGAACACCTGTGGCTGCTGCTCCAGCACTGATAAGCAGGTCTAGATGCTGAGAAGAAAGAGCTGAAGGAGGCACGGGCAGAACCTTTGGTTTTCCCATCTTTAACCATGTTAGCAAGACCCAGAGGGTGCCGCTCAGAAGGGAAAAACCTCTGCACTTAAGGTTGGTCATCAGACATCTTTACTGTTGGTCATCACATCTTCACTGTGAGGGTGGTGGAGCACTGGAACAGGTTGCCCAGGGAGGTGGTTGAGGCCCCATCCCTGGAGATATTCAAGGTGAGGCTCAATGAGGCCCTGGGCAACCTGGTCTAGTTGGGGGTGTCCCTGCTGACTGCGGGGAGGTCGGACTAGATGACCTTTGGAGGTCCCTTCCGGCCTGGGCAATTCTATGATTCTATGATTCTATGATAAACACATTTCAATGCCACAGTTAGAAATGAGTAAGGCAAGATGGCACATGCTGTAGGGTCCAGAAGCACTCTGCCAGTCCCTGACATGCACCTCTCCAGCGTGGCTCTCCTACACCACCCCACCCAGCACAGCTCTACAAGTTCAGCAGAAAAAGCTTCACCAGCACTTGGCTAGAAGCAATGGTCACTCTGCTTCCCAAATCAGGGATGCGACGCCACAGTCCTTGAAATTACTGCTCCAAGGATAAAAAAAAAATAAATATAAGAGTAATTGTATTCTATGCAAACAAACCATTGCAAATGGCATGTGGCAAGTGAAGAAACACTTCAGGCAGCAAACACTGGCTAATGGCTGATCTGCATCACTTGCTTTCATCTTTTTTGAGTGTTCAGCAGCTCCCAAAGCACTTTGTTTCTTTAACCTGCTGTTGACAAAAGACACTTTTCATAGACAGGATTCAGTGCTGAGAAAAACCCACAGGTCTTGGAATAGACTGTTATTTTCTTAAGCTACTCTGACCATTCCAACTGAAAACTGCCCACCTTTCCCTGTCTGCTCAGCAGAACCTCCAGCATTTAACCTTTGTCGATGCTGGGGCAGATTCTGCTCCGAGTCCGACGTCCTGAGCCGTGCAACTGAATTGATGTGTTCGGTGAGACTCAGGAGGGGTGCAGCTGGTGTAAAACAGTCACACAGACACTTACAGTCCTCTCAGCAGTGGCAGAGCCTCATGTGGTCTAAAGCAGGGAAATACTTTTCCCCTCGCCACCCCCCCCCCCAAAGGAATTCAGTACTGATAACTACAATTCACCACCAAAGTAAACAAACTCTCTGCAAAAGTAGGACATTCACAGACCTAATATTTTCATCTCCAGGCATTTTCATCTAATAGCTATACCCAGATGGCAGAGCAGCATTGTACCATACATACCAAAATGGTCCACTTTTCTTACAAGGACTAAATGAAGTAACAGCCTGCTTCCCTCTGTTTACAAAGCTCGCAGTGCCATTTCTAGTGCAGAGCCAGCATCTTGATTTTCTGGTATGTACTACGGTCTTGTGAGGTTGGCTCATTTCTCACCTCGTGTTTCTTACCATGTTTTCAAAAGGTATTTATGACAAAACTTTTACTATGGAGAAGAAGCCACTGTGTCCCATGCTGGGGAAGAATTAGGTGGTTTATGCTGCCCTGGCTACTGCAATCTGGATCTATGCTAGCAGTGGGAAGAGGTGCCTCGAGGCTTTCAACCCAAGCCCTTTGGAGAAGCCTGGTATCAGCTCGACGTGCCCCTCCCCATGTGGACACCTCGTGACACCTGTAGCTTGCCTTTTCATACAGATCCAAGCATGTGCCCACTCTGAGGAGCATTAGGTCTCTCAAATCACGCTTGCCACCTCAATTAGGATCACTGCTCTGCGGGAGATCAGAAGCGCTGATTCCAGACTGGTGCTCTACCAACTCACTCCTTTCTTCAGCCTTGATTAAAGCATTTCTATTCTCTGCAAGTACCTGCGGGAAGAGCTGCTGTGCCTGAAGCACCGTCTCCCGCCAGCCAGCCCAGCAGGAGAGAACAAAACATCACAGAGGTGTTCACCTCAGGAGCTACTGGCTCACTTCAGAAGGTCAAAACGTTAAAAAAACATGAGCATCTTTTTAGAAAATATACATTCTTCTACTTGAGATGGAACATAAGGCTGTCCTGCCTAATATTCTCATAAGCAAACTAGAGAAAGACAGCTTGGGAAAACTTGGAGGTGGATGAAAGCTGGTTGAGTAGCTGTGTGCGGGGAATAGCTACCTCTGGCTTGAGGTCAGAGCCCTACAGGGAGTGATGCTGAGGGGCCTGTCTGATTCTCTACAACTACAGGCTGGGTGATGGACAAGAACGTACACTTACGTGTTTTCAGACAATGTCAAGCTGTAAGGGACCTCAAATAAATAGGGAAATAAAATTAGAATTCAAATGGTACTGGCAAATAAAAAAAAAACGGTCTGAAAAGAGCAAAATACACCAAGACAAGTTCCGGGGGCTATCCTTAGACAGAAATAATCTACTGTACAAGTACTGAATGAGAAAAGAGAGAGAGAAGTTCTTCAGGAAAACATTTTGATCTGCAGCCCTAAGATATTGTCACGAGCCAGCTGTGACACCTTGTCACAAAAAGAAGCGAACACCATACCGCAGTGCGCAGGGAAGCACAGAGAGTGCAACGCTTATGAGATAATCCTTTCACACTGCTCATCCCTGGCAAGACGGCGGGTCAAACACTAGCTGAGTTTGAGCACTGCACTTCAAAACAAGGTGGACTTACAGAGAAAATCCAGAGGAGAAAAAAAAAAAAAGAAGTGAGCAGAGACCTACATGGGGAGGCAGAAAGAAAGGGGGTTGTTTGGTCTAAGGAAAAGAGGATTGAGGAGGATGGTGATAAAAGTCAAGTCATTCCTGTACAGAGGGAGGGAATAATCTCCTCCCCTGCTCATTGTAAACAGACATGGAGCAATGAGCTACAGCAGAGGGAAGAAAAGTACAGAAGAAGTGAAGCACGTGGACCAACTCCAACTTGCCTTGAGGAGTCATCTGGGATCCAAGAGCTGCTTTCATTCTTATTGCTGACACGGTCATTCCCTCTGTGCAACCCTTTTTAAGATCACTTAGCTCGCTGTGAGAGGTGCCTCCTCAGCCCACCAGCCACTTCTGCTGTCCAGGAGACTCGAATGCTCTTTGCTGAAGAGACTTAGTGCCTGGCTAACAGGTGTGCTCTGGAGCACTTAGCTTCCTAGCTTCTTAAGCTTAAAATGAAGCAAAACTAAAGCAAAACAGTGCTTCCAATGAATGAAACCTCACCCATCAAAAGATAAAATTCATTGAATCATGCCTTCTATAAATAAAAGAGTACAAATCTGACAGGCGAAGTCAGGTGACATGGTGCTTTTTGTTCAATCTGGAGTTGTCAGTACTTGCAAATAACAGAATGAACAACCAAAGGAAACCAATGGATGTACAGCTAAGGCACGTTTTCTTACATGCTGTGTCAAGGCCTCCAAATGACTTTTTGGCAACTATCAACTAAAATGCCATCCAATCCTGACAGTACCTCCCTCCGCACAGCTGGGAGACAAGCAGCAGGTTAGAGGAGGGAGTTAATTACAGTTTGTAATTCATATCCCTGGCTATTATATGCACCAAGTTGTGGGAAACAAGCTAAGTTTTGCTTCAGCTTATTGATGTATCATTGTTAGTGTGATAGTACTAACAAAGAAGCCTTAGTAATAGTAGAGTTTAATAAATTGTATCCAATTAATCCCCCAAAATGCCCTTGGTCTGTCAAGGGATCCTTGTTCGCAGAGCGTTATCTAGGTGAAGAGAAACAAACTGGAACATGGCCTTCAACACAAAAACCCAAAGGGTAGGGGAGTATCAATAAGGCCAAAGAAACCAGTCTGGTAAATCTGCCAAGTAGATAGTAACAAAGACTGTGAAATAACATGTAGCATAATCAACTAATCAAAGGCGTGTTTAGAATAATGGTTTCATAGAATAGGTGTGTGTGTGCCTTATATGGGAAAAAGTGCAAAATAAACCTGTAATAGGTCAAGCGGTCGGGAAGAATGTGAGCTCCAACTTCTCAGCCAATGAGAAGGGAGACAGAGACTCAAGCGGCCGGGATAAAGGTATAAAATACCTGAAAGCTAAAAGATCATCGTGCATCTATTTTTGGTGCACCCGATTCAGCGCTGTTTCGTATTAATAAATTTTTTTTTTTAACCTTTGCTTCGGTGACTTTGTCCTCTGTAAATTCTAAGATGTGAGTCGGTGTTTCTCACAAGTGCAACACCTTATTCAGCACAACCAACACTGGGAAAGGTTCAGCCTCCAGAAAGGGGACTATTAGGAACACATTACATAAAAGGACTTTTCAAAGCCACCAGCAATAGTGTCTTCTTCTTCCCTGCACTTTATTCAGATTTAATTTAATTATTATTTGTCCGGTTAATATGTTTTCCTCAAACTCTTCTGTGATCAGAAGAGCTTGAGGCAAAAATTTCCCAATTGTTTGATACCCCTGGTTAGAGCCAAGGTTTTGAAGAATTCTTGTTTAAGCCATTGGGCTGAAATTTTCAGGAGTTACAAATGACAAGAGAAGGGGGCAAGTTGACATATTGAGAAAGGGACCCATTTTTAGTGGGAAAATAACCATCGCTCTTGGAAAGACAAAGTACTTTGAGGAATGTCAACCCAGACCTCCAAAAACAGAAGTACCTTATGAAAACATAAGACCAAAATAGGTCAGTGCGTTGAGCTATTTGAAAAGACTTATTTTCTGTTTCATGACAGCAGAGGTTTGCTGAACGTTTCTGAACAGAATAGCTGTTGTTTACATGCCTAAACAAGAAATGAAATCTTCTGCAAACCTGGCTCCAATCCTGAATGATGAATAGCTGATATTCCGGGTGTAACAATTTTGAAAATCCCACTTGTGCAACCATTCCTTTAAATAAACAAGCTCAAGGTAAGTGGGGCCACAGCCCACACTCTACAGCAATACCACAATACAGTTCAGGCACAGTAATTGAAGCAAATAATACAGGACTTTCTACCCATGCCTAATTGCTTTTCAACAGTTTGCAATGAACCCTTTCAGGGGATCGAGGTTAGCCCCTCCGAAAATACGGGCTCAGCTCCAAGACCTCCTCTTCCTGTAAACTGAATTACATTTAGGACCATAATAGGCTACTTGAGCTCTTACGAGCACATTTTGTATTGAAACAAATTATCATAGAAGCAAAAGGAACCTGCCCGTGAGTAAAATGTCTGATTAATCATATCTATGGAAGCAACAAAGGCTTTAAAAGAGAAAATAGTTTCCTGTAAAACACTGTCTGGAACTCTTAAAATATTCGGATTCATGGACATTTATTATTTCACAGTAATTAAATGTTCTTCCTTCTTTTCACCCTAACTGTATTATAATTCGTGACATAAAAAGGATAAATACCACATTGCCTGCCATAGCTGAGGAGAAGGCAAATAGGGGAAAGGCTGTTTTGCAAAGTTGATTTTTTGAAGATTATAGACTACATTTGACGGTAGGCATCAAATCTGCAGTGAAGTGATAGGAAGGCTACCTTCTCTCTTCCCAGTGAGGCCATAGCTCCCTTCCCTTCTCCTACAGAGTTTCTCCCCTGGCCTGCTTCATTTCCTCTCTTCCTGCTAAACAAGATAAGCCCAGGGAGCAACACTATCCATTAACAGGGTTAGCAAGGCCAAGCTTAACTCGTCAGTGTAAAAAGGCCCCCGAAACTCCCATGAATGGTTCAAAAATTCAAAGGGTTTGGCTTTGTTCTTTTTTGCCTCTTCGTTGAAGGCAGATTCTGTTTCTTGTCTTGTTTTTGAGCCTTTGAGATATATATTTGCTTTGTTCCTTCTGCACCACAAAGCCTGTTCTTTCTTTTAATCCAAAAAAGCTAAGCAGCAGCATCACTTCAGCCCCACAACTGCTGCCTGGGCTTCACTGCTAGGACCGTCCCCCAGCCAGCGCTACACTTGCATAAAACCATAGGGGCCAGGCAACAAGTCAGGGGATTGTTTGCAGAAAGCATTGCAAGACCCAACCTCACAGTTCTCTTACAGCAAACTTTGATGTGAATACACAGCACACTGTTTAAAAACCGCATCATTTAGGCACCCTTTCCCGTGCTGTTCCCCCCAACCTTCATGTTTCTATACAAAATTAATAAAATACATTCACTGACTTCTTTGACTCCAAATTATACACTGGGTTTACTTGTTTGTTGAACACAGACATTTCATTATATTTAGAAAAAGTTTAAGATTAGAACATTAGCCTGGGCAAATCTTAATTTTTAATACATGTCACAGTGCCAAGTGTGCATTCTGAACCTATTAATGCTTATTTCACACACCATTAATATCTGCAGTAGGATCTGCAGTATTATTTTGAATGGAAAGATGGTTCAATTCTAGCATTTGACCACTATATACTGTAAATTGCTTATTACCAGCAAATGGACGCAGAGGGAATTGGCTATTTCAAAAGCAAACCTATCTGACCCAGAAGAATTAGGCCATTAGCTGATTTTGTTTGCTACATGCAACTGCTGCAAAGAGAGTGAAGTTGAAGAGCAGGCTGGCTCCTCAGCCTGCGGAAGCAGGAGGGGATCACTAAGCTGGCTTTGCTCTGAGCATGACAATGACAGCTCGGTTCACACATACTTACTTCCCAGCATGGAGCAACGCTCTCAGTTATCTCCCATTTCTGCCCTTTCTTTCCCATCACAGCAGAGCAGAGAAGAGGTCAAGAAAGTGCAAAAGCTCGCTAGAAAATTATTGTCGAAGGACCTCAGTGATTTGCTTCTGTGACTGCCGCTAGCAATGAAGGGATGGTAGGATTAATGGATTTTTTTTTTCTGGGCAAAAATAATTATGATCCTGTATTTTTTCATCCTTTAGCTCCTATGAATTACACGAGTTCATTTAAATACATGTGGCTTAAGGATCTTTTTCTTCTAACAAAGAAAAAAAGATGCTAAGCTCCATCTCCATAAGCATTATCATCATAAGCAAAGCAATGACAGACACAAGCAAATCCAAATATGAATTACTGGAGGAGCAGAGGACCGTGGCTGTCCACAATTGCATTCCCAGTGACTGGTAGAGCTTTGACTTCATATTGCCTTATCTTTGCATACTGGTCAGTAAAAACCAGACAGTTTCACCCCCGTGTTGGAAGGAGAATGTATAATGAGGAGGGGAAAAAAAAGTAATGAAAAAAGTACCCCTTTTTTTTTTTTTTTTCTTTTTCCATTTTTGATTTTAAAAAAAGCTTTTCTCCATTTAGTCACAGGAAAGACCGGTGCAGGAGGCTAGAAGGAGGGCTTGTCCAGGTGCTACTGCTGCATTGATGGCACGGCACTGTTTCCACTCAAATAACATGAAAAAATGTTGGCCTTTGCATGTGAAGCCTAAATTTTTCTGAGCTGATTACTTCTAACCATCAACGATCTCCAAAAAGAAGACCATAAATGCACCGAGAGTGCTGCTGAATTGGATCCCCCTCCATATCCAAACGGAGCTGAAAAGGCTTAATCCCCAATGCCTAGATGGCACCTTCACCATGACTGGCAAAGGTGGCACATAACTTTTAGGCCAGCACATGGCTACTGTGGGTGAGACTGGCAGATCGAGCCAGTCCTTTTTATTCCTTTCATTTGATGCACTGTTTGGTGAGAACAGCTTCAAAAGCATCCACCACACATTCACAGCACAGGCTCAGCTTGGTTCAAGACTAAGACCACGTCCAGAAAGCCATGATAAATTCTTGCACTTAGCTTGGAAAGTCCACAGAAACCAAGACCATCACATGATTACAGCATTTAAGATTCTGGCTACAACCAAAGCAGTCCCTTTTTTCTGGGTATATCTGCTTCTGCTTCCAGAAAATGACTAATGAGCCCAAACAACAGAGCATAGGGGTATGACATTTGCCCGAAGTCAGGTGTATATGGAATGACTACTTCAGATGTCTCCATTACGCCAAAAATTCAAATTTCAATCCATCTCTAAAAACCTCACAGGATTATTAAGAAAAAAAAAAAAAGAAGGAACAGACATGAATCTGCAGCCCATTATGGGTTATGCCTAGCTTGAACTGTGCAGAAGACTAAAAATGCTTCACTCCAGCTTGGTTTTAAACCAAGCCAGAGCTTTCACACAGGCATCATTTCTCCCCTTGCAATGTTTCTAATGCAGATTTCTTCCCCCCCTCTCCTACCTCTAAGGGGCTTCTTTGTCCTGAACAAAACCACTTTGGACTTTGCAGTGTTCTGGGGGGATTCACTTGCCTGCAATGGATTTGAAAAGACTGGTATTTAGAAACATCAGCAAAGCTCATCCACCTGCTCAAGACTTGGAGAAAAAGCCTCCCTCCTAACCCCATGTTGTGTGTCTAATCAAATCACTAGATAGAAAAAATTAAAAAGTTCTTTCCCTAGGCCTTTTTTTTTTTCAAACGCTGCTTTTGTTGTTCAGCTCAGTTCTGTTCTCTCTTTTAATAATTTGTGAAGCTTTGACTAGCACAGAAATTATGCTAAGCATACTTTAAAGTGGTGCTACCTATAAAATATTGTATTTGCACTTCTGGAACACTGGAAGTAAATATTGATTGTATTATTTCAGGACAACAAAATAATCACCACTTTATTTTGTTAACACATTTCAGCAACAGCAGCATGTGGTGTTCTCTGGCTCACCCAGATCAAAACCTACTAGCCAAAAGCTATTCCCTGTTAGCACTGCTGAGTTCGCTCTTGGCTTATCGTGTACCCTAATCGAACTGGAAGTAATAGCTTAAGATTTGCTGTGAGGTTTTGTTCAGTTAGGGGAAGACTTTGAGAGGCAGCCAGCATTTGGTAAAACATGGTACAGATTGGGGAGAGCCTGGTAAAACCTGAAAAATCTCCCTTGACTTCACAGCACTTCACAGGGTATTTTCTGTCCTTGTCAGACGGTGACTTTGCTTCTGTGTGCAGCCAACTTTAGGAAGTTTACTTGCTTCTTTTTTGCATCCATATACAATGGTCATTTGGGCCTAATAATAAACAGTGTTTTGCACAAATAGTGAGTTTCCAGTCAGCACCAGTTTTGCAGCTCCCCATAGCTGTGTGCATTTATGTAAAGGTGGAGCCATGTGCCCTCTGTCTTGCCTAAAGGCATACCCTGACCCTAAATGACTTTAATCACTTTCCTTGGCTAAAGGGACTTAACTCTCTGTGCTGAACGTCTTGCTGGAGTCCTGCAGCCACTGCTGAAATCCCTTTTGCAAACACAGTTGCTGTTTCCGTGTCTCCTGCAGGAACCTTATTTTTAGGAGTTAAAGGCTCCAGCACGTTGCCCATACTCTTCACCACTAAGGGAGAACAGAAATAAGTGACTTTCCTGATCGGAGTGTATGCAAGTCACTGCTCACTCTTTCCACCTCATCAGAAAATTAAGAGAGAGAAAAAAAAGAAAAACCTCGTCCTGCCCCACAATAATTTCAAATAAACACCTTTTTCAATTACAGCTCTTGCTAATACTCCGCCGTTTGTTCACCTGTAGAAGCAATTGTCCCTTACATCTCTTCTCTCTTGTCCCCCTCACCCTGGGCTATTTTGACTGTAGACATACTGCTTGCTAAAATAGACAAGATTAATATAGCTTTCCCACCAAATTTAGGCAAGAATATTCAGATGCTTTAGCAGCTGCCTGGGCTTCTTAAGAACTCGGTAATCCTTTAATCTCCAGATAAATTTTTTTTCCATAAAAGATTCACAAGCAAAACAAATGCAATATGGATCAAAAATTCAATCAGAATGCTTAAAATGCAATTACATTCATCAGGGTGTTCTGTTAGGTTGGGTATTAAATCTGGGTTGTATTCAATATCCTCCTTTTATTATAAAGCAATATTTTTCCACTCTGTAAATCATCTGATCCCTAGGCTAAAGTCCTCTTTGCCCAAAACATATACAAAAAAAGGGAGGGGGCTAAAGTCCTCTTTGCCCAAAACATATACCAAAAAATGGGGGGAGGGAGAGGCAGGGAAAAAAAAAAAGAAAAGACCTGGTTAGAAATTCCTGCACAAGAAAGAGACAAATAAGACAGTGAGCAAAGACATTTCTACTGAAGCAGGGAGGCTAATTTCAGAATTTGAGATTCTGCAGTTATGGCTTTAATAAGTAGTTGTCAAATGAGTTCCTTCTTTAACTCCATTCTCAAAGCAAATCCATGTATCTGCCTGCACCTCTCTGTGAGCAGTTCCCCCCATCTTGCAGTTTTAAGAGAGTTCTGAAATTTAATCATATTGTTTAGCACCCGAGCTATTTGGAAATTTTCCAACCCAATGGCTTTTTTCTTGGGGAAATGCCAACCTGTTTAAACCAGAACTTTTTTGTGAAAAAGCAACTTCAACCAAGTCTTTCGGTACAGACGCATTTCAGACTCAGGAGGGAGCTCCAGGGGTGAGACCTACCCTATTTAGCCACCGTCTCCACAAGCAGTTCGTGCTCAGGCTTGTTGCAGGGGGACCTGGTTCTGTCTTCTGGGACAGAGCAAGGAGTGAGGTGGTCCCACGTTCAGACCATCACCTGGGTTCCTGAGCTATCGGCTCTTTTGGGGAAGGGGCAGTAAAACATCCCCCTTCACTCCTTCTCCTGCCTCCTCTCCTCCCCCCAATTTGTCCTACCCAGAAAGGCTTTGCTTTTATTGGGAGTCTACAACCCAACGAAAAGCCCTGAAACCTCTTTTCTCCTCCCAGTAAGAGGTAAACTGAAGCACGTAGAGACACCCAGCAGGCTGTCACCATTAACTTCCCACCGAGCCTCCAGCACAGCCTGCCCCAACACGCTGCACGTAGAGTTGCTTTCCTGTCCTTCAATTGAGTCCCTCAGCATCAAGCACAACGAAAAGCTCACAATTATAAGGCTGGTTCTCCTTCATATCAGAGCACACGGGTCGCCTTGCACTACCTTTCTGTTGCAAGGAAGGGGTGGTTTTCTGTTGCTGGGTGGTGGTTTTAAGACGACTGTCTCTACTGCTTCGCAGATGTTAGCTGATGGACATTCAGCAGTTCTTATCATACTCAGAGCATCAACAAAGAGGTTCAAGCACTCAACAGCTTGCTGTGCACAATCAGAGAAGGCCCAGGGATGGCACTGGCTTAATGATTAGGATAATCTGCAAATTAGGGCTCAGAAATTAATCTAATTAACATTGTATCAGTCTCTTTAGTGCTTTGAGACAGACTGGGTTAGTGTTTTTATGACTGGCTTGGACAACATCAAGCAGAGTATGAGTGGGGTCCCCCCTGCACGTACATTAAGAAGTCCATTATGATTTGAATTTGTGCAGTGGTCCAGAATGTAGAGGCAATAATTTGCAAAGCCTTGGTAGCTCCACACGCTGCCCTCCAACTGTTTTCTTACAAAGTTAAGCTGTGCTGCTGTTAGATGCCTGAAAATTGCCATCTTTTATGACAGCTGGGTAAAATTCAGTCCCACTACGTGCAGCAAAGTACAATGGTATTTTACCACCTGCCATTCATCTGAGTTTGACTGACAGCTGTCACAGTCCAGCATCCGTAATATCTCAGCTTGGCACCACGGAAGGGAGTGGGGTCTCTGTGAAATAGTTGTGTCTGAGCACGCTTCACCAAACTGCTTCTATTCCTTGCACGAGCCACTGACCAGCAGTGTTCTCACCACCATTTTTGAGGCACAGAGTATCAGTGTCCTAAAAGGTCCTTCAGAAAGCTCCAGAGTCATGTTTTTGACTTCTCAGATGCACGTTAACATACCCTCTTTCCAGCAGAGACAACCTGCCCTTCTCTTCCTGGGCTGTCTACCGCAACTCACTACCAACTGGGAATACTGGAATAGAGATTTCTGAAGAAGATTTTAGAGATTTCCCAAAAATACATCGTTCATGTGATTAAAGGTTTTGTGCCAATTGGAAGACCAATTTTGTTTTGCTAATCTGAATTATTACTGGCACTTCCATTTCTTCCACTGTAACAATTTATTCAAACCAAAGATCACTTTGGGGTGACATTCATTTTCTTCATTTAAAATAGTTGTTGACAACAACTACATTTCCTCAATTAAATGAGGGAAATCCATCAAAATCAACCCCAGTCTATGTGAAATTTTGATTTGATCACACTGACAATTTTGGGGAGGACACTGTGTCACCCTGTTCCTGGGCACGTTTCTCTTCTGGCTGCAGGGAAGGGACACACAGAAGCCAACCCAGCACAGAGCTGCCCCAAAGCCCTGGAAGATCTGGCCTTTCTTGTCAGCTCTTCTGTCTAGAAGGATGAGAGCATCATGCACAAGAGAATCGTGACTCTCATTTCCAAATGAGCAATAAACTATAAAAAGGTGTCAGTGTAACCAGATGGAACAATTTGTGTGTTGCTTCCAGTTAAAGAAACTACTGCTGTTCTGTAATTCTCTGCTGTTTTTCTTTCTTTTTTTTTTTCTCCTTTTGTTTGTTCCCGAAGATGCAAAGACACAGAATTAGAAAAAGAACTTAGGTCTCCAAGCAAACAGCTCTGCAAGGAGCATAATAAAGATGTTTTTCTCTTTTCATAGCTGAAATCATACACAGAGAAGATAGAGAATGCTTACTTTCCAACACAGATATATTAGTGACCAGTAAAAGTGAAATGCAGAAAAAGAGAGTATTAAATGTATATTCCCGCATGTTTATAAATGTAAAATCTAACGTATATAAAATCTGTTCAATATGGAAAGAGTTCTTTGATAAACTGGTTCCTAGCAGGCATAAAACCATCTTAGCTAAAGCCAATAGCTCACGGACTCTTACTTCTTTCCCCTATGACGAAAATTTTAACTTTTTTTTCAGTTGCTAGGTTATTACTGTCACACATGGAAAGGGCTATTCCTGATTTACAGACACAGTAATGTACTTCTTACTTCTAAAAAATTGCCTTGCAAAAAAATTTAATTTTTTTAATTAAAAAAAATAAAATATTCTATTAATTTAACTGAAGGAGGTTAGAGATTTTTGAAAATCATATGTAAAATAGGCAGTCAGAAACATGAATATCACATTAGGGCTCTTCGATTAGGTTGGTGGATCGCTTCTATAGCACAACCAATTGCAAATCTTCATTACATTGTTACGGGAGATAAGGCTGCCCTGGAACAGCTAATGCTTCAAATACAAGGATTCACATCATGGAAGCCCCTGTAGCAGGGCTTCTGGCCAGTCTCATAAACTACAATGAAAGGCCAAAAGAACACATTAGATGTCAGAGCCAACTTGAGGGGCATGTTCAGCTGAGTTCAGTGTGAGGTGATGCACCAGTACCTAATTTGCTATACTGCTTGCCTCCCGGAGACAGATAATACTAATGCTTTTAATATGCACGTTTCTTACACTGTAGCATTAGCTGTTCACCTGCATAACCTCACAAGATGCAGCAAGTTCCCTTTGCTTCCTTTTTACCTTTGCCTGTGCCGTTTCCTTCTCTGCTGATTTACAGTAACATCAATAAGGAGGCAATCAAAGTCCATCAAGAGGTCGGCCGCTCCACTTTCCTGACCCCTCAAAGCAGGTGTTTCCACAACGACCACAGAACAGGCAATCGGGCAGCACTTCAGGCCCACTTCACACTTATTTCAGTGCCATCTAAGTGTGCACAAGGTCAGCTTGCACATACACCACAGCTCTGTTGCTCACCGCCCTCTGCTCCTGTCATCCTCCTCAGCCCCTGGAAACTCCAAAATGTTCTTAAACCAGAAAAGCAGCATCCATGCTAGCCAAATTCACTGCCAGCAAAAATCACTGCACAAGATGAGGGGGTAGTAGCAGTCCTGACCCAACAAGTTCTTTCTTGCCATCAAGTTCAAGCTGGGAGAGTAATTCTGCCATGCTCTTGAAAGCTGGTCTCCAACAGTCTCATATCCTCAGCAGACAAGTTTACACCACTCAGAGGTATTACGATAGACAAAACGGGCCATGCAAAATATACTCAGTGTTAATGACAGTCACACTTGATATGTATAGTAAGCACATAAAGAATAAAATTAGATGCTCCCTGGAAAAACTAACTTGCTTGGATTTCACCTTCTGCGGCACCCAATTTACAAAACTTCCTTTATACTATGCTTCATTTTCACACACCTTTCCTTCTCCTGCCTGAGTCTTTCTCTTCATTTCCGTCAGGGTCGTTGCTGAATTCCAATTAAATCATAAAAATGAGTGAGAACAAAAAGAAGAGCAACATAACCAACGCAGACCTGAGCAGGTGACAATTGCGGAGTGGAGCTATCACAGAAGGTAGTTTAAAAGTATCGTGTCAAACAAGCGAACTAATTACAACATGCCTTCAGTGAACCCAGGATAGTATTTCATGGCAGAAAAACTCTACGTCTAACATAAATCTAAAGGCAGGAAGAATAGCTTGTACTCAAAACATTGCTCCCGGAGCTCTGGAAAACAACCTAGCTTCAGAGTCAAAGGTGCACTCTTAGAAGGTCAAACACAACCCAATGCAAAATCTTAGTCATAAAGCGTAAGAAGTACATGAGTGTAAAAGTAGTGAGCCCTGCTCAGACTAGGTTTTCTTCTATGTCCTTTCTTCTTCTGTTGTTACACAGTTTGAAAGAAGTGCCTATTTTTAAGGAAAATGGATTCCTACCAGTGGGAAGCTGTGGCATTTTCATGCTCCGAAGAGCACTGTAATGGTGAAAGCTGGTATTACCCACACCAAAAGCTGCCCCATTCCTCAAGCTTGATACACTCCTGACTGCAGCAGGTATTGCAGCAGTGAGTTCCACAGATAAGCCAGCTGTCTCTAAAATATTTATTATTCCTTGCTTCACACTTGTAGTGTTAGTCTTTCTCAACTCTGTTCTGCAAACCAATGGAGAGGAGTTATAGACAGCAATTAATTTGTCTACTCATATGTGCCACCACTAAACTGGACAATTGCCCCGATACTTCCACTGGAAACCTCCCTCTGCACAACTTTCGTGGGTCTACTAAGTTTATAGTACAAAACAGAATTAAATACAAATCTTCAGTCAGTGCAAAGATTTGTATGAGGTGCCTGGAACAATGCACACCATTCTGGATATGAGTGAACATTGTGGGACAGTCCAACTGTTGCACAGCACTGTGAATAGCTTGTTATGAGAGCAGCAGTACTTTCTGAACTACTTCAACAGTTGTTCTTTATACACATCTCGATATAATTTTCTTAGAATAGCTTTGGTTAAAAAAAACCACAGATGGCTTCATTGAATTGTTGATCCTTTGATAACAAAGCAAGTGATTTCTGCAACAGCCTCAGGGAAATTCACATTGGTTTTTAAGCAATAAAGCAAATTAGTACCATAGCTTTAAAGGTTAACAGACAGAATAGTCCCATCCAATAGTAGGGGAAGAAGATGAAATTATTAAAAAAATCAATTTGTTGCTATGATGTGACATTATTTATTATCAATAATAGTATAAAATGAGCTCCTCTGCATTCCATAAAGACCTGATTCCTGCACATACAGTTACACAGAACAGCTGAGCAGCACGCAGAGGGGGGAGAAGGAGAAGGCAGGTTAAACAAAGGCACGGAGGTGCAAAAGAGCATCACACAGTGGGACTGAGAGGCTGAGGCAACAGCATGGCCAGAGCCATGGTCTTTGGATGCACAACACAAGGCCTTATCCTGCAGCCCACCAAGCCTCTCAAAAGCACCCAACAAAAGACAACTGAAATTCCCTCCAAACGCCTGTCTCGTGTATCTGCAGAGAGCAGTGCAGTACAGACCAAATGTTTTTTTTGCCTTTGCATAGCATCAGAAAAGATTTCATGGTTCTTGTACGTAAACACAGAAAGACCCACTTCTCCCCAGGGCTGGCAGTGAAGGAACTAGATACCATGAGCTGGCAAGCTGTCGTGCAGGCAGGAGTTCAAATGGGGCAATCCACTATGTCACAACAGCCAGGCTGTGCTTGATAGCTAAGCTGGTTTATTTCGAGCTAGTTTAGGTACCCTTCTGAGTAGGTCCTCCTCTGATTAAGATAAGCAAGCTTTATCTATGCTCTGAGTCCCCTAAAAGCTTTATAGCTGCTTTAGGACAGTGCTAGACCAGGGCTAATTTATTCTTACGCACAACTCAGCACGGTGTTGCTGAAGACAGACAGCTCAGACTCAGCTGTGGGCATGAGCAAAGCAAACTCATCCTGACCCGTAAAAGACTGCAGACGTAACTTCAGCCACCCTGCAGTTAGCAGTGGGAGCAGATCCCCTCCTAAGGAGTCAAGTCTGATTAATTCTCTAGCACTCCTTCACTGAAACACCAGGCAGAAAATGAGACGGGGCCATTCTCCTCAAAAAAGCATGTAACACCCCCCGCCATTACTCAAAATACCTTCAGAGTATCACCTCCCATCACACACAGACATACCCATCAACACAGCCTCTCAGACGATAAGGCATACGCACAACAACAAAAAAGGTGGAAGAAACACAAATGCTATGAAATAGCTCTTTTTCCAGGGAGCCCCTGAAAGACATCCTAGAGCAGATCCCTTCCTTTTCCCACCACAGCTCACTGGGGTTTTCTGACTGTCAAGACAACGCCAAGTTCACATCTCCTTTCTCTCCAGGCCCCTAATTGTTCCTTGCCTTCCACCAACAAGCACTTGAAAAAGGTGACAGGGCACAGAAACCACAACATTGGCTCTTTCAATGCCTTTAAGGTACCAGCTCAGCAGCTTAAGAAATTCCCACTTATGACAGGGCTTTTATTTATTTCAGTCTCTTGATAATTAGCTGCACTTCCAAAGAATACAGAATATCTTAATTGTAATCAGACCTGGGGCACTGACACTCCCTGGCACGGGGAACCGCAACACCTCCATAACACAGCGTCTCTTTAAGGCAACAGGTTGAGGGTTTTTTTTCTTCCTTCTAGCCAAACAACTGGTGGTTGAGAATTACTGGTTATTTACCAGTCCTCAGGTCAGGGGTTTGAAAAGCTATCTTGTCTGGAACATTTAACAGACTGGTTTTCCACATGGATGATTTTACCGTATCTGAAAACTGCTTGTTCCATCATAGCACTGCAGCTTGCAAGTCGCAGTGTAAAAGAAAGTTATTCTCTTCCTTAATGGATAAAATATGCTTGTCCTGAAGGATATGTTTGCATAAGACAAAGTACCCAAACATGCTTTCTTTTCCTTTTTTGGTTTTATTTTTTACATAGAAAGGATTACTAGCATTGCCTCATATGATGGAAAGAAATAAAAAAGGGAGGCCAAGAGAGCAAAAACTGTACGGGTGGGAGAAAACAAAATGTTTCCTTTGGCAAAATAAAGACTAAGTGCAAAGGACAAGGAAAAGATGAATGACAGATCTCGAAGTGTAACATGATGGGCATGGTGACACAGCCTATACAAATTGTTAGCTTTAGGAATGGGAAACCACAAGGAGTCTTGTCCAGCTCCATACCAGTGAACGAAGAGAGTTCAGAGGCAGTTCACTGGTGCCCTGGGGGGCTGGACCTCTCTCCTCCTCTCTCAGGACCCTTTCTCTGCCTATGATGTTAAAAGCTGCACTGTAGAGGTGGGTGAGGAGTCCCAGAAAGTGAGAAAGCTGTGAATGAAACAGCACTGGGACATATAGGTTAAAACCGCCTGGCCCTCTTTTTCCCCCTTGGTTTGGGAACTAAGCTGTCTGAAGCAGGCAAAAAGGACCAAGAGTGAGTCAGTGGCAGCTGACTCTCCTCAAAGGGATTCAGCTGCCCTGAAATGGCTCTTCCTTGCACCAGGACTCCTGGCCAGCCCACAGGCTGCTCAGAGCAGTGTCCCAGCCTCACTTCTGTCCCCATTTATACTGGGACAAATTTGACGTCTTGCTAGTCCTTCTTTCTTTACCCTAGGGCCATCTGCAATGAGACTTGTACACAGAGTACTCTTATGGTGGGATCCTGCATGAAAACCCGTGGTTATGTGACTCCCTGTTCCACCAGCACACCTTCAAAGCCTTCCACATCAAAAGATGTAAGGAAAACCTTTTCTAAACATGAACTACGAGGCAAACTTCATGCGCCATCTTCTACATTTTCATCTCCACTACTACGTATAGTATGAAGAAACCAAGCAGTAGTTGGGTTCTTCTGGCACTTTGAAATCAGTAGAGTTGACAAGTCCTACCTGCGTTCACTGCTTGTTCTGGAAAGGCAATATTGTGATTTCTGGTATGGAAACAAAGATAAGGATTCCCCAGGTGAGAAATTGTGTATTTGACAAATCTGCAACAAGAAGCTATGCCAAGTGTTGGTCTACCGCTTTTTTTTTTTAATATATATTGAGCAAAAGTGTTAAAAATTAAAACACAATAGGAATAACGCAACATTGCTAAGACATCTTTTTGCCATCTGTCAAGTTTGCAATATTTTCAAACTGCTCTCAAGCGAATTACTAATTCATCACAACATCTCTCTTCCTGTCATATGATAAAATAGAATACAATTGCTAATGCAGTACATTTAACCTCTGTCAGGAGTTTGTGTATTTGTGTGGAACCATAAACTGGTTGCAAGTGTGTGCCAGAAGGCTTCTGGCAGCCATCCTAAGGATTTGTCAAAAAACAATTTGGATTCCCACTGCAGCAAACGTGGAGCCGATTGTTGCTGTACGTCACAATCTTGTCACAAGCAGCCTTTGCAGATAATAAGAATCTAGGGCTGGGGGATTTATTGCGGTGGACAAAAGCACCGTCCCAGCATCTCCGTCATTTGATGAATATCACACTTTTTTCCTCAATTACCCAAATTACCTCCTGATCATTTGGCAGGTTGCTGATTGTGACCAGGTGAGGTCTCACCTCCTGTTTTACATCGACGGAGATGGCCAGGGAATTTTCTGATTTACAGGCAGTCTGAGCAAGACCAGAATCCCATCCATTAAATCTTGAGCAGAGGAATTAAACGGGCATCCTCCTTGGAAGAAACAGCCCAGCTCATCACTTTTTGTTTTCTATCTTTTACAGGAAACTAATGGAACCAGTTTATTCATGTCCAATTTTTCGATTAAAAAAAAAAGATTGTTCTTTTCAAGTGTTAACAAAGCAAATGCAGAATGAGTCACCCCAATTACTGTTATCTGCAGATTTTACACCGTCCTACCCATTTAAGATAAATAATTAACTAACCCTCCTATTCTGTAAGCTCTTCACACATCTTAGTCTGCAATTTTCTGCTTTTCTGCCCCCTTGCTGATACAATTTTATTTTACAAGTTTATTGACAGTAAATATCATAAATTTTTATTTTCTCAGAAGAAACCTCTGGTGCTTTGGACCCTACTAAAGCTGTGGCTCTTCAGGATGATGTAAACTTTGCATAATGAGTTACTATTGAATATTAACAACTGAAATATTAATAATTAAGAGAATGCCAAGCAATATAGCATTTTGCAGATCATTGGCACCTGAGGATCACCACTGAATAGAAGGGAAGTTTGAGCTTGAATAGAAGCTTGAATGAAAGTAAAGCTGTGAAAGTAAAAAGAGTGGAGATGTTGACAAAGGTGGGAAAATGGATTCAAAGTAACGAAAAATCTGTCAGTGTGATTGAAATAGAAATGCAAAAGCTAATTTGATAGAAAGCATGCTTCAGTTTTGCTTTAAACACTCTAAAACAAGGGGTATGCCTCCTTTTGGTACCTCCAAAATGTTTTATTTCTCACAGTAAAACTGCAATATATTGCAGGTTATGGTTTTAACTAAGAAAGATGTTGGACTGACAGATATCATAACCACTTCTGACCACTGGGATATCACAGTAACCAAGACCGTTTCATTACTGAGACCAAGAAAAGAGATGAAAATGGAAGTCCATGTGCCTAACTGACAGGGCAGGAGGTACCAAAGCCAAAACAGAGCTGAGTTGGAAACTGATGAGGTAAAGAAAAACTGGCAGAGGGCTAAGATTAGCCAGCTTAAGGACATGGGCAAGGAGGCTGCTGAGAATTGAAGCCAGGCCTGATAACTGAAAGAAGAGAATAGAAATCATCAAGCTAGGAACAGAAAAACAATGGCAAAAATGGATGTCAAACATTTTTCCACTGCTTTTAGTGAAGTGCTGTTTTTATCAGTTAAAGGTATGCTTTAGAATTTTAGGGTCCTGAATCAAAATTGCCAAATTTATTCCCACCCACAGTGCTAAAGGGCATCTTCCACTGTAACGTCGTCTTAGCATTTTAAAATACATGCGTGAGTGCATATACCACCACCACCAGCACCAGCATGTTCTGAATCACCAGGTCACTGGTAGGCTCAGGTCTCTGCAGCCTCCTCCGCCTGAAGACAACAAGAGTTCTCCTTGCCTCCAGTCATCAGGACAGTCACTGGTAGAACCACAAGGAAAAGGCTACTTGTGCAAAGAAAACTTCTTTACATTGACTAAGAAAACCCCAAAGCCCAGCGTACACATTTCTATTTTTCCTGAGATCTTCCAAAAGCATTTTTAATACACGTCAGGGCCCCAATACATTAAATCCACAACCTATTTTCAAATACCATCCAGCCTGTCACATCACACACAGAGCGCAATGCACAGGAAAGATGTCACTGCACCAGAGCGTTTAAATACAGAAAATGCAGAGGTAACATTTAATCCTTCAGCAGCAAAGGGGAGTTCTGCAATCGAATTTCAAGGGATGTGGAACTGACACTTGCAAGAGTACATGCTGGAGCTGTGCCCCCGAGGCATAAATTAGCAAAAAACCAGAAAAACATCTGGTTTTAAAGGGGTTGATACATTTTGGGTGTGTAAATGTCTGTGGGCTACTGAGTTTGATATAATGGCAGAGCTGGTAACAAACTAACTGCTTGCTGCTGTCTCACCAACAACATTTTTTGTATTTAACCCCCTACCCCCTCCGCCAATTAATACACAAGAGCAACTCTGACTCGTAATGGCACTAGCACAGGTAGTGCTACTCCAGCAAAATGCCTGCAGTACTATTCAATGCCACTTTTTCAATATGGTTTCTAATGAGCAGCAGGAAGGACTGAGTCCTGCAGCCAGGATGGAGCATATGAGACATCAGCCAAGGAGCAGGAAAAAGCTCAGAGCAAGTGGCACCGATGCCACCACCACCACCTCCACGTTGCCTCTGTCCTGTTGGCAGCACCCTGAGGGGGAATTCATCTGGTTCTTCCAACCAAGATTACCAAAAAAAAGGAGTCATTTGCAGCAGCGGTTGGCTACCTGTCAGCCTAGAAACAGACTATCAGCAGCAGCCGGCTTCCTGCAGGAGCAAATGCTAATGGGGATGTTCAAATGACTGGGGTGGTAAAGATGCAGGCACCAGCAGAGAGCACTGACCTTCTGCTCATTGCTGACCCGGGGTGAACCTGGCACAGCTACTGAGAAATAAACAGCTCGCTTACTCTCCCCTTAGTCTCTAAATGCCTTTTTAAAAATTGTGGGCTGCATCCTCAGCAGATATAAATTTGCATAGCTCCCTTATAATCAGTGAACCATGTCTATTTACGCCAGATGAACATCTAGTCCTACACTTTCAATGGCTTTACAGTTTTAGATGGGCTGGAAAATTAAGATTTCTCACTTCTCAATGCGTTCCTGAACCTCTCTTCTTTCTAATGTGTCTACCCACCTCTCCTTCTCCCTTCCATTTTAACCTACAATTTTTCAGGTCATTTGGTTTGGAATGCAAACACAGATGAGTTATTAGGAGTTGAACATTGCCAACTGTGCATGTAATGTGACTTTGTTTCACAAGGAGTAATAAGCATATCTGCACTAACAAAAAACAAGGCCTCACAGTTCAGGGAGACATGATACAACAGGAGAGGCCTCAAAAATCTAACAAGTAAATGCTCTTTCGCTTAAAAACTTATTGGAACTTTTTCAAGTACTTTGGAGCTGAGGATATAAGCTGAGAGTTGCAGGAAGGACTACACCAGTGGAATTAGCTCTAACTTTCTACCACTTTCTTTTTTCAACACCAGGATGAAAAAAGAAAAGATCATCCAGAGGGGAAAGGGTAATAATGTGTGTTCTTCAACATGTCAAATACAAAATACTGCAGAAATGTTGAGGCCTCGAAAAGGGCTAAGCTAAAAGGAAAAGGGCGATGGTCCACAGGACTGGAGAAAGTAGGAGCTGACCCCTAAAAAAAGTGTCAATTATTTCAGATGAACTGATCCTCCAGGCTCAGAATTTAACTCGCTTTTACTGCTGTTTTATTACTTCTTCCATTTTGCCATGACAAGCTAATGATTTTTGCAAAAATGTACCATGACAAATCTGCCCCTGCAGGTGGTTTTACACACACTACATTCACAAAAGACTTTTATCCCTCCTTCTCTTTTTAGCTTTTCTCCTTGTCTTGTGTTTTCAGGGTTTTTTTTTCCTTCCAAAGAAAGATTAAAGAAGAGAAAAACAGACACTGAGGAATTCATAGGTAGGACATGATACAACACAGTCCCACTAAACCAAGAAATACAAGGAGGGTTTGCAGCTGCCTTCCCTCACATCTCCACCTCTTATAACTGCAGTGGGTCATTTGCAGATGCACTTGCTGGTCAAGGATATTCAATATGATACTTTGATGGTTACAAGACACTGAAGAGAGGAGCTACTCCCTCTGAGGAATCACAATGCTGACGTGCCACTACCATTACACTTTAACGCTCTGCCCTAGGCCATCCCATGTGCTGTCAGGAACAGCCAGAAACACCGACAGGATGACTCTTGTAAATCAAAGTCATCTTGAGGAAATCTTCAAGTAAGCCCTTTTGTTGTAGGAACTCTTCTGTGAAACCACTTAACGCCCATGTGCATTTCTCATTTCTGTGCTACACACATACCACACCGCCACTGGAGCTGCAGCACTCCATCTTTGAGGTTCCAGACTCTATTGCCATCAGGAGATGGAGTCCAGCTTTCTTCTGCACCTGGGGTAGCTGAGCATCAACCATGCTAAGTTACCAGGAGCTGCCCACCTCCTCAGAAACCAAGGCTTTATTACTCTGGATCATATGCCTTCATATAATTACTACCTGATACCTGTGAATGGGAATAACAACAGCTGTTGCACACAGGCTGAGAAGAGAAGACGGGGGTGAGATGGACTTTATAAACACTTATAACTTCTAAAGATTATTCCTTTTGAAGCTAGACATACATTTTAATCAGCTACTTTCATCACTATTCATGAATGAATTATTAATTAGTCCTCTTGACTAAAAATATCATTTCCAGCTTGCTGCAAAAATACACACACATGCACACACACACAAACATGAAAAAATAATACAAGAAAAGGAAGATATTCCACATCATTAGCACTAGAGTAAAGGCTGGGTATTTGATCTCAGTTTAATTATGAATGCTTAGTTTGAAAGAACATTTCCACATCACCAGTCAATAATGCTGCTGTGTGCACTTGAGTGTAAGACACCTTACGAGGCAGTAAATGGCAATGGCTTATTTTTCAGCAGCTTCACTCACTATGTTAGTTGGTGTGTGGGTTTAAGCACCTGCACAAACACATCCCTTGCTAAAACGCCTTTCGTGTTGTGACTTCATAGTCAAAATGTGGAAAAACCCAACAATTCAACCTTGTGGCTATTTCTGATCACATGGCAATCCAAGCCCTCGGCCGCTGTAAGAACCCTGGGGAAGAGACAACATTTGTCTCCAAACTCACGTGGGCAGAAGAAAAAGAAAAGGAAAATCCAAAGAGTAGCACCATTACTTTACTTTACAGATGGGGAAGCAAAGTAAAGACAGCAGAGGTAAATTACCCAAGTCAGATGTAAGGTCTGAGCCCAGAGAGTTGGGGTTGTTCAGCCTGGAGAACGCTCCAGGGAGACCTTATAGCAACATCCCAGTCCCTAAAGGGCACCTATAGGAAAGGTGGGGAGGGATTCCATATCAGGGAGTGTAGTGACAGGACAAGGGGTAACAGTTTTAAACTGAAAGAGGGGAGATTTAGATTAGAGATTAGGGAGTAATTCTTCATTGTGAGGGTGGTGAGACACTGGAACAGGTTGCCCAGAGAAGCTGTGGCTGCCTCATCCCTGGAGGGGTTCAAGGCCAGGCTGGATGGGGCTTGGAGCAACCTGGTCTGGTGGGAGGTGTCCCTGCCCAGGGCAGGGGGTTGGAACTCTATGGTCTTTAAGGTCCCTTCCAACCCAAACCATTCTATGATTCTGATTCCTTTCACTTTCTTATCTATCTATCTATCTTGTTCAGCATGGAAAACTCTCCAGAACATGCACATTCATTCCCTCTGTGACCCCTCCTTTCCTCAGACTGTCATCTACAGGCACCTGGCCAGCTGGAAGCACAGTTTTTCCATGAGGGAACCCAAGATGGCTCCGTAATGACCAACGTCACGTTTCCTATCGCGTAGCTCTATACAGTAAGGAAACATCTTTGTGGTGGTGTTGCTCAAAGAGCTGCTGGGAAGGGGAGGGTAGGAAGAAGAGGGTGGAATGTGATATCTGGAAGCCAGCAGCTATGGAGAACTCTGATCAGCTTGCAGGGTCTTTTTTTCCCATAACAACAGAGACAACTAACAATTGTGCCTTTTTGTTATCTGAATTGGTTTCCCTGATGAGCACATCCCTTCAGAAGCTGCTGCAACGTTAATTTCCTAAATGATCAAAAAGCTTCTAAACTAAGAAAATGCTGCACACTCAGGGAAAGAAGGAAAGGGTTCAGAGAAATTGGAAATGACTTGTTATACTTAAAAAAACTGGGCCATCCTCTGAATGCTGTTATTTTTAAACAGCTCTTTTTTTATGTACGTGAAGGTACGTAAACACTTGCAGAGCTAATAAGGTTGAATGACTCCGGAAAACTCTCATTTTGCCAGAGGGCTAGCAAAAATTTTAACTAACAGGTTTCCTGAACCTTGTTTGGGCTATTTTAAGTTACTACATTACACGTCTGCCTCAAGCCTACTCCAGCCTCCAGTAAAGTAGCAGTTTCTTAACATATATTTATCATGACCAGGGCAAATGAACTAACATTACCAAGGGAAAACACGTCCAAGACACAGCTTTCACCTCAACTTAGCTGAAGAGGCCAAAGTCAAAGATGAACTGTGATAAACACACCAAGGAGAGGGGGATTTGGCACTTACTATGGAACGGCAACTGTTCACCGGCACACCACTAGGGGATGGATTTTTAAAAACATCAGGAAAGGTGCTTGAAGGAGAATCTGCTGAACTTGGGTACTTCTGTCCTCTCAGGACCAAGATGGGCTTCTCTGGCAGTTCCACCTCTTTGAATCATGTTTACAGCTCTGTCCCTTTTTATTTTTCCTCCGGGCCTCCACCGAGATTTTGTTCACTTAGGTTTAATCTTGCCTGGTGTGCTCTTTTAGGTCCATTTTCAGCTCAGCAGGTTTGTAGATCCTGCTCTGCTGCCCACACCTGACTCTCTGCTTTACCCGTGGATTCCTACTTGCTAACCCAGAAGAGTCTCCCCAAGGGACTCCATGCTCAGCACGCTCACGTCAGCTTGGGCCACACACACTCTGCACTGACTTTTCTGCTCACCGAGCACATTCAGGTCAGTCTCTTCCAAAGTGGAATCATACGTATCTCTTTGGTTGTTATTAATATTTCATTAATTTCCCAGCTACAGTAGTCCTCCCTTGAGAGATCATTAATAAAATACCACCCAAATCAGCAAGATAACAGGCAAAATGACCAAACTACAAAACAAGTTTAATTACCTTGGTGCTATACCTTTGCAAGCACCAGCTTTAAATCAAAGAATTGTGTAAGCTAAAGCTTTGATGATGATGAGGGTCTATTGCTTCCTATGTCTTGTTGTTTTAATTACTTCCCTGATTTCCCCCCACTCTATTTTCTTTGGAAGATGAATGAAAGTGCCTGTAGGTGTTAATGGAGGGTAGCTGGGAGGATTTGAGCAAAACTTCCCTGGCACAAATCGACGGCGGAGCCCCCTCACCGATATGCAAACCTCACAGTGAATTGAACATTGCCCAAAGCGCTAAGTCTTTCAGGGATTAAAAAAAAAAAAAAAAAAGATGAGATTGCTCAATTAGCTAAATCCTGTTTCTTCTCGGGTTAAAATATAAATTTTGCCAATAGCTAGTATCTGAGATTCAAAAGTAATCTAAACAAGGAAAGAAGCAAATAGCATTTTTGAGGTCTGCTCATAGAAATGACACGGCAACTAATGAATTAATAAGCATGAGCTACTCAAAGAACTAGAGCAAGGGCATGAAGCAGCACTAAGAAGAAAAATACTTAATGTTTCCTTAAAAATATACATACATTGTGGCAGTGCTGTACACAATGTCCAATCTGCAGGAGATACATGCTCCTTCTGGCAGGCTTTGGATTACGGCATACATGAAAACTCTTTAAGAAACAGAGTTATTCACGTGAATCCAAACAAGCACGTACAGAAATGCTTCAACCGTCTCCCATTTCCTTATCTGCAGATGATTTTCCCAAGTTTTCTTCCCAGACTGCTCTCTTCTCCAGTTCTGAACAAAAACTTACTTCATCCAAAAGTACTTATCTAACTTGTATTACTTCTATGTCTCTCCTATGGGTATTTTCATGTTGGGATTTTTTTATTTTTGAGCACTATCTGCTTTGGAATACCCCAAATTGTATAGACGTTTGTTCAAAAGTAAACTACACATTACCTGTGTTTAAAAATTAATTCAGATGACACGATTTCAAATCAGATCTACTAACCACTAAAGAAAACATGCTAGCCCTATTTTTTCTTTAAGATCCATTAAATCCTCACAATGTAAAATATCATCAGTATAAACAAGATCATCAAAATTTGGCCCATGATGATCCTACTGCCAATTCCTTTTGGGAGGAAATAAGCAAGGGAAATGCATCTCACACTTTGGCACTGATGACTTTTAAACTTAAAGTAGGAGTTTTTGCAAGTATACATAAAAGTACATGCCATGTGCATGTGTGTGTACGTACATGCCTGAGTGCATACAAAGTTTATTTTATAGAAAGTTCTACTGAAACTACAACAGAAATAAACAAGTAATGTTTAGGCCAATTCATGCCTGCCTTAATTCTTAAAAAAAAAAAAAAAAAGAAAAAAAAAAAAAAGGTGCATACACAGTTGTGTATCTCTTGCTCTTAAAATTTCTTTCCTGTTGAAAGTGTTCTCAGTTCCAGCCTGGAATTAATTTACTGCACAGTAGGCCCTACCAAACTGTACTCTTTTTTAAGCCTAGCAAAGGAAAAATGAAGTAGATTTGTTACACAGAGAAGAAGCTGAAAGGTAAGCACTTCTTCTGCCAAGACAGAAAGAAAGTCAATAACTGATTCTTTGATGGTTCACTAAAAAAGCCGAATCTTTAGTGACAGAATGGTGAAACCATTTTGAAAATGTGCAGATTTAAAAAGAGGCAGCTAGAACAAAGGAAAATAAGAGATTGACACATAAAATAAAGAAATAATTGTTGTAATCTTCTCTAACGCTTAGTATGACTTTGATCATCTTCAATAACTCTTGTGATGCACAGCAAAATCAGTTCCAAAACAAATTTGCATACAGGAACTTTTTTGCAGTGCTCAAGATGCACTTCTACAGTCACACCAAAAAGAAAAAACAATTTAAACAAGATGGCAGACAAACAGAGCACTAATCAAGCTCAAAGAGACACCAGCAAGTAATTCTCTGCTCTTCTACAAAGTTACATTAATCTTTTGCCTAACCAAAAGAGAACATTAAGTATGAGGCTGCAAAGTGCTGAATGCCACCTGGACAACCAACAGTCTACCCCACAATAAAACCTCTAAGATGGTTCAGTGAACAACTTTAATAAAGCCAAAGCTCTTAAAGCACAAAGAAGTGGGGCTCTGTGTGCAGAGGGGGCTGCAGGAAGCCAGGGTCCCAGCACAGGAGCCCAGTGCAGGCTCTCTGGTCAGGATTTTGGCCAAAACAGCTGATGAGTAGCTGCTGTGTTTAGCATCAGACCTTGGAGCATTGTGTCCAGTTTAGGTGACAAAGTCAGAATAAAGATGAACTGAGTAAGGCACAGAAATGAGCCATAATGATTAGAAATCATGATTTGCAGTGAAAGGCTTCTGAATCGCCACATATTTTGTTTTCTGAAATAGAGCTGACATATCCACAATCCACACATAGCAACACAGGGAACAGACACTGGATAGGAAAAGGCTCTTCATCCTAGCAGACAGATATCCTGGACACAGTAAGTAATGTTACAGGAATTCAGGCAAGCAATGCTGCATGTGCTCTGAATGGGAAAAATAACCAGCCAGCCCAGCAAACAGCCAGAGCTGAGGCAAAGCTCCTTCATGGAAGTGTGCCTTCAGAAGGCACACGGGCCATTGCCAGTACATACAAATCAATGGCATTTTCTGAGCTGTTTCATGTAGGAGTTGTAACTACATAATTACATTACCTTTTCAGGCTCCGTAACGACACGATCTTTAGAAACCATGGGGTGAAACGGGGCTTAGTCCTCTAGGAGCCTGAGCATTTGAAATAAATTATGCAAATAATAACATGGAAGTCTATGAGCATACTCCTGTAGGTAAAGTGTTTGCAGGATTGTGATCACACCTTGCAGGGATTTGCTGAAGCCACCACTCATTCATCCCCACACTTATATGGGACAGTTTTCAGAAAGGTTCTAGTGAGATTTTCACCAATGACTTCAGCGAAGCAAAATCCTGCCAGTACACCACCAACACCGACTCGTTTAGAAAATCCTGCCCTACGTGCAGGAACATTCATTTGTTTCATCCCACTTTTACTATGAGACATGCCTGAAAACATTGCCTTAGGGAGCATGAAAAAATATTAAAGTTATAGGATAGTAATTTATGCAAATTGCTATGTTAATGTTGAAATTACTTAATTCTATAAAACGCCTGCAGTTTTTAGTGTCCTGTTCTGAGTTGGCTCTTGAAACACTCTTTCAGAGATGTGAACAAGCAGAGGTGTTGGAACAACCCTGCAGCACAGTCTCTCAGTCAATGATACAGCAGCACAAAGGGAAGGAAATGTGCACCTTCTAAGGGGCTCTAAGCATTTCCAGAGGACAGGAAGCCATGACTGCTCATTAGGGCTTGGTAGTACAAGAGAAATTAAGAGCAACAGTGAAGGGATGCTGGGGGCAAAAGCATATGGGGCTCTCTGACTTGTCTGCTGTTGTCACACAACAACCACCACAACGAGGTGGCACGGGTGGTCAGCTACTTCTCTAACAAGATAAATTTCTTCTTCTGCACCTCTTCCCGTTAACTTCCTAACTCTGGAAAACTAATTTCACCATTTACTAATTGGGATTGGAAGTCGGTGAATAATAAAAGCTTGTAGCTCTACTATCCTCAAACAAGCTTTCATAGCCAACTCCACAATAGGTACCCAGGAGCAGATGTGTAGGAAACATGTTAATAGAATGCAATGAGATTGACCTGTACAAAATTTGCTGCCATTTCTGATAGGAAATCTTGCCTGTTTACATATCATAATTCCCATTCCCTGGACATTCCTTCAAAGGCTCCTCCCAGTTTCAGACTGATCTGCTGTTAGCCAGAAAATGTCTGAGGATCCCCCAGTCTGCTGTAACTCTGATTGGTTGGTCTTGCTCGTGAGAGGCTCCACAGCCAATGGCCAGAGACTAGTGGACATAGCGATTCCCATTGGCCTGAATTTCTATGAAGTCCAAGCCCTGACTAACAGCGGCTACATGATAAACTCACGCATTTATGACTACTTAGTCATGATTGCCTTGATGGAAAAGACCTCAAAGAATGTAAGAAGCATCCATACGTTTTGAATAAATCAGTTAAGAATAGAGATTTTATCAAGTAGCACATTAAAGCAGATGGGCACAGTGGAATAAGCTTCCAGCCTTAATTAGTAGTAAGGAAAACAGTGACCTGCTTTCGATTTTAAAAGAATACAGAGTAATAATTTACAGGACAGAGAGCATACCGTGGCCTGAGTAAACTCCAGGTCTGGCAGAACTGTGAACCACCAGTACAGTATGTCTTGCTAATGCTCAGAGTATGCTTTTAATATGCTAAATGTATCCCTAAAAGGATACTAAAAGCCTCACATTAGCATATTCTGGATGATCTTTGAATATATGATCAGTGCAAGACAGGCAGAGACTCGCTGTCATGGCCTAATTAAAAACGAAAAGTGTAGCATATTGACCTAACAAAAGTAATTTCTTCATCTCAATTCACTTCTCCTGTTCTTTTCAGTTCTTTGGCTGGAGCCGGTGAAGAAAGTCCAACTGAACTCCCTTTAATAGCTGGCAGCTTTGGGGTGCTAGCTTTTCATCTCAAACTATCTTCATATTTTGTTAAAATACGAATATGTCATGCCTACCAGTGGAAACAATACTTAGCTCACTCACCAGATACCTCCTGGTGCCTGCAGCACTCGGGAATGAGGAGTTCTTCCTCTGCCAAGGATCAATACTTGATCTATCCCAGAAGAGGTGCACTAGATCACCTCCAAAACGTCTGTGCATCATTATAAATGGAAATAGAATTACATATGGCTGTCAAAAGCAATTCACCCCAAGTTATCTCGATGCAGTTTCTCCAGCCAATAAGCAAATAAGAATGCTTAAATTATGGCGACCGAGCACAATTCACACAACTCACTCAACATCAAATCTGGTAAATCTGCTAATCCACACGGCAGGAAAACCCCATGAAACTATAGTGTGTGTTCCATTTCCATTTATGTGTGTAACTACAGTGATGAGGGGAACTGCAGGGAAGCAACACAGAAGAACCAACAGTTTGCCTGCCCGTTTCCCCAGAAGCACAAAAGGATGGAGTGAGGACCATCTCTCAAGCTTCAGCTTAGCCTTAGCTCTACCACATTGTCCCTTGACACGTAGGGGAAATTATGTGGGGAAATTACATTATGTGGGGAAATATCCCTTTGCAGTGAAAAGAGGGGTGGTAAAACAGGGTCCCTCATTTGCCATGGTGACTTTCCCCCTCAGCTTTCCCCTCTCCCCAAACTATTATTTTTATCAAATTATAAAACAGGAAAGGTGAGAAAAGTAAATCATTACCTATTTCATGGCTTTCTACTAACATGATTAGAATTTGTAACTACTTCCTCTCCATTTCTCTTTTCCTGTACTTCTTTAACATGCAGCCAGCCATTTGCATCTTCATTACACACCCACGGAGCAGGGGTTTAAATCTCTGCCCTCAACAGAACAGTGACAGGGTTGTGTATTTTCTTTTTCTTCAACAGGGCCTCGAGGCAGAGGTGTATTATGTTTCATAGATATCTTATCAGTCCCCGGCACTTTCCCTAACATTGTTTTGAAGTCCAGTTAATTTGAAGTCAGTCTTTCCACTTCAATTAAGTATCTAGTGGTTTAAGAAATGCTGGAATGAATGCTGACAGACAACATAAAGGAAAAACATGCTGTCACAAACTCATTATTAAATTACTATTCTATATAGGTGTGTTTGGTTAACCAAAAGCAAGCCACCGGTTTTTGCTGTGACTTCTTTGCCTTCTTGCTAAGAACAGTGCAGCTAAAAGCTAGCGTGTACCACGATGCATGTCATTCAGGTTTGGCTGTATCTGCTAAACTGCTCACAAAGTGTTGTAATTTCGATATTGCAAATTAAGCTTTCAAGGATATTCTTAAACCAGATCCCAGGTTTCTCACATATCAGAGCTGGCTGAGAATGAACTGTTCCCTTCACAGCTCAGAACTATCAGACAGAGAAATCACAGCCAGCTATAATCTTCAACCCCTGGCAGAGAAAAACACATTTTCAATTCCTGCTAAAAGTACTACTTCCTGCCGGTATGCCAGAAACTGACAATGTCTTGCATACTCCAAGTTGTTTTCTATTCTATTTAAAATAAAAATTTGCCAGCTACCTTTGTCTGAGCAAAATAACACCTTAAAGGGCACAATCGTGCTCAAACAAGGCAAAATGTACATTGGATTCAATGAGTCAAGAAAATGCCTCTAATATTTAGGTTGATATCTACCTGGAGACCTAGGTACAGGCACCTTAGCTTTTTGTAGTTTCAAGCCTGAAAACCTACCAGGCTCCCTGCATGCTGAACGAATAAACACACCCTTCAGCTCTACTGCACTGTCTTACACTCAATCACAGAACCTTCATGGTTGCAAGGCACCTTTGAGATCATCAAGTCCAAACACACAAAAAAACCCAAACAAACAAACAAAAAACCCCATAAACAAACACAACCCAACAATCTCAGGCACTAGAGTATGCCTTGAAGTGCCACGTCTACACATTTCTTAAATACCTCCAGGGATGGCGACTCCACCACCTCCCTGGGCAGGCCCTTCCAGGGCCTGACCACCCTCTCACAAAGCAATTCTTCCTGATATCTCATCTAAACCTCCCCTGCTGCAATTTCACACCATTTCCTCTGCTCCTGTCATTATTCCCTTGGGAGAAGAGGCCAACACCCACCTCTCTACACCCTCCTTTCAGGGAGCTGTAGAGGGCAATGAGGTCTCCCCTCAGCCTCCTCTTCTCCAAACTAAACATGCCCCGTTCAAGCACCTTCCCGTACTTACATGGTCTGACAAAGGCAGCTGATGCCACTTTCAGACTCAAAACCATACCTAATCCAGCCTTGCATGCATACATATATATATATATATGTATATATATATATAGGTCTCTGGCTTGCTTAAAATTAGAGGTCCAGAGCTCAATGCTTGGCCATAAGGGGATACTGACACAGAGATACTGAAGACAAGAAGTCTGGCTCTTTGCACTGTGGTACACAGCTATCGCAAGCAGTGAGCAGATGCATCTCCCATCACAGGTGGTGACCAAGCAAACCAGGCGTTTGCTGACCTGACGTTTTTTCCAGATTGTATTTTTCATATTTGTACATAATGCACCAGCAATTGATACACAATATAAAGAATAACCCAATACATATGATGAGGAATAGGAAAAGCAGATGCATTTTCTGCAAACGTCATCAAACCCCAAAGAATGAACAGATTTGAAGCCAGTGAGAAAGCTGGGGAAGTCTTATAGTTGTGGAGATATTTTCCCCTCTTCCCTGACATGAGTTTGGCTTGGCTGGTCCGAATTTAATGGGATCTGTCAATGAAGTACAAAACTGCTGTTCACGCTAGAATTGTCTGAGAAGCTACTGGGGGCTTAACGTGTCACGAGTGATAAGATGCATAAACAAACTAGGAGTGAGATGCTCACTTCACTGTGGCAGGGATGTCCACGCAGCCCGACCAAACTCCCCCCACCCACCCCCATCTCAGAGCAGCCCTTTGCTTGTGTGAGAGCTGGTTTTTGTGCACGGTCCCTTCCCCGAACCGCTGTGGTTCAGCCTGAGCTCCAGAAGGTGCTGCTCTCACCCACAGCTCCCATCCCCGCAGAGCTCAGGGTCACCAACCTGACCACCAGCAGCCACAAGTGTCCTTGGGCTGAAAGCGATCTCGAAAACTAAATGCCTGTGAAGAGTGGGAATTCCTGAAAAAAGCCCTTCTCTTTGCTTAGTGCTCTTGTTAACTGGTATCTATTTCTGGACAGATTACAAACACTGAAGACAGTTGTTGCCACATCTAAAAATAGCCCTGGAGGAAGGTTTAACCTTTCCCTGACCAGCAGCAAATTGTAATTGCTACTCCTAGATCAAAAAGGCAATTATTTAGCAGATCCTATAAAGGAATGAAAGGATTAGGAGCATCTCCACTGGAGATTCCTTCAGGAGTTCCTCACCCCACCTAACCCTGAATCTGCACCCAAATAACTATTCCAGCATCCAAGTCCTAGAATCAAATCCCCAACTTATTACTCTGTAGTGACACTGATTGTGGTGGTCCATCACTCACACTTCAAGTATTTCTAAAACTACAAGAACAGCAGGAAAACATCCTTGTGTTTGAAGCCTACAGGAACTTCCATTCACTCGGTATATTACTTTGCAGCTCATTTAGGCTGCGACTTCAACGCCAACCGTTTGTGTTGTAATCCCTGTTTACAAGCAAAAGGCTTTATCTGTCTTAAAAACTAACGCTTAGTGGAGCTGCACCACAGTGTATTTGGCAAGGGCAGCATCCTGACTAAGAGCTTGTATAGGCACACTGTGCTAGCATCGTTTAAGGTATGAATTCAAGGTGATATAATCAAACTTGAGGGCAGTCTCTATGGATGGTCCTACACAGGTATACAAGTAGCGTCTTTCACTAGATATTTAAGAAATTTGGGGAAGTTTTCACCTGTTAAATAAACCCCTCTTATTGAAACTTAAACGATCATGCAGTCTTCAGATATTTAAGAAATTTGGGGAAGTTTTCACTTGTTAAATAAACCCCTCTCCTATTGAAACTTAAACGATCATGCAGTCTTATGAAACTATATCCCCAGTAACTTAAAAGCTTACCCAAATTACACTACCTCACTGTCCTGAAAAATTTTACTTCCGAGCTCCGTGTCAAGCCCTCGGATCACATTTACAGCTGAGCTGCACACTGCGTGCAGTTACACACACAACTGCATCCCTGCAAGGTGGGAACCAAAAGGAAGAAGCATCTCCCGGCCCCACGCTCTCCAAATTCCTGTTAGATTCACATGATGCTGCTTGGCCAAACAGTTAAACCCAGCTCCCTTCAGCTTGTTGTGTGAGCAACTTGAGCTTGCGCCTGCAAGCCAATACTCCATCTTCTCTGCTCTTCTGGCCCTTCACATTAAATATAATGGAACTGTACACTGAGGGACTATTTAAAATACCTTTCCAGGAATAGTCTCAAATAAATGCTTCCCTTCCTATGATCAGATTTTAAAGAGGCCTTTTTGAACTACGGGGTTTAGAAGCTTAGTACTGCCTAGTGCTAAGGGAGGGGCAGCCTCCTGGCATGGAGGTGGCTGGCAGGGACATAGTACGGGTGCCAAACGCATTCCCAGACACAGCCCACCCATCAGCTCCCACCGCCGCCCCGCGCAGCACCCACAAACCAGAGGCAAGCAGCTTCCTCACAAGAGAAATGATTAATAAACTAGTAGCAATATTGTCAACAAAAAGTGACAGGGACACCAGCTAGCATTAGAGCACTTTAGCTTTGGAAACTTCAGGTATACACCCTTTCTGAGCACGACTTATATTTTGCATTAGAGCCTTCACATTTTATATACCTATGGCTTTCAGAAGCAATACACACACAAAAGGGGAAACAATGCATGTAAAACATATCTATGTTTTTAATTCATATATAAGGTTTTTAACTTAAGTACGATCAGTAAGACAAAGACTTTAAAGCAAAACCTGTGGCTTTAGGCTGTGTGTGTTTAGGCACATGTACACAAACCTTTCTTTTGGGCAAACGTTCATCTTATTTGATTCATGCTGTAATAACGTGCAATTTTCATAGAGCAAATCACGAAAGGACCTGATGTTGTATAAGGAAATTCCTCATTTTCATTTTAAATCATTCTTTTGTCATGGGAAATGTAAAACAATTTACGAAATTAAAATATATAACAGACTAATGATGAAAGGTCTCATCTGAAGTCAATGGAAAAAGGCAATTCATTTTGTTCTGTTTTGGATTTATCTCAGATGTGTCACCCTGTTTCAGGACTATCTCTGCCTTGCCTCAAGCAAAGAAACAGAGGACAAGGGGTGTGCAGAAGGCAGTGGGCAAGGGCAGTGCTGGTGAAACCAGTCCAGCGCAGGCCTACCAGAAGGAGGTTCAAACTGGATTCGGGCCATTCGTAGGTGAGACTTGCTGGCAAGCAAGCAAGTTCCTGACACAAAAACTGACACAGCTCAAACTGGTTTCTCTGGAGAAAAGCAACTGTCAGCACAGCAGCCTGTCAGGTAATGAGCTCATACATATGCCAGGAGACTTAACTACGGGACCTTCCAGTCCCAAAGGCTGTAGGAACACAGAGAACCTTATACAAAGCAGGGGGAAGTTTAAGGCAATAAACATAAGAAACCTTGAAAGCAAGAAAGTCCTTAGAACACACGAATGCTGTGGGCAACCAGACAAAGCTTTACAACACTAAACACAGAAACAGCCTAGAAGCGTGCCTGTCTGAAGACAGTATCAGAAGAAAATCACATCTCTGACTACAAAATGCCTCCTCCTTTCTTAATATCTATGGAATGCCAGGCCACAAACATGCAAGCAGTTGCTTTAAACCTATTGAAAGCAAGTTTATAAGTAAGCTCCTCTCAAACATGAATTCTGTAATCAGTAACGATAATGAAATATTGGTGTGGGGCTCAGCTACCCATTCCCATTCCTATCCCTATCCCATAAACACTATGGAAGTCCAGCCACAGCCAGTACAACATCCCACTCAAGAAGCTCGTGAGTAGACAGGAGTGAGAAGCTGCCTTTTCAGAGCAGAAGAGAAACAAGAAAGGCATCTTTCTGCCAACAGCAAGGCCAGTGCTACAGGTGTCTGAAACCACAATACAAGCCAGAGACTTCAGTTTCTTCTGTGCAACTTCAGTGCTATTCTGGGAGGGAGGGTACTGCTCAGCAATAGCGCTGGTGACATGCAGGAAATAATTTCCACAGCAGTAATCTGAGCAGACTGCTTGAGTAGGGATGCTACTTTTGTCCCTCTTTTGAAGATAAATCCATATTCTGAGATACCAGCATTAAAATATATTAGGCAGGCCATGGACAGCATTGGATTAAACTAGTTCTGAGCCATTTTTGAATTTGTAATCCCTTTAAATAGGGCTGTATTTATCTTAACACTGCATTGGTAACTGAGGGAGGTTTTGTATATTGCTGCATATTTTGGAGAAAACTCTTAATAGCTGGGTGCCACTTCATGTGTTTGTAGGAAAAAGCATGCCAATTTGAATTTAGGAATACCACAAAGGACACCATTGTCATTAAATACTTGCTCTACAGAAGGGCGGTCAGGGCCCCCATGAAGCTGGTATCACCCTGTGTCCTAGGTACCTCACAGAAAACTTGGGTTTAGTAGCTTACAGGCTAAATTTGCTCTGCTCTCTGAAAAAGGACGGACAGACAGCATAAGGCACAATTAAGAGATGCAACTTGTCAAAGGTACAGGAATGGGATGCCCGTACCCACAACAGAAGCCATGTCTCTGGAGCCTCAAGCCAGAGTGTGCTGCCTGGAAGATGCTCCCTGACACATCTGATGGCAACCCCCTGCACTATTTTTGATTGCAGGTGAGATGAATCGTCACAGTACTCTGAAGTGGCTATGAGCATATATGCAGGCTTATTGAGCCATAAATCTGGGAAGCAATGTGTTCAGGTGATTTCCAAGTTCACCCAAGTTTTATGAAACCTATTTTTTAGCCAAACAGCTGCAAATGAGCAGTGCCTGGTGACATTTTATTACATTTTCCCTTATTATGCCTTAGTGGTAAATTGTTCTCGCCAATCAGTGTTGCATTATCAGAGAGTCTGTTAAAGACAGTCGCCTAAAGAAACCAGAGATAAAAGATGTGACTGTCTGTCTCTACAAAATGGGCTTCTTTTCATTTTTCAGTGCAGCTTAGAGTCGTGTTTAAAATAAGAAACCAATGCAACAATCAATTAAGAGAGTGGAGAAGCAGGTATGTCAGTCAAAACTAGCAGCCATACTATAGGAATAAATCAAAGTAACAGCAGCACCAAGAAAGGAGCAATTCATCCTGAATGTTTACTAAGCATTCTTGAAATTGATGTTTTACAGTGACGCTATTTAGCATATTTACACCATACTAATGAGGAAGAGAAGACTATCAAGGATTTTTCTTTTCCAACTCCATTCAATAACAACAAGAATATCTGATTTATTAATTTACAATTATCCCTATACACAGAAAAGTACCCACCCATGGAAACACCCACATTCTCATGGTGCTATTAATGAACAGCACCTTCATAAAGTTTTCAAAGACTGATAAAAAAACTCAGAAGCTTAAAAACAAAGCATGTTTGTATTTCCTTCCCATCCATTTTGGTTAATAGCATTGTAAACATAATTGCCCAAGAGCCAGCCAGTGGAATAGACATTTTATTTCCATTTCTAAGATTCTAACTCGGGGTCACCCACTTTGCCACTTGTGACTTCTGCAGGCCCACTTAATGAATACCAGAAACCTATTGCCGTGTCCTCCTTCTCTCTCATACATTACTTATGAGTTGGCAAGCCCTGTTAGCCATTTGGAAAGCAGGCCTATCGTGAGGTTAGCAGCTCATTAAATGCTGTTCCTCAGAGCTAATAAACTCACATTAGCTGAATTCTACATTGCAAGTGACTGGGAAAGCTCAGACCTCCCTGTTGCATTCCCTGGCCATCACACAGCACGGTGCACTACAGTAATTAACATGAAAACGCACGCTAATTCTGTTGATATTTGATATAGAGCAGCGTTGCCTCAAAGTGGTTGTCAAAACCATGTTTGCTGATAATAAATGGTTCCTGTGCAAGTGAATGCGGCAGCCTCCAGCCTTGGTGTTTATCATATTACAGTGTTATAGGCTCTCAACTCTGAATATTCATGGGGGGAAATTAAGCTGTAATTTTTGGATGCTAACACAAGTCGATGTTTAATGTCATTGGGCTTTGGTAGTGCTTTAGGTTGCGTACAAAATAAAAAGCTAGACACACAATCCATTTTTAAAGTACCAACTGAAAGGCAGCCTCCTAAAGGGTCACGTTTAGGCATGAAAATATGACACATTCAAAAAACTGCATACTCTAGGCTCTAATTCTGCAAACATTTATACACACACTTCTCCAAATATTTGGAAAATTACTATTTTATGCCTGTGCCTCACTTTCAGCACTCAGTTTTCCAGATACTAGATGCAAACCCTGTTGAAATGCTCCTAAGCAACCAACAAACCAAAAGAAGAGCATGCTAGTTACTCAGGGGGTGGGTCTGTGCCCTGGTTATGAATTGAAGGCTCCACCTTCCTCCAGCTTGTGTTTGTTAAATGCTCCAAAAAGATTCACTCATTGTTCTCAACAAACTGTGAGTAAAATAAACAGATCTGCTGCCTGAAATGTCCATTTGAGACAGAGTCACCCAGAAAAAAGACGGCACAAAGAGCGAAGAGCTGCAGTTCTTCACAGCAGTCAGAAGATCATCAGAGGAGCAGCATTCCCAGAAGGGCTTTCCCACCTCTCTAGGACATTTGACAGATCAAAGTCAGTGAGTGGCTGGTGACTATCCTAACACCCTCTGAACGCACACCATACACGCACATACGATGAGGTTTGATCTATCTGACTTGGTGTCAGTCACTAGATGAGAGCAGAAGTGGCACAGCAACAAGAAAGCAGAAGAGAGCTCGGACCTTGAAAAGCCTGAAAGAAAACTCATGAAAGGCATGAAGTCTGCCATCCATTTTATGTGCCTCCATCAGTTCACTGACCTTCTTTTATACTCTTCTTCCACCAGGCCCTGAAAGGAGCTAAAATGTCATTCCTTACAAACACCCAAACAGTTATTAAAATTAGGAAACAGAAGCTTTTAATGAAACAGGTTTTCCAGGAAGCCTGTCCTACCCCAGCCCATCTCATCCTTCTCCCTGGACCTCAAAAACTAGTCCTGAACACGGTGTGTTCAGCTTTACAGAGCTTGTTGCTCTGGTGTGGTGTTCAGTTGCTATGCGATTTTTATTGTAATAAGGGAGTCCTTTCTGGCACTTTTGTATTGCTAAGGAACGTATGGTTCCGATCCCAGACTGCAGTTTCTTACAGCAATTGCATAGTCCCTTGGACAAACACGTTAATTAAAATGCCGCCGTGCCATTTCTTCCTGCATGAGATCATGGTTTGCTCTTTAAGAAGAACGCAGCAACAAGCCTGGAGAAATGCAAAACTGGGCAATGGGAAGATAAAAGCACTGCAAATTGCATCTTCTACCTGCCTGCAATCCGTGATACTGCTGAGATGGGAGCACACAATCCAGCACACATAATGGGCTGCACGCGGGATCCTGGGCACTGACCAGTCCCCCTGTTCCACTAGAACCGATCTGGATGACTTTAGGAAGTTGGTCCTGCCTTTCAGCTCTCAGTCACAAGGCTTGGACAGAAGACAGAGATTGATTTAAGAGGGAATGAAGTAATGCTCTGCAAGTAGCTTAGACTGCACTAATTAATCAATTATCCAAGTACATTCCACTTTAAAACTGTCATTACCATTCTAATCTTTAATCAACTGCTTGTTCCATGCACTATGCAGTTCCTATGTTTCTGTGCGAGGAACAATATTCACTTTGAAAAGGAAAAATACCATTTCCAGTGCCAAACATGAAAAATCAGAGGTGTGTTGACCCCTGTATAATGTGAACAATCTTGTAGCTAATGGCTTACAGACCATGTTGGCACTTGGCTGTGGCTTTGACACACCCATTAAAAATATTTATTGGAAATTAGTAGAAACTGATCTGAAGAATGTTTTTACCTTCATGTCTCAGCTTGGCACATGCAACAAACTTCTACAATGTTACTGAGTTTCCAGCTACTGAATTTCCTAAAGCCAGAAGCACTTTCAAGCTGTGATTTATTTATTTTTTTTTAAAAGGAGGAAGAAAGTTTCAAAACCGTTTGCACCACCTCCAAGCCTTCAGCTGTACCACTACCTTCTCTCCTCCTCTTCTGACTCTAGTGTAGGGTAACTACATTTCCAGAGGAGACAGCCCACACTAGCAAAGCCTGGTCCAAAGTCCATTTGAGGCTGGAGAACCTCTCCCTTGATTTCAACAGATGTCAAAGTATGTCCACGACACTCTGTTGTTAATTTTTTGATCCACTTATTCTATAAAATGTGCAACCTTTATATGACTGCATCGAGTTTATCAGTCTCTTTGCCTCTATAGGAATTTCACGTATTCGTTCCAGTATAGGAGAGTTTCTGCCAGAAAGCTCTCTGAACCCCCATCACCAGTCTGATTAAGGTCTTTCTGTAAGACAACCTCTTCATCAGCGTGCCATGAAGGAGTCCTGGTGACAGAAGACCAGGGAAGGGGGTGGGAAAAGTGAGATCTCAGACTGAAGGTAACAGTGGATCAAAAATTATTTGCAATAGGGAGAAAAATGTATTTGTTGATAGCAAGTCTGGTGTTTGATGTGCATACAGACTTCACTATCTAGCCTTTCATCAAGAGCCAGAGGATTTATCCTTCAGGCATGAGAGATGAAATAGCTTAAAATGGTCAGTGACCACAGAACAGATTAGCACATTATTATCTTTTTAATCCACAACATTTACTTTTTCAGGATTTATTGGAGCTAATACAAAAGTGATTAGTGTTCTGGTTTTGCCAAAGTAAGAAGTTGTTTATGACTCCATTCCCACACATGGCCTGTAATAAACAGATAGTGCTGGCTGGAAAGTGGCCAACAACAGAAAGTTTCATCATCTACAATATATTCACAGAAATAGAAACGACTTGTGCAATTCCAAATAAGTACCTGGACCTTCTAAAAGTAAAGCAAAAGTATGTTATATTGCCCCACCCTGCAAGCAGACAATAAAAGATGGCATGAAAGGGGTTTTTTTGAATTTGCTAGACGTGCTATTTTTACAAGTGTGGGATAAGCAGCCCACAGCATTCCAGGATCTCAGTCAGCCCCCAAGAAGTCATGACTAAAAAATGCTGAGATGTTAAAAATAATCAATGGGGTTTTTTGTATATGCATTCTAGCTCCTGGAATTCCGGATTCATTTCTTTCACTCCACATTTGTGATGGCTGGACATGGAATGAAAGCTCAAATTCTCAGGCCATCACAAAACTGGAACATCTAAGGCTTTAAGAAAAATCCCCAAACTGAGTTTCTCAAACCTGTCTATGCAACTGAAGATGTTTCAATCTCTTTTTCAGATTGCCACAGGAACCTGAGACTTCAGGATTGTGTGTCCCACCCTTTCCAAACTGAACTTGTGTTCCTAGAGTGCATACCATCTTAAAAGGTATTTAGATAGCTAACTCCTGTTCATTTGAGTTAGATGCTTCTCTATTTTTAACTATGTGGCCCTTGGCACCTTTTGAAAACAGGGCTTATTATTTTAGGTCTTTGGTTTTTGAAAGCTGTACTTAAATTATTGTCACATTAGCAAAAAAGTAGAAGAAAGCTGGTAAGCTGAAAGAATGGACAAAGGATGGACAGATGGACACATGCAGAGAAGTAACAAACCAGAAAACTTTCTTCCTATCCTCTTAGTTACACTGATTAAATTTGTTCCTATCTGTGTTTGGAGCAGACTTAGTGAATTTGTTTCGCCAAACACCTAACAAAATCAAACTAAACTCTCCAAGTTTAATAACTGCCTGCTGCCCCAGACTTTTATGTATTCAAAAGTTTCTAGCTTTTCAAAGACAGAGACATAGGAATGTCCTTTAATCTTGCAAATGGGATGAAGTTGTACAAGGCAGATAGCACAGCTTACCCCTACAAACCCTAGACTCTGATACCTTTGTCTTGCAGACAATCCTCTTTGGTCTGTTACAAAAAAGAGCAAGCAATTGTGTCTTCACACACACACAACCCAGTCAGGATTCTGTGTGAAAACACATCCCAGCCTTACTACATTTGCAGTGAATACCTCAACTAAATCTCTCCAGCATGTAAATGTGTCTTTCTCAGGAAAGATGCTAAAATCGAAGGTGAAGAAATTTAACTGTGGGCTGATGCTTTAATTCTTCATTCACCTTGAGGCTGAAAGGACAACAAACAAGCTTGTGAGAACTTTCTTTTCTTCCCCAGTTTGGACTGCAGATCAAATGTGAATTGCTACAGAACTTTGAAGCAGATTAGGATTTCAAAATGTCCTTTCTTTTTAAAGGTTACATCTGTATTGCAATCTCAGTATCTCAAGTAGATGTGCTGGGCCGGCTTCAGACCACTTAGATCTCGTACTGTGAACAGTGTGACTTGGGTAGCACGGAGACGGTTTTTGGCCTGCAGCCCAAATGTTTACTTAGTATCCGGGGAAGCCTTTGTGGCCTATGCTGGGTTCCCTTGCTCCACTGCCAAGAGCAGCTGAGCCAGGCAGCTCGCTGGGGTTTGAAGCCCAGGCTTCTGCAGCGCAGACACGAGCCTCAGCACTCATGCAGACAAGGCAAGGCGTACAACCACCCTGTACCACCAGGCCACAGAATTACTGAATCCTTCACACGTCGAGGTTGCCACTCTCGCCCTTCACCCAGCCTGGTGCTTTGTGAGGCAGCACCTGTGCTGTTGTGTATGCTACACACTTTGTGTGTTAGCAAACACCTTCATCAACCTCAAACACTTGTAAACCTGCGTGGTGCTAGACTAACACTTGGCTGTTGTGTGCACTGGAAGCACGCTGCCAGCTCACACCAACCTTCCCTCTCCCTCCCAGCCTTGGCACTGGAAGAAAATGCCTGACCCCAAAGGGAATGAACTCCCTCGTGCTGGGCAGCTGCCAGTTCACCCTGCTCTGCAGTGCCACAGCAGCCCAAAGGGGCCAGGGAAAGGCCAGAGCTGTCCCTGTACATCTACATGTAACAAAGGTTATACAGGATTTAAACAATAGTTAAATTAGTTGCCACTCTCCTTCCATTCCTCATACACGTTTCCCATCTCCCATCTCAGTTTATGTTAGGATCATTCCTTGTAGAGTGAGGCTTTTAAGACAATAGTGCAAAAAGCTCTTGCAAAGATTCAGGTAATATACTTCCCAATCACACGGCAGACAGGTGGAAAACATGAAAGGAAAAGACTCAATAGCTGCTTGCTATCTCACCCCCTCTGAACTGCAAACATTTCTTAGGGAGCTGTGAATTACTCCCCTATTGTTCTTGCTACATTATTATTTTGAAGTGGCTCATGCATGTGTTATTTGGTTGCTTGCTTTGTTTGCCTTATCAGTTTGCTGGGTGATGTATAATTAAAAAAGCCCTGTTTTACCACCTCACTCACAGATCCCTTTAGATAATACACCCAGTGCGATAGCAAGAAAAACACAATATAAACTTCAACCGCTGCAACTTCCTTGTGTATTTATTGAAACTCTCCCTTCTGAGATACGTGTTTCTCATCAGAAATGGGTCTGTGCTACAAAAGCCAGTATTTGTTTCCTGGTGACATGCACGAGCGTGACAGTTTGTTGACATAAGAAAGCACAGACTCTGATAGCAGGTGAGGCTGGACAGTCTTCCCCAACCACATCCACAGTTCCTGAGAAAACCTCCCAGGAGGTACTTAGCATGTGGAGATACACCTGGAGACGGTGATCACGGATTAGAGCTAAACAATACACTTCTAAGTGATACTCCACAAATGTTTGTCCCAGAGAACAAACTCTGCACCTCCTGTCCCACACACACTCTGCCCGGCTACTGTGGCCACTGCTGCCAACTGCCCCAGCGACCTGGAGTCCTTTCTCCTTTCACCTCTTCTCCAGAGTCCCAATCCATGTGACACAGCTGATGCCACCTCTGTTCTCTCTTTGTAACACAGCCTTTTTTGTCTATCATTAAATCTAGAACTCCTGTCCAGAATCTTCTCCTGTCTTGACAACAGTATCTCTCCTTTAAGAGGCAATTTTGCCCTTCTCTGTTTCCTTCCAAATCCCACCGTATGACTTTCTCTAGCTTACCACTCTAAACATGCTTTTTTCTTCTCCCCCCATTTCATGCCTCCTCATGACACCAAATAAAAGCAAATTTTATTCCCTTTCAGGATCTTCCAGAGCCTATCATTCTCTCATACACTATTTATGTCTTCTACCTTCAATAAGCCTGTCATGCCACCTTTCATCAAACACAAGATACAAGATTTTCAAACATCTTTTGTTCTTTCTTCTGTGCTGTATCTCAAAGATGTGGACATCCAGCAAGTTATCTCATTGACCTCTTTCAAATCCTTTCCCTCAAACCTTCTTTGCCTTCATATAGAAGTGAAACTTGGCTGCTTTGGTAGTTATGGATGTGTGGAACTGATGCTCCCCCTAAGAGGTTGCTCTGTCTCCCTATATTTGCTTTACCCACCTCTCTGGGTCCACTGGTGGCCTCCTGTCTTAATCACACTGAGCTATTTCGGGCAGCAGCTATTCTGCTCCTTTTTCTCCTACAAGTTTCTGAGCCATGACTGGGAAATACTATTACAGATGAGTCCTCTGTAAACTGATGTGTTATAGGAAAAAAAGTAGCTCAAGTCTATACACTAACATTTTTAAAAAATTATATATTTACTCACAAGCTCATTATTTAAAACAGGAACACATCCCCTAATTTAGAAATGCCTATGCAGAAACACTTTTCTCAACAGGTGAGAGAAAGTTCAATTTTCATTGAGTAGTGTTGTAATTCCAGGAGATTGTGCTGTTACCATTTAACACTGTCCAAACCCTGTCCCACCATCCAAACCCTGGTAATAAATCTGGTAATCCTATGTAAAGATAAGGCAAAACACATCCCTGTAATCCATTTAGGGCACAAAGAGCATATGCATCAACAGTTATCACAGCTCAACTGTTGAGTGATAATTTATGAACAAGCAACCTGTGAACCTGTGGTAACTCACACACCTGCAACCATCTTCTGCGTTCTGTCTTCACAGGGGATTAAAGGGAAACAGTGGCCCTCACTGCAGGCCCAGGGGCCGGCTCAGGAAGATGCTGGGTTAGGTTTCAATTCCTTTCCACACGGTCAGTGGAGCAGAGATTTGGTCACAAGTGTTAGTTTGGGCACTTAAGATAAGCTCTTGGTGGCTGAGATAAAAAAAAGCCTGTCAGCTTAATGGTTGAAGGAACTCTGGTATATAAAGGGACACCAAGCTCAGACAAAGCTGAAAGACACTGAAAAAGGAAAGAAACCTTTGCTTAAGGGCTGTTAACTGTTCTTCTTTGGCTCAGGGGGCATTAAGCAGGATGGTAGAGAAGTAGGTCTTTAAGCCTTTTGTTCCTCTTCCTTTCTCCAGATAGTGGGTAACAGTGCACCCGGGAGCAAAAGGATTAAAGAAACAGTCTTTTTCAAATAGCTGCCTTGCAGAAAGAAGACTGATACTAAGGTATTTAGGCAATTTAGGCTATTATCACTTCAAGGTCAAAATTAGGGACAAGGTTAGTAGGGCACCCTAGCACTACAGTCAGCGGGGCAAAAGCCTGAGTTGTCCCCTAAATTGTCATGTCACCCTTGGACAAACCAGTAGCAATAAATAAGAAAGGCCTATTCTTCACACAAGGCTTACATTGGTTTAACTAAAATCAGTTTTGAAGTCAAGTCAGTTCAGCAGGTATGAAATCCCAAGTGAACGCACTTAACTTAGTGCACAGACATCAATTTAGCTCATCTGAGTTACTAAAGTAGGCTAAATCAATACAAGGCACTTGTAAGTGGATTTAAAAGAACATTCATGTGGGGTTTGTTTCAATTTAACAAGTCATGTTAAGGAGCAATTTTAGTTAAATCCAAGTAAGGTTTCTTTGTTGTCTATCCTTAAACCCTAGCTTATGACACTAATTACCCACAGAAGAAAGCACAGAGGAAAGCAACCCTTCTATCTCCGAGCCAGCTACCCTGATTCTCTGCAGCAGATCCCACAGAAGACGTATGTGAAACCGGCCTTCAGAACCTTGTATCACAAACCTCCCGTCGCTGGGTCAGTGAAGCCACTGTCACGCCATGCCAAAGCACGTCAACATGAGTCACGTGCTGAAGCCAAGAGAGAGCCAGCAACCTCCTCCAGTAACCTCTGAGATGCTGCAAACAGCACGGCTTCTGTCTCCCAAGCCCTGCCTGTGCCGACCCAGAAGCAGCAAGGCAGCTTTCTCATGCTGCTCAAGGAAAGACAGACTTGGTACAAAGGAGTTTAGAAATAGCACTGTAAGGCATCGGCAAACAACCCCTCTACCTGTTTGTAAGCTGGTGCTTGCCAGGAGACACAATCCTGAGCAGAACTGTCAGTGTGCCATGTAGCACACAAAGGCATCATCCCAGTGGGAAGCAGGAAGGAAGCTGCAACTCCATTTGCCCAGCTCCCTCCTCCCCTTCATAAATCCATATCTGGCCCTTTGGAAAGTTGTAAAAGGATTACGTATGCTATAATGATTATCTGAGCTCAACCAGACTGAAGGTGTTCCTTCTGGCCCCCCTTTCCTCAGTGACAGAATATCCATGTCCCATAATTTTTTTCCTAAAACTGACATGGTAAAGTAGCCTGTCTCAACCTGTCTCTGTACAGACAAACGATCTCTTCCCAGAAAGACCCAAAGAAAAATAATAAGATGGAGGGCACCTGTCTCCAGAAAAGGATGCAAGAAAAAAGAAGAGTTATTAAATGGGAATATTGGAGGATATATGCCCAGGACATAGGTGCCCCATTTGGCCCTCCTGCTGCGAGAAGCAGGCAATAGTCTGCCCCACTCAAATACTGTGGGATGGAAAGTCCCCCGAGCAGGGAAGCACAGAGGCAGCACCGCCACTTCTTCCTCAGACGCCAAGCAGTAAGGTTGGATGGGCCCATTGACAAAACAGTGACTGCAATTATATGTTTTTTTCTATTTATACCAGAGGCTAAATTAACAGATTATCCAGCCAATGCTACCAGCCTGAAGGGGAAATGGAGCAGAATGAGGTCAGCAGAGGTCATAGCTCATTCAACCCATCAGTATAGTCAAATTTGCTCAGTAGAGCTTTGATTACTTTTTCAAACTTCAAGGCTGGTTTGCGTTAAGAAATTTTTTTATAAAGGGAGGAATAAAAGGCTAAAACTAAGGCCACGTTAAGATATTAATAAATCTCTTAACTAGCAAAACTATTATCTTTATTTGGGAAGCTGAATGCTTCTGAATATTAAATCAAAACCACTCAACTCTGAATATCTGGAAGTCTTGCTCTCAGATGAAATGGGGGCCGGAGTGAGATTTACCGAGCTCGCGCCGGGCTAACTGTACAGCCCATGGGATTAAGCCATTACACAGTCACAGCCATTAAAATATCCCTCTCAGCTCTTCTTCTGACACACAGAGAGGAGGAGGCTGCCCTTGCAACCTTACCCCATGCATATTTTAGTTCAGTGCCTCCTTTTAAGACATCAAGTCTCCCTTGAAGATCGGCACTCTCTAAAGCAGAAGAGTCTGAGTCCAACCGTAGCTGAAGCGTTTCACGACTGTCACCTGCACATGAGAGCAGCGCTACGGCACACCCCTGGAACTGGCCTGTATCAGCACTTAAGTGTGACCGCCAGGAGCACAGGTACCACAAGTAATAGTTAACTCAGCAGGAGCGAAGAAAACCACAGCCATGCAGTCACAACAGCATCATTTCAGAACTCCTATGCACCCTGCATAGGCAAAGGAAAAGAAAAACCACCAACCAAAACCCACTCAAATCCTGATCAGCCCAGTTCATCTTGTACTTGGAGGGTTTCAGAATAATCCCTTCCACCTTTGACAGCTTTTGCTGCTTCCCCACCACAGCCTCCGAGGGGGAGCTCGGACAGCCGTGCTGACAGCCCCGGCCATCGGCACTAGCCCAAGCTGGCCACAGCTGCACGATACTGTGAGCAAACACCAGCCAGGGGCAACTCGGCAGCAGGGCTTTGACATCTAACTGAAGAGCAGCATGTGTCTCCTGTTAAAGAAATAAATACACAGCACTTTGGTCTTTAAAAGAGCCAACAGTGTGCTTTCTTCTAGGGGGAAAAAAAAAAAATAAATAAAAAATAGGGAGCGTACTTTCACCAACTCAGAACAAAATGCAATTCCTGCTCAGTCCCCCTGAGGCTGGCAGAGAGCACCAGAGATACACCAGACTTTGGATCTCCTGCCAATGCCGGTCAATGCCTGACTCTCCCAGAACATAGCTTGTAACCATCGATTCAACAGGAGGGAAAATCTTTTATCAACCCCCGTGGGCTTCTTCCACAGCCTAGGACACACTCGGGTGTTGTCCACCCCAGCTTCCCCATCGACCACATACGGGACAAGGAGCTTTGCCTTCATCCTCCCTGTTTTTGTCTTACCCTTTTCTGCATTACAACTTTGTTATTATTATTAATGTTTTCTCTTCTTCTGCATTACATTTTTTATTAGTGTTTGCAACACTGTGCTCAGGTAATGTACTTTAACTGGCTGAGGCTTGTAAAGAATACAAATATCAGGGGAAGAGAATCATTACTATTTAATGGAAATGAAACTCAGCTAACTCCACCAGAAATGAGAAACCCATCTCCTGAGCTACACATCCACTTTGCTTCTCATACAAAGCTAGTAAAGAGTTATTTCAGTAGGATCTGAACCGGGCCCTCAAGCCAGGGAATGAACTTGGTCATGACCTAAAAACTCAATGCAAAGCTTGCCACTAATTCAGGTGCACTTTTTTGACGTTGCTTTAGTATTTAAAAAAAAAAAGAGGAACCAGCATGTTTTTATAAAAGAAATTATAACAACAGTAAACCAAGGGCACCAATCCAAGACACAATGTGCTCCTGCATTTAATTCTCCACTCCAGAACCAGAGACATACTGGGAGCCTGGAGTTTATCATATCACTTAAAAATTAGCAGAGATGCACAGAAATGAGGGCTATGTATCCAATGTAACCTCAGAAGTGATTGCCACCTGCTCTAGGGACATCCACAATAGTCTGAAGCTAGTATATTGGGGTAAGGTCAAACAGAGCAGCAAGCAGGTCCCGAAAAAAAGCAATTTACCCTGCCAAGAAGCAGGTAGCTCATGTCAAACCATGTTGACAGACCTGCACCGCAACCAGCAGCTGAGCTGATTCATTTACAACTTGCTTTGTATATCTGTTTTCCAGTGGACACACTCTTACAAGAAAGGAAGTATCTCATGACTAATATTGGGATGAAATATGAGCAGAAAACAACTTTTCAACCTTTTTAAAGGTTTTTTTTAAAACCTTTCATTTCGTAGACCGGGTAAACAGCCAACATCAGATACTTCAGTGAGCTGAAATCCGATGGGAAAGAAAATTCAATCTAAACCAGATTCAATTCTTACTGCTCAATTAGCACAAATTATTTTGATTTTTTGGTTAAAAACATGAGCTAATTTATAGAAGAAACCATGAAAAGTAACTAAATATAATAAGCCATACTTTTTCATTTTTAAATGAAAGATGGTGCCTGACAATTTCAGCACTTTTCCCCTTGTTTTTAAACTACCCCTTTCTCACAGAAAGCTTCCCTGTCAGGCATTTTTCAACTTGAAAAAAGTTCTCAAAAAATCTAGTACTAGCTCTAATTGAAGTCCACATGCAGGAGATGGGAGCAGATGAGCTTCTTTCAACCTGTGCCTTGACAAGAACATCTTGAGCCTCTCCACGTAAACGCAGCCTCTGCATCCTGCCCTCGGGTACCCCTGCCCCAGAGCCATGTTCAAAGCTGACTGACTCTCCGGCCCCTACGCTGTGATGGAACCAGCTCCCAGCGTTTTCACAGCCTTTAGCATCACTCTGAACGCTGAATGCCCAGCTGACCAGTTAAAAAAACACCACCACAAACAAACCCCCAAACCACTGCCACAATCTCCTCTCCTCAGCACAGCAGACAGAGCTGTCTTTGATGCTGCCCTTCCTTCTGTGCCCCCCGCGTTGGGAGTATCGGCGGTTTCAAACCCACAGCACGTGGCTGGGCTATTTCTGATGGGCAGAAGCAGAAGCTGGCTCTCGGGGGAACTCCAGCGTGAGCACGGCGTTTGTACCATGATTGGCCAGACGGATGCCCTCTTGCTCCTAAGCCTTACAAGAAATGAAAGCACATGTAGAAAGTTTCACCAAGGGGGGAGGAAAAAAAAAAAAAGAGAAGAAAAAAAGGAAGGCAAAGGGGTTTCAGAGAAGAAAGCCCCTTGAGCAATTTCCAAACATCAAAGAAAAAGGCCTCCAGCGTGTTCTCCTCATCTGATACCTTTGTTCCCCCACTCCATGCCTGCAGGCACGTTCCTAGCGATGCACAAAAGGCTCCTACAGCCCCCGGACAGCTCTGCGTCCACACACATTACCTGCCTCCCGCTCTGATTACCTCACGCTGTCACTTCAGACCAATCAAAATTCATTTTATATGGAAAGTGGCTGTTGCGAAGCTAGGTGGGATTGACCGGGGAGTCTCGAGTCCCGGGGAGCTCTAGCAGTTCTGTACCAGAACACTCCTGTGCAGCCTGTCTGCTCCTTCATCTGTAACACGGTTACAGTCCAGGTGAGTCCTTCTGCTCTGCCATTAGATTGTGGGGCACAAACTTGGGTTCTTCCCAATTTCTTACCTCTGTTCCCACACAGTGATTCCCCTTCTTCTACAGGTCCGCATTCCTATTTTCATGTTCCACTCAAGGTTACCTTTTCCTGCCCTCAGTGGCTTTGCAGAGGTGCGGGGCAGGTGGCTGTGTGTTTCAACATGTACAAAGCACACTCACAATCACAGCATGCCCAGCTGCCTAGAACTGCTGCCCTTAAACGCATCCCTGTCATCACATCCACTCCCGTGGGGCAGGGCATGGGTAGCAAATGAGGCAGGCCAGAAAGGGTCTCTAGAGACAACTGTAATTGTCGTTCTTTTTACTTCCCCCAGTCACGTAAGGAACACTCCTGATAGCAAAGTCCTTGTTCCCCATCAGGAGGTGCTGTTATCTGTGGGAAAATTCAGAAGCAGTGTGCATGTGGGTAAGCCAACAAAAGAGTTTTCCTCACCGTGGAAATTGCAGGCAGGACCTGTCAGCGCAGCACTGCAGACAGGATCCATCTGCTGGAACTTCTTCTTTCATAGACTAACACACAACGCGTCCTAACAGCAGCACTTCCCTTCCACATCCCAACATACAAAGCTGGTGTGATCAAACCCTTAACGAACTGCTGCTCACTCACCTCTTGAAGCTGCAGCAGACCCACCCACGTTAACTACCCCACGTCGGTTTTGACAAGACTAGTCCCAGTGTGGGCCAGGTTGAGACTTGTGATGATGCAAGAACCATGGTTTGTGAGTAGGCAAGGAACAAGTGGCCTGGGATGGAGTTGGCCAAGCAGAAGGTGGGAGAACTTGCCCCTGTCAGCCTGCAGGCAGTGAAGGCTACATGAGTCTTGCCCCTGTGCCAAGGCTTCTCTGCCTCCTCTGTCTGCAAGGGCTTCCCTGGAGCTAGATGTAATAAATAAAACAGTTTTTGGTTCACTGCCTCTTCAATCCCTCTATATAGAGTTTCTAGGGAATTTCCCTCAGCAGCAAATGACATGAAAATGAACAGGCATGAAAATATCCTAGGAACACCAATTATTTCCACTGTGCAAACCTAGGGGTCTGATCCAACCTTTTTTGAACTCAGTGGGACTTTAGTGTTTGCAATGAATGGTGTCCTAAACCCAAACTTTTCTTTTATGGCAAGAAAAGCTAGAAAAGGGAGGTCACTCTTGGATTTAGGTTTAAACCCAGGTCTGTAAGGATATGCTGCCTTGTAGATGTATGCTGCAAACCCGCTGACATGCCTTTGCTGGGCTTTGATGATCTTTAAGTAAAGGCACTACACTTGACACCTGATCCCCAGAGTTTCGTGCCATTTGGAGCCCTGAACATGAGCAGCCCCACGGTGCTGCAGGCTGGTCCCTCTGCCCCACCAGTGGCTCACAGCTCCCATCCTGCTGCAGACAGAGAGAGCCTATCACCCTGTAGCAACTGAACTATCTTGCTCAGTAACCTGCTTTTTTCCACGGAGTGCTGATAGGTTACATTCCCCCTTGTAACACAAGACTTTAATTATTTTACAAAAGCACCAAATTCCTTGTCAGCTGTAGCCTGTCAGAAGGAAATAAGAAAATCAATGAATTCAGAAGACTGTAGAGAGAAAGAGGGGGGGGGGGGAAAGAAAAAAAACCCACTGAAATTAACATTTCTTTCATTCATCTGAACTGAAGATATACTACTGGAGTAGCAATTTCTAAAATTTTAATTTCTAAAATACCTAGTCAAGATCAGAACCTGGCCTGGGCTGTGGAGTACAATCCAGCTCTTTCTTTCCTTTCAAAGCAGACGGGGAGCTGGGATATTTATTTTCATCAGTGCTGTTGCCATAAACTGTACGATTTCTTCCCCCCTGTAATGCTTATTGCATTTTACTTAAGTTATAGTGTAGCTTGACACAGATCTGCCTGCCAAAGTTGGATGTTTTGAAACGCCACCCATTCCTGACCCCTGTGATTGAAATGAAGGGATTACTCCGCTCAGATGTTCAACTCCCTGTGAAGCATGTGGCCAGAGAAATCCCTGTGCTGCTAAAGCTCTCAAGTCACTTAAGTCAAGCAAAGCTACTCCCTTACTAGAAGGCTTCAGTATTACTGGATTTATCTTGATTGCCCATATTTCTAAAAAGCTAAAGGGTGTTTCACACCTCCAGAACACGGAGAATTTCTTACTTCATAATTGAAAAATGCACAGATAGAGAGCACTACTGCCGAGAGGTGGAAAGGAGAAACTGCCAAGAAAAACAGAATGAATGGCATTATGCTTTTACATGGTGTTATCGGGTGACAACGGCAGCATACCTGGATGTTTTTAATAATGACATTTAAACTAACATTTGTCAGCGTTAAAAGTTGAAGTCCACATCATATCAGATCCTCTCTGAGTAGCATTTTCATATGAAACTATCAGAATTAGACTACTTAAAGTAGGCAAGCATTATTGGCTCTGTTGTAGAAGTGGTGACTTACAACAGAAAGCAGCAGAGGTGTAGGTTACCACAGGGCTAGGAAGGATTTCTTCTATCTACTCTAGACCCCAGTTCTTCCTCCCAGTGCACAACCCTTCTTTACCCAGCAGTTAAAACAAAGACCCTGAAATCACATACTTTTGTTTTCAGAGACCATTGTCAGACAGGAGCAATCTGCTGAGTCCACCTTGCCAGGTTATTTAGCCCAAGCACATGACCCAAGTGGTGTTGTTAACACTGTTTTTAAGGTAGCTAGGCTCGATGCTAGCTAAGGGATCCCTGCTCTGCTGCACAGTGTAGAGATGCCTTGAGTCAGCTATCATTAGCTGGTATTAATCCTGACAGAGCACCCTGAACACAACATCCTTAAAAGGGCTTAAGTGGGAGTTAGGCACTAGTTAACTTATAAATTAAAGCGTGAATTAAATTATCCACTGAAGAAAGTAAAGGGCAATTTAAATTTCAATTTATTATGAAGTCAAAGCAAGTAAGTCAATTTACACCAGCTAAGGATTTGGCCTAGTTTCTCCTCCCCATGGTTTTAAGCCCTGTTTTGTTGCAGGAGAAGCTGTGCAACGTGAAGTTATCCTGTTTCGTGACATTGGAGACATATCAAACATTCTGTGTATTACTTTCAATAAACTGTTTCAGACCATTTGCAATCCACTATATGCATTTCATAGTTAAATGTGAAAATATTGGGGGGCAGGGGAATGCCACCAAACAACTTCCTGTGGGATCCTTTGAATTTCCAATTAAAAACATTTACTAATACATCATTATTATGATGAGGGTTTTTTTTTTTTGTTTAATTCCTTGCCATAATCATTCCAAACAAGGTTGTGCATTTCTAACACTAGGGACAGAACTGAAAACAGTAAAGTGCTTTGAAGGAAATAAAACCGAGCATAAAGTTGATTAACAATTTGCAAAGAATCACAAACATTAGTTATACCATTTAGCATGAGAAATGCATACCCAAATCCTTCAGAGAGAATGTGCAAAATTCCAGCTTTACTGGAATTTTAAAAACAATACCTCACCCTTGTTTCTGAACATAATAAACTCATGAGGATAAATCTCATAGGGCTCAAAACCAGTATTTATTTCTGGCCATAAACAATGTACCTATTTGCCTTGATAACACCTGTAAGCAATTTTCTGCTAGCTGGAGGCAGTTGCTCCTCAGCCTACAGCTCCCTTATCTGGGATTCCTCAGGGCCATGTCTGCAGCCGTGAGCCGAGGAGTGCCTGGAAGCGTTCCCAGGCACTGATGCCAACTGGCAGGGAACAGCCCGAATCCACGCGAGTACCCGCCTTCGTGCTCGGCGCAGGGTGGCTGCACAGTGCCTGCCAGCACAGATCGGTCTCTGGACTCTCCTGGCTGTCAAATCACACCTACCATGTTTGAGGAGAGCAGTAGCTGGAATGGGGCAATTTTTATTCAGGGAAGTAGTCTGACAGCGTCCCGAGGGAGAGGAGGCAGCCATGTGCTAGCAGGCACGCTTGCATTTATGATTGTGGGGGCACCCACAAACCTTGGCCCCTCTTTCTACAGGGGTGACCTGAGCGAGAGGAACCCACGGCAGGTCCTGCACCGTGCCCACGAGGCCACCACACAGAAGAGCCCTCCTTTCCCAAGGGAAGCACAGCCGTGCTCAAAGTGCTCCTCCCTTTTCTCCTACTCAGTGGCTGGCCAGCAAAGATGTGCTGGGATATAAATGCCTCTGTGGTCCGTGCAGCTCTTAGGATCCAGGGAAAGGAGTCCCCTCCTGAGCCGTCACAGAGCCACTGCAGCTTCTTCTACAGGGCAGGTAACTCCTGCAGCAGCCCTGCACGCAGATGGTACCAAAGGGATTTTTTAAACAAATTCCTCATTCCTCCATGTATCCTAGCAACACCTCTCTGAGGTTAGAGATGCGATGCCTTGCCCACCTGTTGCACAGGGAGCCTGAGGCAAGTTACATATTGCTTTCTTCCCAGCTCTCCCCACCAGTACGGAGCCGCAGCGATTAAGGAATATGCCACAATCAGCACACCCCAGTCTCCTCCACTCAGGCCGGGTGTCACACACGGGTGTTCTCTAAACACCATCTACTCGGCAGCGTGCACGCGGTTCAAGGAAAGGTCTTGCTGACACAGGCTGAGGGCTTCGTGTTCAAGGTAATAAAAAGGGAGGGCCCTTTTACCCCTGCTGCAAAAATGCTTTCTGTGCAGTCACACAGGAAGGAGCTCAGGCCCCGAGTGGGCATCTAAATAAGATTTCCAAAAACACTGTAGTACACTGTGTTGTGCACACAAAACGTGCACAGTGAATAAAACTGAAGGGATATTCTACTCCTCCAACTTGATCAAGCTGCAATATAATTATAGCGAATGAGCAGTCTTTGTTAAAAAAAAGCCCAAGAAACTAACTGAAAAGCAACCTTTTTCATAAGAGAGATCATTCTTTTTCCCCTCCTCTAAAGCACCCCTTAGCACTTGCTATTTCTTGTGGGGGGGGGAAAAAGGAAGTGAAAATGTCACAGAAATGATCACAGAACTTGAAAATTTTGTTTTATAGAACAATTAGAAATAGATTTAGTCAAAACCTAAAAAACAAAACTTATTACAAAAAATCTGTAGAAGGGGAAATTTACAACAAATGATCACAGAACTTGAAAATTTTGTTTTGTAGAACAATTAGAAATAGATTTAGTGAAAACCTAAAAAAAAAAAAACTTATTACAAAAATCTGTAGAAGGGGAAATTTACAATGGATCACTTTCTACACCCAGTGAAAATGGTCCTTTCCCTATGATTCTCCTGCCCATCAAATCAGATTTCCTTTCTTTGGCTCTCACTGACCAAATCCTTTCAGCTACAATATGCATTTGCCACTTGAACCTCAGGTATCTTAATGTCCAATCTACTTGCATTTCTGCAAAACAAGCAGATAAGAAACTACACATTTTGCTGCTTTTTTGTGATACCGAACTAATCACCGCTAAGCCCATTTTTATTCTTATATACTAAAGGAATTAAATGGTTGCACAGGCACACGCAGGGCAGCCTGTCTCCAAGGCTAATAGGGAAGATGAGGTTATCACTGTTCAGTCAAAGATACATCATTTGCTGTAGATCTCTCTTATTCATCTTCACTCAGAGGAAAATATGGGATACTTCATAAGTGGTTTTGGCACTTGTGAGTTATCCCTCTTTCCCCACTCATGAAGATAAATGCCGTAATGAAACGCAGCCATCAGGTATTCTCTGTATTTGGAGTACTCAAAGTGTGAACAATGATTATGCCCTTTCATTGGATAAGTTAAGGTTGACTGCCTAGCTACCTGGGGAAGACAGGAATGATTTGCACTAGCTCGCAGGCAATGAATGGAAGGAGGTGGCATACCTTCTCCCTCAGCATCGGTTATTCTGCTAATCTCAGGCTGAATAATACGTTCAGTGTGTCAAGCCTGCCTTTTTCCTTTAAGGCTACTTGGCAGCTGGAGCTGCAAGCTGAGATGAGTCCAGCTGAGATGGTAGCAGCCACTTCATTAGTTCAATATCTGTTTGTTTTTGACACTTCTCTTGAACCATTGCCTAAGTTTTTCTAACAAGTAAGAAAAGGATTTTTTTTAGGTGAGAGTTTTTGCAAGTGTCACATGGATTTTAGGACACAGTCCTGGCCTGAGCTACACAAAACAAAACTCTGTTTCGGGTTGACAGACATTATGAGTGAGAACTGGATTGTGTTTTCTGTGTGAGATTAAACTTACTGCCTTCAGAGCTGTCATTTTTTTTAATAGCAAAAGGGAGGTAATTCAAGCATTTAAAGTTACATTTAAAGATGAAAATTTGAAGAAATAACTGGCAATAAAAATGACACTGTTAACAATACACTGAAAATAATGCAGTGGTGCTGTGGAGGCTGAAACCCCTGTCTCTGGTTAGGATAATCTGCAGGTAAGAGCGGCTTCCTCATTTATTTAACACAGGAAGTAGTGTTTGTATTTGTATATTGTGCAGTATTGGGCAAAAATACCCTCAGGATCCCATTATCCAGACACTGCACAAGTAAGAACAGAACTTCCCAAACTCCTGTGAACAAGGCATAAGCCCTGGAAAGGCAGTTCTTCACCTGAATGGCAAGAGTTGTGTTTGTATTTAACTCAAGTGGAAGAGATGCACCATTCAAAGCCAATCTCTTGAAATCTGCAGTGGACTAGAAGCTTTGAAGGATGCAAGCTCACAGGGGCTGCTTCATCTTTAATTTAATATCAAATCACTGACTGTTTCTGATGCAAATAGGGAGCAGTTGGTAGACACAGGATCGGTTCAGGCACAGCTGATCTAGCACAGCCATGCAACATCACTGGCTCCCACATCCACCAGTTATTTTTATGCAGCCACAAATGCTAAAGATACGTCAGGAAAATAAATTAAGTATTAATATGCTCCAGGGAGAGCATTTGCAACAAGAAGCAAGTTGTGGGTTAAAATAGCCAGGTGCATCTTAACCAGTACACAAAATGGTCAAAGAACAGCTGCTGAAGAGACTCATGAGGCCCTGGCACACACTATCTAGAAAATATTAAGAGTATTTTGAAGTACAAACTGGCTCATATTCAGCACCCAGAAGCTATTTTAAGTGCTCAGTGGAGACAAGCTAGTGTTATTAGGCCACTTTTCTTCCAAGAGACAACAATACATTTTGAGCCAAATAATCCCATCAGAGGGCTTTGTAAACACCTAAATCAGATGAAGTGGCTGTGATGATCTCATGTTAGGAGAGATTCAGAGGCTGAGCTAAAGCAGGTTTTCTCCTGACACCTGAAAAGAAAGTAATTTGCAGGGCAGTTTTGGTGCCGTGCCTATCATGTAAAAACAGCTTCCAGAGAGAATCTCTGGAGTCAGATGAACCGCCTGTTGGTGCAGGGCAGCTGGTTCAAGAAGAAAATCTTGAGCCAGGGCCTACAAGATAAGGGTTTTTTTTTTACCTTACTGAGCAGCAAAGCCATGGCTAAACACGTACCGAAAATACAACCCTCACTACCTGGCAGAACAGCAGCCTCAGACCTAGGAGGAAAGGGTTCCAGTCCTTCTCTGACCTTGGCCTTACATCACCTCCCAGTTTCAACTCACCTGATGTCTTCTACAAAGCATTTTGAGATCCACAGACAAGAAAAAGTATACAAAGAAACATATATAATACTATTATTACCCAATGCTATGGCTCTGTATTATGTGAAGGCACAGACAGTCACAATGAACACACTACATCAGAAAGATGGGAAAAAATGTGGGAACAGAGGAAGAGGAAATTGGATTATGGCAGTGAGAGAGAGAAGAGTAAGAGATGGCAGGGATTATTTAGAGACCTTGGGAAGCACTCTGGTGGTCTTGTGATGGTCTCGGAAAAGAACAAGAAACTGTAAGCACTTGTGTACTGCTCTGAATACTGCAACACACAAAAAAGCAGAGATTGAAGGGTGCCTAAATATAGTTCAGGAGGCTCCCACCTCTCTGTATTCAGGTTGAAACTCCCCATCCAGCTCAGGTCAGTGATTTTCAGTGAGCATTTAGCCCCTAGCAGGAATAAGTCCATTTCATAATCACCAAAGCTTAGGGTGGAAATGATCAGAGCTGATGATGAACGAGGTATAAATAAAATACTTCCCTAAAAAAAGTTTGCCACTGCCTGCACTTTATTAAGTTACAGTCCAGTGATATTTAGCCAATTTTTAATCTCCCAAACCACTGACTGTAGATCCTCAGCTGGGAGAAATGAAAGGTTGATCTATCCCACATAATGATCCAGCCCGGAATTTACAAATGAACATAAAATCACAGACTTGGCTTAAGTTTTTGTCTCAAGAAAATCAGCACTTTTCTCACTATATATAATACAATATTTTTGCTTGGAAAATGGAGTTCTAAAATTAAATACACCCAAGATACAGTCACCCCTTCCTATCCTCTTTCTCTCCTCCCCCTCCCACACCCCACACCCCCTCCCAAATGCAGCAGCAAAGGTAGTGATATTGACAGCAGCAAGAGCAGAGGCAGAGTGGATGCTAAAACTAAGCTAACTTGGCAGAAAACACATAACACCTAAAGCAATAAACATGCAATAACCAAGGATCACAAGGAAATCAACATGCTCATGTTTTCGAAGCTAAGAAAAAAGTTAATGTACTCTTTCAACAACTATTTTTGTTTCGAGTATGCTCTTGGCATGAATTTCATACACAGCCTTTGATCAGTGCTGAGAAAAGTACAGTTGTGAACCAAAAAAGGAATGAAATGAAGTACCAATGAGCCTCTCAAACATTGTACAACTGCCAGCCTCTCGTGGTACATGTCATTTGCAGAATGCAAGTGACTGAGGGCACTGGGGCAAATATTCAACAAGCTCATTTTTTTATTACAACTAATCCATGACACTTGTGAGTTTCACTTACCTGTCAAGTTCTTCAAGCCAAGTTCCCTGAGTCCAAAATTACCATCCTTTCTGTAGTTAAGAAATATCGCCAAAGCGTATCGCTCTTCGTAGAGTTTGGTCCCACGAACAATGCGCAGGTTCTCCAATGGCAGGTATTCAAACTGATTCAAAGCCACCAAAACATAGCCCGTGACTTCTCGGATAGACTGAAAGACAAAAATTAAACAAACACATTAGAAATGGTCCATTTTTAATTGTTCTGAATTTCTCATACAGTGCGTATTTTAGTATGACATGCTGGTATCCAAGAAAAAAAAAGAAACTTTGGAGAACAAATTCTGTTTCAACTTCTTAACCACATTTCTGTTTCAATTTAACTGAGTTTATCAGAGGTACTGGTTGGAAAACTAGAAGATGAAGAGGTAGATATTCTTCTCAGTTTTATTAAACTTGAGCAGAAATTTATAGTAAGTATTAAAGATGCACAAAACGATGACTTCGCGCAACTCAAAGCAGAGACCAGGTCAAAGGCCTTTGCAGGAGCTGAGCACAATCTACTGGGGCAATGTCACAGTTCAGATAAGACAGACTGTCTGCAAGTAACTCTCTGTTGTACAGGAGACTGAAGTGACACAACATGCAGTAAGAGAGACACCTAGGGAAGGGCTCAGTATCAAACCCAAAAGAATGGTAGAAAGGGGGGGCCACGGGGGGGGGGGTTACAACAGTAAATAAAGACAAAGCACAGATGTATTAACACCCACTTTTGTACCTCTAAATGAAATCAATCACTGAACATTTGCAAAGATTAAACTTCGAGTTTAATTTGGAAGTACTGGAACTAAACGTGCTATGTATCCCAGACTTTGATCAAAAATGGTATCAAAACCTTTAGCAAAACAATCACTACATCTTTGAGTTGGCTGAAATCTGTCTGCTTTAGATGAACTACTCAATAACCCTCCTGCTCATACTCAGAAACTGATTGCCTGAGTCGCAAAGGACAAAACCACCACAAAACCCAGTAACTAGAAAGAGTTTTTCAAAGTCCAAAAGATTAACAGAACTAAGACATTTCAAAGTCCAAAAGATTAACAGAACTAAGATTTTTTAGAAAGGAAAAAAAAAAAAAAAAGATTTAAAAGTATGCTGTTTTAGAAAACAAAGTTCATCCTAAGCAATTTAGATAAAAAAAAAAAAAAAAAAAAAAGATTTAAAAGTATTCTGTTTTAGAAAACAAAGTTCATCCTAAGCAATTTAGATACATGGCCTAGAAATCTGCAAATGCCTTTGGAAAGTGTCATTTCAACACTCGCATAGAGCCCCACCATCCTCAGCAGGACTTCACACAGGCTGAGGGATGCTCCTGCCCAGAGCTGCTCCCAGACACAGGACCTCTATGTAGCAAAGGGTATCTTCAATATGGTTTTCAAATCTCACCTGCAACAGCCAGCAACCACCATGTACGTGTGTATTTTTGTGTACATGTATATTTAATGGACAAAAATTGATACAACTACTTGTGTGCTTAAGTGAACGCATGCCCTTTTTTCTTCCCTTTGGCAAAGTCAATACCTTAAACAAGACACAGAAAGAAAAATTCTGCTTAGAGTAACGTGCACAGACTGTAATTAACATGATGGGGACTCCAGTCAATACCATAATAATAACATACAGTCAAACAATAGCAGGCATTGAATTAAATGTGTTGTGTATGTATAATTAATAAAGAAAGGCGACATGGATTTGCAGCACAAAGGACAGGCTTTTGCTTGGCTGGTTCAGCGCTGTTGCCATGATTTCATATGTAAGTGTGTAAGAGCCTTTTAATTAGGCTTATAAAAGTTCATAAGATTATTAACAAGTGTGGCAGTATACATAAGGAAGGATTTATATGCTACAAACTCCAGGCATTAGCTCTCCCTCTAAAGTCAGGCGTCTGTACTCAGCTGAAGCTGCTGAAAGAGCTCTGGAGCTATTTCAAGACTTGCTTGGCATCTAAACAGAGCACAGTGTCATTACAGGTCTTTGATGAGAACCCAGTGAGTTGAGCTAGGTTGAGGAGTACGGTTCAGTAGCTCAATATTAAATGTAGAGCTGCATTATACCCTGGGACACTGATTCCATTATAATCAGAAGCTTTCCAGCACTTTCATGATAGCTCTTTGCTTTCAGACATTTCAGCCTTGCCAGTTTGGTCAGGAATTTGTTTTTCATTGTACGCAAAGATTTCCTGAAGCTGGCTTTTTTAGCCTGTCTTCAGAATGTAGGTAATATTAAGATTATACTCATGGCTTCAATTTCCCCACTGATATTCTAGGATACTATGATTGCTCTAATTAATTTAAAGGGATGTTTAACTTGGAATGGAGTTGAAAAAAATTAAAAGCACTTCCAAAACTGCCTCTGACCAAGTTCTCCCTGCCAATTTTTGTCACTTATAACCATGTTTTCTATTTTTAGGGTATGTCTTATTTAATGCTGTACAGCAAGTCCACCTGAAAGGACCCTAACTCAGCATGGCACTGAAATTACACACACACTCACCAGCAAATCTTCATTCCAAAATTAAAAATATTAAATTAAAAAAAAAAAAAAGAGGAGAAAAGGACAAGGTTTTGTTGTTGATAATTGTGAACTGCCACCCCTAGCCCAGAAGCCTTGGTACTTTGTTTGGTTTATCTAACTGAAATGACAAATTATGGCAAGTGTTTTTACAAGCCAGAAGGTCCTTTCCAGTCCCATAGCTTCCATCAGTATTGCAACACCTATTCTTTGCTAAAGAAACTTAAATATTTGTCCTTGCAAAAAAAAAATGATGGAAATAAACCTAAGGATTTCTAATTTACTAGAACACAGTAACCTGACTGACAAAATCTAGTGCTCTGTTATATAAACTTGGACTTCTATTTTTTCTTTTATTACAAATTTTAATGAAAAAGGCAGAGCAATAACATGTTTTGCAGGATGGCGTGTGTTCTGATTGGTCCAGCTTAAAAAAAACGTACTGGGACTGCAGCAGGCAGCTCAGGTTTTGGCCACTGCTGGCCAGTGTGTCACTTTGCCAGTCACTGCTAGTTTTGACATGCTTCTTACTGAAAATGGATATGTGCCTGCTTGGAGCTCACTCCATGCCCTGTCAGAGTCACTGCAAAGATGCCTGTTGTCTTCCATACAGACTCACAAATCCTCACACCAGATGAGATAAGACAGCCTGGTCTCCTCCTCTGCAACTCATGCCAAGGATAGACATGATTTGAACCTCCCATCCTTTGTATACAAGGCTGAACGCCTTCCTGTTCAGGTATCCTGAACTCAGGTATAAGCTCAGGTATCCTAATGCTCTATTGGAGCTGCATTCGCTTCAACATTAATTTGTGCCCCACAGAGAAATTGGAGTGATTCACAACAGCGGTAGTTTCACCTCCTAGTTTGATTCTCCTGCCAGGACTGGAGGTCCTTGCAAAAACACATTACTCATGAGTCTTTCCCTCAGGAAAGAAAAAAAGAAGACAAGGGTGCAAACAACTGCATTTTGTTCCCATAACCTACAACTGGAATGCAAAGAGGCAGGTGAATCACCAACAGACATAAAGCTAAAAGTTTCCAGTGGGGAAAACCAAATGAACTCTGGCAATCTACAGTCTTACTTGCTGAATACTGTGATTTTGTGGGACTCCCCTGAACCCTATTGCAGCATTATTTTGACTGGGAATTGACTGGGATCCTGTAAGAAGAAAGGGCATGCTTCTAGTAGGAAACAAAAGGACTGAGGGGAAAAAATGTAAAAAAGAAAAAAAAAAGTATTAATCCTTAACAAATCTAAAGCCTCACAAGCTCCTTTAAAACCACACCAAGCCACAGGATTCAAGTCTCATATATTTACCAGAGAAAAGCTCTTCATCTACATTTTCAGACAGGAGACGAGTTCTTGCGCCCTACAGTTTACGGCCCAGCATTGCCCTGCACCCCAAAAAACAAATATGATAGCCTATAAACCAATCTTCTAACAACCTCTACTAGCCCTAACATAGCTAATTTTTTGTTTTTAAATCTAAAACCATGTTACTTTTAGATGACAACAGACCCAGTCGAAGCTGTACGTCCCGAAACTCCTGGTGCCTCCAGGCCCCACCCTGCCGCCTCAGGGGGCTGCCACACAATGGCGGCCGCTGCTCCCCCTCAGCCGTGCCGGGGCAGCCCCTTCAGAGGGCGCGGGTGGGCAGGCGTCGGGTAAAATCCCAAAATGACACCAAAACGACACCAAAAAAATAAAAGGGTTCTTTTCAGAGGTTCTTTTTTCAGGTGATGAACTGTAAATACGAGCTCTAAGCAACCTCTTCCCTTAATTACAACTAGTATTAGCTGAGCACAGGTAAAGCGTTTTAAGCTCCCAACAGCAAAGCCAGAATTATCCTGTCAGCTGGGAGTAAAAGGCAAGATTGTTCCTTGCCATCTTAAATTGTCCTTCGGCTCGAGTCAAATGAATCTGAGTGAAACAGAGCAAAATAACAGCGAAAACTTCATCATCCTGCCCAGAACAACAGATCAATGAACGATTAGGGAAGCTGATGTTTCTCATAAACATTACCAAGTCTTCATAACATCTATTGGGGAGGGTTAGGCTGTGGCTGAGGCACCAAAAAGACCTATATTGTGGATTTTTATTTTGGCTGCAGACGCTGAACCTAATCCTACAAAGCCATCATCTCACCAGACGCGCGTCCCCAGCATGGGAGTTGGAGTGATGGCAACCTGCTGTGGGGGTCAGCCCACGCCTCTGGGACCCCAGACAATTATCTTCTAGGTTAATTTTCCTCTATACCATAAAAACTAAGTACATGTCAATTCTGCTTTGATCACACATCAAGAGTGCCAACCAACTCAAGCGCAGGAGATGAGGATCACCTGAAGAATGAGTATGTTTAATTCACAAGCATTAAAAAAAAACCCCAACAAACAAAACATAAAGAATATATATTCAGCATATTCACTCGAGAGACAGACAAAAGCCTTTGCTTTTCCAGCATTCATGTGCAGTGAGACTGAGGTGCTTTGGTCCCCAGGGGAAGCCATGGTTCTGCACCCAGGAGGGAAATAGGGCAAAGAACTTTAAATTAGATATGCATAGGGAATAAGCCAAGTGGACGCTTTTTTATCCCGTCTGTTGCAAATACAGTAATTTCTATTTTCAGGGGATATCCATTTCACGAGGCGGCAGCGGGAAGGCTCCTCCCGCAGCTCAGCTGCCAGCAGATAACAGACGTCTCCTGACTCTGATCCAAGGAGCTAGGCTGACCCTCCAACATGACCTGTGTGCTTTGTCGCATTACATTAAATCCTCAGAAAGTCAGATTCCTAAGTGATACAAAGGGGAAAATATTTCCTAAGTGCATCATCCTTTTTTTCCACTTCAACAAAGGTTAAAATGCCGCTGCAAAGTCATAATTAAACTAACGAATGAGAATAGTCCCCACCACGTCATCTCCTTCAGAAGCTTTTCACATCTCAAGCTGACCTGAACAGAGCATTTCACATTTTGCTTTTTGATCAATTAAAAGGTACACATTTATATCTAGTTGGAACTGGACAACATCCAACTGGCCAAATCTGTTTCCTGATTTTATTATGAGGAAAAAACACAAGACTGCAAAGACAACACTTGCTTAACTTCAAACAAATTCTCAGGGGAATCCTAATATCCACCATCACAAAATTCAGCCAGGCATGTTTCTGAGCGTGGTGCTAACCTAAAACACCATCGATTAATTTTCATTATTTGTTCATACATTTTCACGTATGCGATGCAACATCTCTTTCATTGTCATAATTAAGAAAATAACGTTTACTGAATGCCCTAAGCAGATACAGCACTTGCAGTGCTAACTCTAAGGGAAACCCTAATATCCAAAGTGTGGAAATAGCTAGCCTATTGCAATTTATGGAGCTCAATTAGCTGTTCCACGCATTGCTCATTAATGGTTATGAATTTTTAATGACAAGATAAACTGAGATTTTCAAAGGAGTTTGGGAGACACATTTACAGGAATCGGGCACAAGGCTGTTGCCAGCTTCTCTCAAAGCCCCATCCATAACCATGAGAAATATGTGGTACATACTGACCATACTGACACTTCCCATGTCTAAGAGGACACCCCATTTAGAGACAACATCAAAGCTAACACAGAGCACCCACGGAAGGAATTTTGTTCCACAACAAGCTCGCGCCTTGTCTCCTTCCACGCTGTGCATCCTCCAAGTACGTCAACACTTGTGAAATTGTGATGTTAAGCCCTTCTGAGCACCAGCGGTTTTTCAGATACGCTGTACAAGCTTCAATAAAAACCCCTCAAGTTTGAGCACACTGATCAATATGAGAATGTAGATTGTGAAAAACATTTTTATGGTGCCTGATCCAGAAGCAAGCCATGTACCATAACCAGAGTTGCCTTGGCAGCTGCAGAGGATCTATTGTCCAAAACACTCAAGTTGCAGTTTAGATTCAAATTTGTTAGCAAAACCACAGGAATTTTTGGTAGTCTTTCCGTTTCCGTTAAGATGTATTAAAGGCAAAGGAAGGGCTTAGATGTAATTTTGCTAAGAGCTGTACCTGAGGAGCCTTGCACTGCTGCACGGCTGCAGAATCGAACTGTGATTCAGTCATTTAAGACAGCTGGTAGAAACTTCAAATCATACTCTTGTCCTTACAGACATCTGGTCTTCCTTGGTAATACGCTTACAAAATATTAATAATATTCTCAGCAGCAGATCAATGGATTGAACTTAGCATTCAATTTCCTCAAATTTAATGTAGGTGTCAGTTAAATGCATCTTTTGTTAAAGTCACAGGAAATTTGTAAATGAAGATTTTGCCACATAATTTGTGGCAAATTTGTTGAACTACAGCCTTTGTTTTCTGAATGGTTGGTTTTTACATTTTGTTATTCAGGAGTGGGGCTTTTCATACATTTGAACAGGAGAATTAGCTACATAGCTAGGTACTTACCAAGTCTGATGTAGGAATCACACTGTTGCATACATGAGGAGAGTTAAGCTGAGTCTGAGCTAACATACATTACGGAGCAGTCTAGGGAGAGCTTGGAACCAAAACAAATGCTAGTCCAGAATCCACTAAATGGAAGAACAATGCCCAAATCTGGCATTTGGAAAGGTAGCCCTATCAGTAACACATAAGTAATGATGATGGACAAAAACATGGGGAGTCTTTGAAATGTGTATCTTGACTCATTTTGCAAAGTATTGCTGGGAGAATAATGTGGGACATGAAAAATAAAATAATAATATAATAACGTGGGAATGGGAACATTAAATAGAAATAATAGGTAAATAACAGGAAAAAAAACACCAACCCAGACCTTTTGCTTTCAAATTTTGAAATACATCTTCTAAAAACCTATCCAAGTATTCTTCCTGTTGACTAAGATAGTCTTAAGCTCAGGTGTCACTTGCACCATGTGTCTGTGTCTACTCTTCAGTTAAAAATATCCAGATATCATCCTGATCAGGCTCACACCAATTTCTGAGAAACTTCCCAGTTTTTTTCCTGTCTAAAACAGAATTCCTCTGTTCGTGTATCTTCTTAGGAAGTATCTAACTTTCAGATACACAGGCTGCCTGGGTGCACACCATAAATCCTAAGCTGTTTATCCTTAACAATGTTATGACCTAAACAAAGACTCCACTCTATAATAACCCCATCTTCACAGATAACATCTTTCTGTCCTGAGGAAAGCTATGGATGACTACATATTTAGCAAGTCAGTAAGAATTTTTACATTATATCCGTAATACCTGATTGGCCTTCAACATACTTGCTGAGTGGCTTCCAGGAGAGTTTATTGTATCATCTCCCAAGGGAAAACTTGGTCATAAATTAGATTGGAAAGACTAAAATGAGAGCATTATGCTGTTACAAAATGCTTTACCATTTGGGCTGTTTAGTAGTAGCTCCATTTTACAGAAACTCAAAGCACATCAGCTTAGAGCTGCCCAGTTACAGAATTTCTAACTGGAGAGATTGATGCTTTTTGCTTTCTCTGCTTTTGGGAGCTTCAATGAAGTAAATCATGGTTTCTTTCCAGGCAACATAAAATGGCACAAACTGCTACTTCATAAACCAAATAATATCAACACTCTGGAAGGATTTTAGGAAAGTAATAACCACGGGAAAACACATCCCCTTTTATCAATTTCCCTCAGACAGGCAAAACCTACGAGAAGCTGTGAGCACATTCAAGGGGCTCGGGATGCTTTCACCGGGGAAGACAAAGCGAGGGCTGTCTGATCAAACCAGTGCCCAAAACTGGTGTAGAGAGGCAGCATGGGCCAGCAGCACGAGCACTGCATTGGGATGTCTGTGTCCGATATCAGCTTGGATGTTTCTTCCTTGTAGTCAGACGGCATAGTCCTCAGAGCAGAGGTGCTCTCCTAACAACTCAAGGAGCCTCGACCCCAGTTGTTGCTTTTCATTGCACAATGCTTCACGGTCATATTTACACAAAGTGCTGATTGCACCGCCACAGGCATCCTGAGATATCAGTGGACTGAACCAAGTTGGTGTATTTATTTTGGCAAAAAAAGATACTGTCTACAAAAGAAGACAAGAGCACTCATTTCCTCGTTGCTCCTATTTGTGATACTCTAAATCCCCATGACATCTTTGCTTATGTCTAAGCTGAACTACATCTTGGGAGGCTGCTTACTTGGTCCTGTGGATCCTGGAACTGATTGGAGCACACAAGGAAGCCCATCCATGGCCAAGTCTCCTTCCCATGGAAAGGAAATGGAAGAGGAGGAGGAGGAGCAGGACCAGAGCTTACAGTCTCTCAAGGCTCAGAAGCACTCACAGTTTCTCCAGCTTACATGCAGCCTGAGACAGTAAAGCGGATGAAGTTTTATACAGGGAACAAAAAGGAGAGGTGAAAAAGGATGTCTTTCCCTCGATTGTTATGAAAGGTCAAGTGTCTGATCAGAAGTCAAATGGAAGAATACACATGACAAATGCAGTGCAGGCTGTAACAGGGTGTCCAGAATTACACACTACCCTGAGTAAGCTGCCTGTGAAGATCCTAGGAATCTTTTGTGGGCATTTAACAGTAGAAGGAGGTTTTATTTGTTCATTTAGTATACAATGAGTGACAGGCTTTGTACATCAGACACTGTGATTTCCTTTTTCCTAGTACCCAACCAGGTTAGTTGGTATGAAATGCTGGCAAGTCTATAGTTAGCCAGAAACATGAAATGTGTTTATTAAAATTTCTCCAGCATCTACTGTGGAAGCAATGGGAGCCCTCGGTTGGCATGAGTCCCACTCCTTGGAGCGATGCAGACTGAATTAAACATCCCCGAGATCTAGTACAGAGGTGGAGCTGAACAACAGGACTTTTGTATTTTTCTATTCAAACTGCAGGCGAAGGTGTCAGGCCACTCCTGAAAGCAAAAGGCTGCTTCTATTTCTGAACACGGGGACTGACTACACATAGTGAAAATGTGGTAACCTTGCCAAATTTCAGCTAAACAACCTCAGTCTGAGCTTTTGGGTTTTTGCAAGAAGCAAATGGCTGGTTGTCCAGTCCTGAAAAAGCAGCTAGCTTCTTTTTGTAGAGCTTTGCTTTTCTTTCACAGGAAAATACTTTCTTAAAACATACTTTCAGTTTGTTTCATACATGCAACAACCACTCTTTAATGAGTTTTTAAAATGCATTTTCTGGGAGGAACTGACTTTCCTGGCACCCTAGGACTTTTTTACATACGTAAGTAGGTGAATATTGGAGGAGCTCTTGACTGTTTGTCTGTTTTTACTGAAGAGAAGAATCTTCATCCAAGTATTGGATTTCAGCAACTCTTATTTCTAGCTGAGCAGACACAAATACATGATCTGAGCTCAACATCACACCTACCTATTGAAACTATTTCAGCATTTGTAACTCTAATCTCTTCAAGAATAGAAACCCTGGAGAGATTCATTAATCGCAGGCTTTTGATTAGGTTTACCTCCATTAAGATAAAAAGTGAAGAGGCTTCTTGTTGTTTTTAAAGCTTTTTGTTTTGTTTATCTAAAAGCTGGAGAATAGCTCTCTTATTCAGGCATTAATAGATTGTTAAAGTCTCCTTCAAGGATAGATCCATAATTTATAAGATGTGAGCAATTAGTAAATGCATCTGATTTTCAAATTCAGAGATATTCTTTAGGAATGACACATAAATTCCAGATTTTGAGACCATGCAGGGTGCCACCAACCAGGAAAACAACCTCTAATCTGCAGTGACTGAACTAACCATGAGATAAGATTTTTCCCTGCATTAATTCCACTACTTTTCTTTAAGGGGGCATGTTAAAAACTTCTCCCACTCATTACATTTTCTATGTGGTTCCTGAACCAAGCAAAACACATAATCTTCCAGGAGATGGGAGCTTTTTAAAATCACGTCCAGAATAACCAGACACCTTAAATATACCATTATTCCTACATGCAATTACTGAAACAATGAACAAATTGTGGTTCCCTCAAAGTTCACAAACAACATCTTTTTTTGTTTAAATTATAGGTGAGTTTATGGAGGGGGAGCATTGGTAAAGTTCTACACAAAATTATTTCTCTCTTTTCCAGGAACAAGATTAGAAAAAGTGGTTTTCTCCTGATATAAAAATTCCAAAAAGATTAAGAATTAAGAGTCCAGAAGAAATGGTAATTTCACATAAGGAAAGGATGGGGAACAGGGCAAGAGATCAGGGAGGAAAGGGGAGCTGCTCGTGATCAGGAGCAGAGAAGGACAGAATATGTCTTTCCTGACACAAGGCAGATTCAGGCAGCTGTCATTCTGGCATTATCTAATTTCTGAGTGCTTGAGTTTGCAATCTTACTGCTTTATTTTTATATCATTTTATTCTTTTTTTAGGGGAAGCATGGCAGGAAAAGTGTAATACTCTGTACAAGATATAATTTCCTTCAACACTTATCACCAGCAAATGATTGGACAAGCAATCTTTTACCAATAGCTTAATTAGAGGAAACCTCTATATTTAATAATGTTCCTTAATGTACTGAACCACACACAATAGCTTGTTGGAGGAGAAAAAGCAGAGTGGTTATTGTCATAGCTAAGGGTGGAAGAAAGGTTCAATCATTAAAGTCATTACAGAAACAATGTTATTAACTGTACAGGAATAATCTCAAAGGAGTTTCCAGCTGATTGACAACGATAAAATAATGCAGCAAGCTAAAACCAGGCCTCTCACTCACCTGTTTTTATTAATACCCTTATTACCTTTCCCTGAAAGACAGCTTTTCACAAGATATTATTGTACTTAATATTAAATAAAATTAACCATGGCAGATTTTGAATTACGTCTTCTGAACCCCTGAGCAGAAGGTGCTCACCAGTGCAGCCCTCAGCTGGGATGTGCCCTTCAGCAGGAGTGCTCCAGTGGTTGGACCCCCCCAAAACTCAAGATCCACTTGTGACCCTGAGACACCGAGCACTGCACCCCAGTGAGCCAGGCTGTCTCCAAAAACTACAGAAACAGGGCAGTCTGGGCTAAGTGGGCTGAACTTGTCCACTACTTCCTCCCTCAGAGAGGTGACCCAGGGGGTAGAGTGGTCATCCAAGACCCAAGACCAGGCTTTAGCACACCCAGCAGAGATTTCTCTTCCAACAAGAGCTTTCTCTGCCCAAAGATGGCAGCCAGCTGGTTGGCCTTGGAAACATGTCCATCATTCAATATTCAGGGACACAAGGAAAGAAAAGATGGCTCAAGAGAGAGAGAAAAGGGAGCGCTCAAGGACCCAACCACATGAGAAGGCCAGCAGTGGCATTTTGTAGATATTAATTACTTTACAGTCTGTAAACTACACAGAAAGTGCCAGCTGCTGTGAGCTAGGACTACCAAAGGTCAGATTATCATGAAATCATTACAGAGAGGCTGCTTTTACTGAGCACGTAATTGCTGAACCTAAGCACACTCCATATAAGCAATAGGAAAATGAATTATTTAAATACTCTTCTTTTAACAAACAGTATTACCATTTTAATTATACTAGTATTAATTTGGCTCTAAAAAGCACCTGAGGATTTTGCAGAATTAAGTTTTGCCACTTTGGAGTTTGCAGAAATTTCTTACTTTCTGCATGACATACACATGTGTGTGTGTGTCTTTATATTTAGCTTTTGTATGTATTTACAAATATACATATATGTTAACCAAAAAAAAAAAAAAGTTGGTGTGTTTGTATTCCTGCAGGATTTCTTGTCTTTGGGTATTCTAGGTATCTAAAAATGCAATTTTTAGGTAGTTTCCTCACTCAGTTCTGTGCTGCTGTGAGACAAGAGAAAAATCCTGGCTAAAATTACAGTTTTTTCTCAGTTGACCAAAACCAGTTCTCATTCTCACAACACCCAGCCTGATTTTAGGGCTCAATCAGCAGGGGTAATATCAGGTTAAAGTTGCAGGCATTTCTGGCTCCAAAGGACTTTTATTTTTTCTTTTTACCATTCTTTTACTTCTTCTATTTGTAGCAACCAGTGCTTTTAAGAATGAGTTGGGAAAACAGAAGATGGCAGGTCAGGGGTACTTTACTCCTGGAGATGGAGCATATAGTCAGCACATGCAGCACCAGCTCCCCATATATACACACTATTTCCTAAACTACCACACTTTTCCAAATGTTGCAGCCAGCCAGCTACTCTCCCCGTACTGCTCTACAGCCTCTTCACCTAGTAATTTTTCTCCTCTCTCTTTTCTCACATGGCCCTAGACAGAAGAGACACTTGGATTTCTCATAGCTCATTATTCCCAGCTGCTCTGAATTTCAGCTACTTCCTTGCAAGGTGCCACTGGCCCAGAGCTGTGTTTGCCCCCCTTGCTTCCTGACCCAGTCTTTCTGACCTGAGAACTCCATACCAGATGCATCAAAAACACCTTTCAGGCCTCAAAAACATCTTACTGAATGAATAAATCCATTCCGTTTTATTGCATTAATTCAATAATTTCATTTATTGCATAATAAGATGGACAGTGTAGGTCCTGATCCTTGGAAGTCAATAAACGTCATTTCACAGGCTTTGAATCACGACCATAATTGTTCAGGGAATGCCTCAAAAAACTACACAGTCATACAACAACCTTACACAGATATTTCCAGCCATTTCTCTCCCTTAAATCCATGAGATGTAACAGCCTCGTTACGTGCAGACTGCACCTCATACGCTGCAAGGTTTGGAATAGTTTGTGTGTGCAACTAAATGACCGGCCAAACACCAGCCCCTTTGATTGTCCTCTCCTCTGAAATTTGGTGTGTGTGTGTGTGTGTGTGGGTGTGTGTGTGTGTGGGTGTGTGTGTGTGTGGGTGTGTGTGTGTGTGGGTGTGTGTGTGTGTGGGTGTGTGTGTGTGTGGGTGTGTGTGTGTGTGGGTGTGTGTGTGTGTGGGTGTGTGTGTGTGTGGGTGTGTGTGTGTGTGGGTGTGTGTGTGTGTGGGTGTGTGTGTGTGTGGGTGTGTGTGTGTGTGGGTGTGTGTGTGTGTGGGTGTGTGTGTGTGTGGGTGTGTGTGTGTGTGGGTGTGTGTGTGTGTGAGCTTGCACACGTTGCCCTTCACACTCCGGAATTCCTACGTGCTGGGGGTAGGAGCAGCTCATGTTTAGCTCTCTGACTCAACAGATGCAGGGAAGGTATTGACACTATTTCTCCTGATGGGTTTCCAGGGATGGCTGACCTTTTGGCTGGATGCTTTAGCATCCTACTTTGCCAATACCTGTTACAGTATTTTCCTATCCCTATTTGACCCTGCCACTCTATGAATATTCAATACTAAATCAAAGCATTACAAACCAAGGGTTAAATTCAGCATGCAGCCCTCACAGAACTTAATTACATTTGCCAGTGTGACTGTTAAAGGCCTGTTAAGAGCTTTGGCTTCTGTTGGACCAAACCTTGAGAAAGAAGGGAACTGTCACCTGCCCACACCTTCTCAAAAGCAAATGGTTTTTATTTTACTTGATATTTTCATTTATGCTGGCACTTTCCTTTAGCTCAAACTGCTCCCAGGTATTGAGAGCAATTAATACACCCTTTGAGACTTTGTTTTGCTACTACTAAACAAGTTAAACTCAGTTCTATTCTCTTCTTCTTTTAGAGGCTCTCTATTCCCTTCCATCAGCCTATGGACAAAAAATGGAAAAAAAAAAGGTGGGAATTTTATGATGACCAAGGAAAACTTGCTAAATCCTCTCTTATGGGGAACATAGAAATTAACTACTGGGCTGGTGGAAGGCTTGTTCAGAGCCTAAGAACAGTATGTTCAGCTCTAGAAATTACTGGACAGCATTCAGCTCTCTAAGCAGCCTGATCACGAAGAGTCAGGCGACAGGGGGGGACGACTGGGGCTGAACTGCTCTCTGCTCGTTGGGTCCCCTAAGCTTTACCCTATTCAACATTCACAAAATTTTGGAGACAAACTACAGAATGTGGAAACTGTCAGAGGCGGCTTAGCAAGTGCAAACACACCCTCTAGAAAGACAGAGTTACACACCAGGCATGTGTCTTCATCTTTTAGTTACTGACTGCCTTTTCTAGCTCCTGCTTCTCCAAGCATTTGTAGGAATCTCTCTGGCAGCTGCTGAAGGGCTGATCTTGCATGGGGCAGCCAAATATTCTCCTGTTGGTGATCTGATTGAACTTCTCGCCGCAAACCACGACACTTGGCTAATCAGCACCTTTTCCATATATATAACTCTTGCTATTTCCGAGGCAAGGCTAAGAAAGTAACTCTCTACTAAAGACGCTTATAAACACCAGAAAACTCGGTGCAAAGCAGACAGGGGTAGGATAAGGAGGCAGAGAGAGCACGCTGCCTTCTAGGTGGGCAAAAATGCTGACATGACAAATCTTCCTCCTTAATCAACTTATTTACCTTCTTGAAAGCTCATGATGACAAACTACCCGATCTGGAGAAGCTTGGGAGCCGATATCCCTCAGCGTCTGCTGCAGTAAATTATTGCCTAGCTCTGCTGATGGAGATAAAGAGAGGTGATAGTGTTCCATAACAAAGGATAAATGGTAATATCCACCATTTCTTTCCACTCTGCGAAGAAGCTGCTAGTACAGAGTGCTTAGATTAGGAAGCCAGTGCTATTAAAATAAAAAGGCTTTCTCCCTTTTTTTATTTTCTCCCTAAGGTGAACAATGGCTATAAAAAAAGCCATGTATTTCCTAATAAATACTAAGCCGTGCTAGAATCAGATAACTGAGTTTATGCTAAGTTCTAAAATGCATTTTTTGGCAACAAATAGTCATTCAGGTATCAATAAACATTGTGGACTTTATCATCATCCTGCTGGGTTTTCAGCTGGCAAAAGAGCTGTTTATGTTATGTGTCTTCAGTTCCCAATTTCTCAGTATCCCACTGCTGCTATCCCTGTCCTCTCCTCATCTCAGAGGCAACTTCTGAGGTGTACACGTGTTACTACTGAGACAGCACTGCTCCTTCGTGCCTTCTCCTGTGTATCACTCAGCAGATAAGCTTCTGCTCCCCACGCCACAGACACAGGCTGGGGACAAAGCATGGGAGACTACAAAGAGTTCCTACTGCCCTCCAAGTAGTGATATAGCTAGTGGTGACTCCACGGTGTGGTTCCACTTTGGTAGCTATGGATTTAATTACACACTCCAGAAGGACACAGCCATCAGCATACACATCAAATGCAATACACAGCTTTTTACCAGACATTTGTAACTACTGCAAGGTGAGAATCATGGTTCAGGGAGTGGGGCATGAGGGAAGGAGGAGGCCATGCCAATGCAACAGCGCAGCAGCAAATGGAGACAAAGCCAGGGAGCAAGATCCCTCCAGTCTGCAATGCTGCACTGAGATCAGCACAATAAATAGGATGCTGTGAAAATGTTGATTAGAAGCAGCTCATGGCTTCTGTTTCTCAAAAAAAACCCCTGATGCTTACTGAGAGTGAGGTGAGAATCTGCTTGTTTCGCATAAAGCAGGTGATCAGCAGGGGAAAAGTGCTGGAAAACCTGTTTTGACCCTCTGCTGTGTCAATGGTGAACGTCCCTTGAAGTTGGCAGTTGTCCTGGCACTCACCAGGTGGGAGACTGCCCAGCACACCTCTCTCTTCCCACCACCAGAGCTGTGACAACCCCGTTGCGACCACCTTTAACTCTCCCATGTCTCAGTATGGCAGCTCCTGGCAAACCCAAAAGAGGACTGCATTGGCTTCATTTTGGGGAGCACTCAGCCCTCTTAATGGAAGAGAACGGCTGCTGCTCACTGACACAACTGAGCTGCTTTCCACCAGCCCTCCAGAGGCACCAGTGCTAAGCAGGTGCTGTGCTGGAGCTCCTGCCATCCGTGGTTCCTCCACGGGAAATAATTCCCTGAGCAGCCAACAAGTCAACCAGCTCTCATCTCTGATCCTCAACAGCCCCTGAAGGGGCTGTGTTTGACGCTGGCTGACACCAGCACAGGCCCTGCACAGCCAAGTAACCAGCACCCCATTAATACCACAGGCATTTAATGGATTTTTTTCACTTGGCTAGATATTATTAGAACAGCATAAAATGCTGTTGCTTCGATCATTTATCATAATCATATTTCTTTTGTCTGAAAAGCCTCCAGTGCTAGGTATTTCAGCTATGGCTAGTTTTGTGGCATTGGCCTTTTTTCTTCTTCCTGAAGCCTGTTTGCAAGTGAAAATTAGTTCACAAGCTGTAGACGCAGCTGCAACGTCAGCTCTAACACAGCCCTACCAGCTCGAAAGGTAGGATCGGGGCTGCCCACAGGTGGGTTTGCAAGTCACACCCAACACCCCACAGCGTGGTAGTGTGCAGCTATAGCCATGAGGACAGGCTGTCTTAGGAGCCTTAGGAGAACTTAACACCACCATTTACTTGCTAGACAAGAACAAAATAACAGGAACCTTCTTCACAGAGCAAAACCGAAGCAAATATTATCAGTGATGCTGTCATCACAGACGTGGACAGATTCAATTCTAAAGTGCTCTTAAATTCAAGACAAATCTTAGTTAAACTCACAGGTTCGCAATTTCAGCAGATATTATGCCTGTTTATTAGGTACTAGGACACAACATACAACTCCTGCCCTTCTCTGGGATTTGTTTCATCTAAGGAAGAGAGATTTAAACTGTCCTGCTCATTAACTCACCTTGTTCACCACAACTAACCTCCTCCCGTGAGCTGCACAAGGACAGACAGACGATGAGAGCTCAGGAGGCTGCAGGGCTCTGCTGAAGGGTGGGAGATGAGGGAGAGAAAAAGGCTCACAAGCAGCAAAAAGCACTGATTCTGGTTTTCCCTAATGTTTCGGGGGGGAATTTTCTCAAAAGTGTGGTGAAACTCGAACTGCAGTGAATCCCTATGGGGAGGCACTGACTTTGGTCCCTGTCATCTACTCTGTGATCGTTTTCCCAATCCTTGGTGGAACATACCATTATCAGAAGCTCTACCTGACTGACAAACTTGGTTGAAACCAGACAAAGAAAGTTAAAAGGGAAGACAAGTGAGTAACAGGTACACATAATCCTTGAATGCTTAAGAAACCTGTCTGTAAAGGGACTGGGTGTGGGAGACCACCCATTTACCTTCTCCCTCCTTGTATTCAAGCCAGAAACCACACACGCACTGGAGTGAGCTGACTCAAGATCATTTATGACTTTGATCTCCAGCTTGGAATGAAATTCAAGCAGTGGGGACACCATGCTAATGATGCAGGAATATTAAACTCTTTGAACAATGAGAATCAGCAACCCTGGAAAACTACTGAAAACACGTATGGATGACCCAAGTTGGGGCTTTGAACAACTGACAAGTTGACGGTGACGAGATTACATGATGGAGGTCATCTAACTCATTCTCCAGACACTTGAGACAGTAGAAGGCTGGAGAAATAAGGCAGGACCAGGAGGAAAAAAGACTCCAAAGGTGACAGACACTTGCCTGAAGTATGCTCTGTAGTGGTGAAGGGACAATAGCTGAACATGCTTTTGGTATCCTGAGTCAGCCCACGAAGTAAAGCCTGGGACAAGACTGGCCCCAGGGACCGGAGTGTCCCCAACCCTACGTTGTGGGCCCAACAGGGAAAGGTAAAACGCTGTGGCCGAACATGCCACAACACAATAAAGCAACATTTTAAAGAAATGGAGGGCAGACACAGAGAAGGTGCCAACTCTGGAGCCAAAATGTCAGCGCAGCAACAAAAGGATTGCTTCCCGCGTGTGCCTGGCACTTCCATTCCTCAAATGCTAGATTTACTCAGATACTTTTAAAAAGCATTAACTATAAAAGATGTCAGCGTGATTGACTGACCAGAAAAATGTAAATAAAAGAGCCCTAAATTGCATCATTTGGGTAAATATGTATTTATACAGTTTGGAAAGAAAAGCCTTGTTATTCAACTGTTGGACAGCAGCAGCGACACAGGAGCTGTTCTGGTTTATAATGCAAATCATGTAATTTGGGACACGCATTATGTGTATTAAAAATGCAAAGTAAGATCCGTGTGAAATGCTGTTAATTTGCAGTAGCCACTTTTCAAAGTATAATTTCTCAGGCATTTACATATTTTTTCAGTAAAAAAAAATTAAATTAAACAGTATTTAGAACATTTGCCATATCTCGTTTGTTGGATCAAGATACTTTTGAGCTACAGAAACAGGAAAACGGCAATAGAAACTGGTAAATTACTAATTTCCTCCTTTTTTTAAAAACTCAAATATAAATTAAATACAGGAGTCTCCTATTTCTAATAGGCCAAACGTTTTTAATTACAAACAATCTGATCTCAATTGAATCACATGATCTTTTTTGCCAACTCCTGGCCCCTGTATTTGCACTGACAAAACTCAGGCCCAGAGCATCCAGCAGCAAGAAAATCCCATTTGAAGCAGAGTTTTGCTCTGCAGGTCAGCCCCGCACAAGGTGGGCCTTGAACAGGGATGAAGAGGAACAAAGGACCAGTTTTGAAGGTCTGGCTGGCCCTAGCAGGAGTCTCGCAGCTGCTCCAAACCTTTGCTGTAATTCTGCCTGTTTTGGCTCTCTTCCTCCCTCTCCACCTGCCCTGTTGAAGGAATTTCCAAGGATGATGGCTGGGAGGTGCAAATAGCCATCACACATGATGGTTGCACACTTCTCCTACGGTTAACCTCAAGAACCTCTGCACCTTTCCACGCCAGGGACACCCTCCACTGCTGTGTCTCAGAGAGGGGGCTGTTTTGTTCCTACAGAATTGGCAGATTTCTTTCCTAAATTTGCAGATCCTTAAAAATATCAAAAAGATTCTTCCTGGGGATCCAGAGGATCACTCTGTGCTTCTCCTTGTAATGTCAGGTTGCTCTCCCTTGTCTCAGGAGGGAGCCTGTAGTCAGGGTGTGTTCCCCCAGCAAGGCAGCTTGCTGGCCACAGCGTGGGAAGGGGTATCCAGATAAAACGAGGGACAAGTAACTGAAAATAGTGTGTTTCTACTGCAATACCCAGGCGACTTTTAATTTCGGGATGTAATTTTGCATTGCCACAAAATGCAAAAACTATTCACGTATATAAAGATAGAAACAGAGATTTTATTTTCAGGTATTTTTCTTCTTGAGTTTTACTAGAATTGCTCGCAACTGCCCACATAAACAAGCTGGTGCTGGTCCCTCACAAAAATGAAAGGGCTGTGACTGCCCGGGCCTTCCCTGCAGGCACAAGAAGCCGGAGGCCATTAGTTCTCCTGCATGGTACTAATTCCCAGCGGCGAGCTAGAGCCTGGAAATAGGATCTTTGGGTCCAAGCCCTAACCCCAGCTCTGGCACGGCGGAGTCAGTGCTAACCCAAGGCAAGCCATTCTGGCGTTTGTCCCAATTGCTCTCTCTCTAATCCAAACCCCGTCATACACGCTGGGGAGGGAGCGAATCCACGGGCTTTTACAGCGTTTGGATCGTTCCCAGTAATACTTGGTAGCACTCCTGGAGGTTATCGCATAGAAAGTATTATTTAAACCTAGCTACTTTATTATTTTCCCAGCGGCATGTCAAACAATAACCCTTGAAGTGGTGAAGCCAAGCCATAGTCTTTGTCAGATTAACCTTCCTAGAGGCCTTCTAAAATCAATTGCAAATGTTCGCTCTGAAGGACCAGGCAGATAAAAAGCAGTTTCTATCCCTCCCCCCCAACTTTCATTTCAAGTTGCAAAACCAATCCACAGTCCTATTACAAATCAGATCTGAAAAATGCTGCTTGATTATTTTTTAAAGAGCTCAAACTAGGTCACCAAAAATAGAGTCTCTAATGGGCTAAATGTGGAAAATGACTGCTCAAAATTAACAAGTTCCTGGGCTCCAGGACTACACAAAGGCATTTTGAGTAGATTGCTTGCAACTACACAAACTGTATCCTCTGCCACACATGGCAAAAACCCAGCCTGCCAGATGCTAAGCGATCATTTGTGCAAAGTGTAAAGTAGCTTTCAAAAAAACGTAAAGGAATTTTTATTCTTAGAAAATAACTCTCTCTGGCTTCTTTTCCCTCCATTAGGAAGCGGTTTATAAACACGGCTCCCGAGGCAGGCTGGCCGGGCCACCGCAAAGCAGAGCCTTTTGGTTCCTGGGGCTGCTCTCAGGCTTTTCTCAAGCACGTGGCAGGGGACAGCATTCGACCCCTGGACTAACAGGCCCCCCAGAAGGTTTCCCTAAGAATACACCTTAATAGGCAACAACAGGCCATACTGGGTAGCTCTAATCGGGGTTACCAAGCCCTACCAGGCAGCCTGCTGAACCACCATGCTGAAAGCCAGCTGAGAAGTCAGAAAGCAAAGGATATTTGCCTTATTTTCAAAAATAGGATAGCCTCAACATAAATGCCCTCCAGCCAGTGACTGCTAAGAGCCAACAACCACACCTCAAGATGCTACAGAAACACTAGTGAATGCCGGTGCATGAGGTTCACTGCGATTGTGTACTAGCCACTTTGGCATCAATGCTCAGAGCATTCCCGTAAGTCACAGCAATGCATATGTAAAACCAAGGATGTGGAGAATTAGAGGAAACATGCTGGTTTTTTCTCAGAACCACCATTTGACCCTCCCACAACAAAACCAGTGACTAAACCCTAGAGGAGCAATCAGGTCCAAAGAGTGACTACCTTGCGTGCTACACTGTTACACCCCATCTCACAAAACCAAGGAATCAGTGGATCACCTTGACTCCTTGCAGCACCACCTGACACACCACGCTTAAACCCAGCATTATTTTCAAGGGAGAAAAAGCTATGGGAGACACTAGCACCCCTGCAGTGAAGCACAGCATCTGTAGCTCCCTCAGGTTGCTCAGCTCCATCCTAATTGGATTTAATGCAGAAAACTACGATAAGGGGTCCTGAAGCTGTGGTGTGTGTAAATAATGTTATGTACCCTGATTGCTTTCTCCAAAGAACCTTCCATCTTTTGAACAAACATTTCCCACAGATAAAAGCAAGTTCTGCCAGACCCATGGAAACAGATAGAGAAAACATTCTGGCCTCGTTAGTAAACAGATGTACTCATGTTTTGGACATAAGTCACCCTCTGCACAAAGCTCATGAAAAATCCATCACAGACACGGACAGCCTTCCTTTCAGAAGAGACCAGTTCAGACATACATTTTGGAGACGGTCTAGTGAACAAACATCTGAAATCCAGAAAGCTGAAGTGATACTTCATAACAGCACCTTCACCAAATGGGTAGTCAAAAAATTTAATCTCTGCCCATTTCCTCTCTGTAACACGAGGATTTTGCATAACACCCAAGACACTTGGATAAGGGATGCTTCAGTACACACCAAGCAGGATCCTGACTCTTCTGCAGCAGCCCACTGTCACCCACACCGGGGATTTGACTTTAAGGTTTTCAAGGCTGGGTTTGTTTGCTTGAGAGCACAAGCAGGGCCGGTCTGGTTTGCTTTGCATTTTGCTTTTGCTGTACATGCCTACTGGATTGCATCTCTCACAGAAATGTCACTTTCTGGCAGACAGACTGACCTTTGAAAAAAGTGAAGCATTTAAAAAAAAAAAAAAAAGAAAAAAGTCTATGATTAAAGCCCAGCCATATGTTGGGGAGAACTCCATCTCTTTATATTTTCCACCTACACAGTGAACAACATACTGCACTTGTCCTCTTACATTACGCTACGTGACATGATGGAACAAGACATCGATAACAACATGATGTGAAGTGTAAAACAAAATGAGAAAGCTCTAAACATATCTTTCTTCGCAACGCCTTGCGTTTGCAGAAAGTGGGGATCTCAGGGTACCGAGACACAGAGCGGTTTCCCACCTCTGGGTAGGTGCCATGAAAACAAGCTGGGTAAGCAACGAGTGAAACGTGGTGCTCTCCCATCTCAGCCCCGGGGGGGTAACGAAGTGGCAGACGGCAGTGATACCAGGGGCTGAGTCCAAACTAACCTGGTTATTAACAGCCTTGCAGCTGCTCTCAGGAGGAGGGGAAAGGGAGAAGCCACGTATCATCTTCTTCTGCCTACTGCTGGTATCTACATGCAATGTCCCTGCTGAAAGTGAGGAAGACTGTGGTACAGCGGCTGCTGCTGGTACAGGCTTTTCCACCTGGCCCTGGAAAAGGGGTGGGGATGTGGGCGGGTGAGACTTGCTTTGGTCTTTTTATAACAGCCGTGGAATTAGAAAGGCACTGAAAACAACATCGTTTCGCTATTGATTCTAAGGCCCACCACCAAAATTCATGCCTGTTAGCTCACGTTGCAATTTGATTTTTAATAGGTCAAAAGAAATAAACTGTGTTATTAAAAATACATCGGTATGTTTCATGCTGATATGTTTGTGCACTTTTTTTCTTCTCTTCCTTCAGTGCAGCCAGCTGTCTGGCACCGCATGGCCCGGAGGAGTTTGGACAGACTTTCCTCACAGTAAACATGAGTGTGGCTTTCCAGCGTGGGCAGCCCGCTGCAGAGGTCTGCACAAATTCATCAAGGCTTAGGGTGATACAGTTCCACCAAAAATGTCTGTGGGATCAACATAGTTTAAACTGTAGGCACCAGTGTCACTTCAGCACGCTCGTACGTGTATGTGAATACTGTTGAGCTGGCATTCATTTTCTGTATGCGCTCGTAGGAGTTTGTACAGGGGGAGATTAATTTTACAGGACCACAGCCTAAAGTCTATTCAGGCAAATCGCCCACTGATTTCAGAGAGGATTGCCAGCATCTTAAGATATTTGCTAAAAGACCTCTCTGTCCTTATATGAAGCTGATACCTTTTAATGTAGGCTGTGATATCCTTGTTGTCATGTATAGAACTTTTTAAGCTTTATAAGCAACAAGAGTTCACTGACATGATTTAGCAAGTCTAAGAGAAGATGGATAGAGGGGATGAGGTGAGGATTCAAAAGATTCAAATCCTCATTAATTAGGGCAGGAAGGTAGAGCACAGACACTAAACTGCCCTAATTAACTCCTTCCCTCCTCTCCTTCCATCATTCAAACAGCACTTCCCTTTCCTTAAGCGAAAGGACCCCTAATATCTTCCATTTAATGGCTTTGCACAAAAGCTGCAGCTTAGAACCTCGATGCAGACTTATGGCGCAGAGAACGGTGGAACCACAGATCCTCACTCAAGGTTCAGGAAAATTCATCATTTATACTCTGATTTTACACTGCAAGTTATACAAAGCCTTACTGTGCTCATGCAACCAGCCTCTTGTAACCAGGTTACAGGCACAGCTCTTGGAGAGGAAGGTAGACTTGAGTTTAGGCAGCTGGAGTATACAACTCACATAGTATTTCCACACATGGATGTTAAACTGGTCATCAGGAGTGAGACTTCAGATGGGGACCCATAAATATGTAATGCTATCAGAACTGCTTGTGAGACGCAGGGCACGGTAAATTATAGCAATTACTCTATTCTGTCAACTAGATGAAAAATGAGCAAATTTTCTTTTGCCCCTAAGTAGTGGATCACAGATCCTGCTGGAGAGAGCCGCAGCTGTAGCAGGTATGCAGAGGGCAGGACATGGGAAGGATGGGGACAGCCAGGACAGGGCCAGTAATCACCGAACACCTTCCAGCCATTTCATCGTTTAGTGCTTTGAAACAAGCTATTTCTAGCACTAAAGCCTTGAAAAATGCAAGTTTTTACCATATGGCAACACTGACAAGTGCTCACTGAACATTTGTGAGCCCTTCCCTTACAGCCGTGCAGTGAAGTTGCACTTTAAAGTCTCAAAAAAGAGACATGGGGAGAGTGTCAGTGCTTTCATTAGCCATTTTACTCACAGGAATACTCATCAATAGCTGCACAGTCAGTTTTGAAGCTGAGCAAAGTAGCAGGCAAAGTATGTTCTCTCCATAAAAGAGTAAATAAATTAGCTTTTCTATCAATGCCTCTTGTTTTCTCGCTTGACAAAGAGTAGTTTTTCATTACTCAAATTGCTTTGTGCATTAGTCAATGAAGTCCAAAACATTAAATTCTGCTCATGAGTTAGGAAAAAAATCAGTCCAGATAACTTTTCTTTTACAGCCTTTTTTTTTTTTTTGGTCAGAATAGAAATGTTCTTTCATGTGGTTCGATTAGGCACACACATTACAGCACTCGCATCTCCCGGCAAAGCCCACCCGTGCTCTGGAAGGGCCGTATCCATCTCTCCTGGCTGCTGTCATTAGCCAACGAGCAAATCATTTGATAATAAAACACCAGCGTCCAACACACCTGCATGTTTCTGCCACGCACCAGACACCCGCGTCCTTTTCTAGACAGCAGTACAACATCTCCCTTTCTAATGCAAACTTCCACCCACCCACGTACCACACATAATGACTCAAAAGCAAAGGCAGCTGATTAATTATGCCTGTGATGTTCTCCAAGCTTTTTGTTCTCACCATTATCCAATTCTGAAAGATTGGCATCCCTAAATTTGCAGAAGCCTCTTTCAGCGGACGGCTGCGGCTGTTGGATGGCAGGAGAGGCAGAAACACCAGGAATGCCAACAGAGCAGTGCTGAGTTATGTCACCACGAGAGCTGGCCCTCAATTTTTGCGTACCGTCTCTTCAACCAGAGTTCTACTGAAAAAGTTCAACAAAATCGAATTTTCTCCATTTTCTTTCTTCCCCTTAGAAACCTGATTACTCCAAGATTAGGACCAAAACTAACTAGCACTGCTGAATATAAAGACAGCATGTTCTTATTTAAGGGGATGATGAAATAGTCAAGATCATGTCCCTGTAAAGCATCCCTTTAAGTACAATAGCCTAAACACTGGAAAACAGTGATTTTTCTTTCTTTCTTTTTTTTTTTTTAATTAAGGTGAAAATCATCTCAGAAATATGTAGATAGATACAAAAAAAAATAATCATAGTTACTACTGTCCTTTTCAACTTCATTCATGAACACCAAAAGCTTTCTTCTCCTTTGCAAAGGAGATTTCGCTTTCATGTTTTTGCTGTGGGCTGTAATTTTTTAATAAAAATAACAGCTAATTCAATCTCAGTGCTGAACTGTTTGGGGCTTCATTTCTTTTTAGAGACTAATTTTGGAGTTTTGCCATAATTTGCTGTGTCTACAGTTTATCTGATTTTTATCGACTACTTTAATTAAAATGACTTGCAGTACAATACTAATTGATTTTGTGATAAAATAATTAATAGCAATTAATTCATTTTTGATGTAATTAGCATATGCAATTTTTCCTCCAGCTGCCATTCTCTGCCTCTCGGAAGCCGTGCCCTTAGGGCAGGAGAGGTAAAACAGCAATGTTTCTTCATTGATGGCCACAGAGGATGCTCATCCCTTCCCCTCATCCCAGTGCCTCTGTGAACACTCTTTGGTATTCTGAACCCTCCTTCATCAGCCCCAAATAATATCTGTATCTCTTATCAAGCGTTCATCTTGGTAAGTTACGCAGCCCCTCTCTCAAATAAATGATGAGGTCTTTCATGAAGGTGTTGCCCAGGAAATGCTAAGACGCTGTATTTTAATTAACCTCTCCAATTATAATATCAAAGCATCATTATAAAATGAAGGATTTTTTTCCCCTATTCCCAGCATCTTTTTTTTTTTTTTCCCCAGAGTGAACTCCCCAATTACAACTCAAGTAACGCTTGGCTTCCAAGTGAACTCAAGAGCCTAATTCTTTGAAAAAGGGAGTTGCACATCCTGTGGATCCGCAAAAGGCAGTCGAGCAGGGCGGGAGGAGACGTGCCGCGCGATGCCCAAGGTGAATGACATTCAAAAAGCCATTTTGTCAGCACTGGCAGCCAGTCCTGCAGGCTGGGAAGCAGTGACCCCAGTGCAAAGACAGCCCACGAACGGTGGGTAGGAAAATTGCTTTAGAAGCGCACGGCACCTCTTAACACAGTGTCAAACACAGGGAGCAGACCCCGGCGCAGCAGGCGCTTGAGGATTGTGAGTTTTCCATTTGAAAATCTTTTTTTGAGGCAGCGGCCGAGAGAGATTTTGCTGCTGATAGGTGTGAAGCGGAGCAGAACAGATTTTATAGTCTTTGCTACCTAAAACCATGCATCCTAAGTAATCTTCTAGACTACTGAAAAACACCGAGGAACTACCACCTAGGAACCCCTAGGCATCATGCTATAGAAACTTCTAAAACCACTTCTAACACACTGAAGAAGGTGACCTGAAGGTGCAAAACAGTCCTCGACCTCTGCAGGTGCCTGTGGAAGGAATTCAATCCACCACCAGGTCAGGAGGAAGGGCCCTACCACCATGATGCAGGAGAAGACACTGCCACAGGGGCTGCATCAGGCTGTGAATGGGAAGGATGGAGAATAAATGCAGCTGGTTCCCTGGCAGCAGGTACTTCTTTAGAGAGCCTGGTGGCAAGGCTGTGATCCCCTTCCTGACAGCATCCAAATCTGACCCCCTGACACATCACTGACCTGGCAGTGTATGATGAAGCAAGATAGGTAAAAGGAAAGCATATTAAATGCAAAGTTAGCTCCTGTGATCAGGGTATCCAAAAGCTTCACGTGCAAACATTTTCCTTTTGACTGCTCTTCTACCTTACCAACCGCTTTTGTTACTCATTTTCGTATGTTCCAAAAATTTATTTTCAAGCTGCTGTTTCATTTTCAATGCAGACATATTTCTGTCACCTAGAACTGCCTTTGCCTAACGTTGTGAACTTTCGGCACCCCAAAGGTGAATTATAATTGCTTGGGGAATTGGTTTTCATATCAGCTCAGTTCCTTCCAGAGAACTTGTAAATTCCCTTTTCGGTTGCTTTTTTCAAAACCTCCTTCTATCTCTGTCCAGTGTTCAGCAGCTGGTACCAGCTCCCCTGGACCTAGAGATGTTTTTAAAAGGTTGTCTCCTCCAGAATGGCTCTTGCTGTCTCTAGAATCTGCCTTGGAGGACTTCATCAGTGATCCCTGATCTATTGCACAGGAATTCACAGCCCGAAGGATTTGCTTGCTATTTTAGAGAGGTATAACCCAGAATTTTGGGCATGTTTGAATTAAGACACCATGAAAGCAGGCAGTTTCACAGAAAATCCATTGCCTTTTGTTGCACAAGTTTCATATTTTTTTCATAACTTCCATTGACTGCCTTTGGAGGAGGTACAAAAGCCCTAGAGCCTGGCCCCATGGGGTCTCTTCTTTTGATGGGGGAACGAACGATGATTTCACCTTCCATTTCTTACTTGTTTCTGCTCGGTTTTGACTCCCTCCTAAATATTCCTCTGAACAATAAGATCTACTCCTGCCTTGTTACAGATTATGTAAATAGCATGGGAGCAATAGAAACCTCATACCCTGAAATTGCAGCAACCACATCACGGCTGTTTAGCCCAGAAATGACAGTCACAGCTTTCCTTAAGGAGGGAAGATGCAGGGGAGATGGATTTCAAGCTTTAAGCCAAAAATGCTCCACTGACCCAAGCCTAACTTCCTGACAGTACCTCTTTTCTCTTCCTTTTATCTCTTTATTTAACTGACATTTATTTTCTAATATTTTTTTCTTTTGCAGTAATTCTGGAAATCCTAAAGGAAAAAAAAAATGCTTGGGCTGACCTCAGACTGAAATATTTCTGATGAGCTGACTGGAACACCCTGGTTCAGTTCAGTTCATCTTTAATTTGCCAAAGTGTTGCTCCATGGCACTTATGATTTATAGCTTGGCTGATTTTTAAGCTGAACTTGCAACTCAGACAACACCATGGTGCAGCTGGTACCATCACACCTCACAACACAATTCATTTTGTCATTACCAATACGTTTCTGCATGGGCATTTCATTCTGCTGAATTTCTGGATATTTTAACTTGTCATCCCAAATCAGGATTACCATAAAAGTTGAAAGAGCAGAATTTTCCCATAAGGCAGGAATACCAAAACAGCATTTAGCCTTGCAGTTTGCACTGCTGCTGTTATGGGAGAAGTCTTCTGCTGCTCTTCAATAGCTCATTATCCAAAATCATAAGGCAACACATACTTAAAATAAAAAACCAAAATAACCCTGCCAAAAATGAATGACCAAAGAATTGAAAGAAGAAAGCCATTTGGTCCTGCTGACCCTGCAGCTAGTAAAAATCAACACCAAGGTGATGGCAGGAGGAATGAGTTGTGACAAGATGAGAAAGTGCCTCTACCTTAGTTATAAAAGAAAATCTATGAAATGCTCAAGGAGATAAATAAAATCTGCTTCACGCAAGAATTATCAAGGCCTTATTATGTCAGGAGAAAGAATAATTCTTTCCTCCTTTCCTCCCTTTCTCCACCCTGACTGCTAAACATACGGAAACACAAGCGATTGATGAACTGACCTGAAATGGAGAGCTTCTGGCCAGCTCAACAACCAGTAGTGTTTTAACTGTAGTTAGACTGACCCAAAGGAAGTCTTTTCATTTTCAGTTTTCCAAATTAGTCTTTGATGAGATTACAGGAAAGGAATTAACAGGTTTCAGACTCCCTTCCATCAAGCAGAAATGGTATGAAAAAAGGAACCGTGGCAATTACGCAAATGTTCTGTCCTCCTCCCTTTGCACAGCTCCCACCTCAATGGATTCCTCAGCAGAACAGTTTAAATACCTAAAACAGACATAATTACCATTACTCAGCCTTATTCGGTCATGCTTCTTCAAGAAGTTCTCGGCAAAGTCACCAGGGAGCCCTAGACAAGGGCCATATAGATCCTAGTAAACCTGTACCACATGCTGGCAGAGGAATAGCGCATTTTGAAAGGGGCGAGTACATGAGGAAGACAACATTTTGCACGAGACTATTCGAAATAGATTGAAATAATTAAAAAAGGCTGGAGGAAGAAAGAGATTGAAAGGAATATAATGAGCCAAGGCACTGGATGTCACTGTTGGTGGAACAAGACAAAAGCAGAACAGCTGTGCAAGATGACGGGATCGCTACCAGCAAGCTGGAAACAACATAAAATTAACGTGTCCATAATTTATTCACCCTTTGAATGTTAAAATTTAGTTTCAATATTACCAAGGCAGCAACAAGTGAATGTCAGTCATTTATTTATGTCACCCTTCAATATGGAGCTCATAGACTGCCTTAAAGAAACAGTTTGGCAGACATAGTTGTGACAACTCTTTTAGGTGAAAAATAACAAGTTTGTAGCCAACCCCTCTGGGGCTCTGCTGCCCTGCCCATACAGGACCATGTAAAAGACAGGATCTGTAAGGCAGCAGACGATGCAAGGTATTTAATCTACATTTACAGGCTCTAGAAAGTCACTGAAGTTTTAAGGACTGAAGCAATTTGAAAAGCTAAGCCCAAGAGAAGCTGAACACTTTGTATCACAGCTCCCTGGAAATCAGTTTGCAACTCGGCTTTGTGATTTCCATTCCCAACAGCGGACGCAGTTTAAATTCCTAACGGGAGGTTCACACGTAATTTTGTTAATTGTAACTGTGGGTTTGATCCACCTTCATTAATTAAGTTTAAAGAGCATTTGAATAATGGCCCAAAAAAATTATTTGAACACTTAACAGTTACATGAGTTTTAGCCCACACAAACCTCTATTTGATGATTCACACAATAAACATTATTTGTCTTCCAGCAATTCATGAAAACCATTTTAAAATATCGTTCCAATCACCCAGTAAAAGAACAGAAATTAAGGACAGCATATGCAGATGGCAGCAAAGGTTGGTGTCATTGAACACACCTGACCACCAAAAACCAGTGAAATATCCCTCAGAGTAGTTCCCTGCCAACGCATGGTACAGGAAATATTTTTCCAAAGTGCAGTAGGTTCTTGTAAATATCAGAAGTGTGTGAAGAATATGAAATTGGCCATCAGCAATTCGCTAACCACATCAGGAGAAGAAACCTCAGACCATTAGAAAAAGATCATTTTAAATAAGCAAGTGCTTAAGTTCATCTTTATTTAGCATAGTGAAGCATGTACTCAAGTCCCTCAAGCCAAAGGCATTTACCCTCAAGCTCTGAGTTAAATAGATGTCAAGAAGCTTTGCTGGATGGTCTGCTACAAAGTCCAGGCTGGAGTCAATGGTTGACACACCTAGGAGATGGACTCCAGGTATGATCAGTGACAGGAAATAGTAACACAGTGATGAACATATGCAGAAAAGATAATAACATGAAAAAATGGTGTTCAAGAGCCAAATGTGTCGGAGAAGTTCCTACGAGTTGGAGAAAACCTACACAATGATCTACTACGGCATCTCTCCTTTCAAAATTACCTCTAATTCATGCAGAGGCCTTAGCTCCACATGATATAACTCTTCGTGGACAGAAAACATTTGGGATCAAATTTATGAATCCTTCCAGGAAGCTCAAATCATGAGAGCTCAGCAAGTCCTGTGCTTACCTGGGGAGTCTGTTCCTCTGACACATAGGAGCTGATGGCTGCCCAGGCCAGCTGACATGCTGCAACAAAAAAAGCTCTTTCCATCTCCAGAAAAAAAGCAACCCTGGAAAGTCCTCACTGAATTCTACTTTCCAATTTCTGGACATGTATGCTCAAGCCTATAATACAATCTGGAACATTACAAAGCGTGGCTTCCTGCAGTCTCCTGGTTCTGAGCAGGCATCTCATGCAGCATTTCAAGAGGCCTCACAAAGGTCAGTAATTTTCAGCAAGAAGGTTAAAACACCAAGGTTTCTTGCTCCAGAGAACACGTTCTCTAGATAAGTAAGCATATGAGTAAGAAAGTACTGTAACTCATCAGAATTAAAATGTTCATTTTGAATAGTCTTAAAAATGCCCCATTATTGCTCCAAACAGTAAATTCCCAAAATCTCAGGGATGGGGCCCATCGCCAAGTACGAATGCAATCCTATCAATTAAAACCTGTAGAGAGTAACATTTAAGTCCACAGCTCTTCATAAACGCCTCAAACTGTCTCTCAACACCATCATTTCCTTCAGGCACCGTAAGGGTCACCAGTACAGACCAGGGAAATGTTTGCCGCCTGCAGGTTCTTTGAAATATCTCAAGGCACTACATTTGCTCAATGAATTTCCTTTCTGGTTATTTTTTAATCTGCGGGAAAAGAAAGCTGCCTTAAACCTTTTGATATTAAGTATACAAAGCCTGTTTATTTGTGTCATTATAGCACAGCTTTAAAGTCTTTGCATTTTTGTCTTTAACTACTAGGGGGGAAAGAACCACCACCAACTAGATTTATGAGGCTGGCATGGTTTCAAAGCCAAAGTTGATCAGAAAAAAACCTTTTAATTCAAGACACAATAACTAAGCCAGCCCTGTGAAACTTTTGATAGATGCGATCTTCCCTCAAGCCGTGAAATCCTACTGGAGAAACTTCAGCTTGTCATACCCTTTTAAAAAACATCCAAAGGCTCCCCAGGCCCAAATCTCTTTGGAGTGATTTGAGAGCATCATCCGTGCTAAGCATTATCGTCTTCTCCATGCTTCAAACTCAAGCTACCTGAAGGTTATCTCAGTGCAGCAAGAGGTACTCGGACATGAACACCAAACTGGAAGGCAAATAACTTCCTCAGGACGTACCTTATGAAACTTTGCAGCAGGTTACGTCGGGAGCAGCCAACTCCCCTGCTATAGTTTTAGGGAAAGAGTGTGTTTTCCTAAACAACAGGAGTCACTTCAGCACTAAATTCCCTCCAAATGCCAAAAATTAGCTCCAGCCAATGAATAACCCCAGAGCAAGAGCTGGGTTCATTTGTATTGATTTATCATCACATATAATGAATCCTGACCTAGACCCACAGCAATCAGCCTAACCATTGCTGACACTGCACCATATATCTTTTCCCTGGTTTTTGCCTTAAAGTCTAGAGGCACTTTGGAAAAGAGCAGAACTTGATTTTGATCACAAATGTCTTTGCATGATTCACTGCCACTTCCCGCAGCCTCCTAAATTCTTCATTAGTTTGCAAAACGAACACGGGTAATTGCATTTTATTTTGTTCATAGCCTTGTTAACTTACTACAAGAGTATAAAAATGAACATTGACAGTCAGAGTTATATCCTGAGATCATTCAAAGTCATACACTTTCTCTAGGTATCAAGGTTTTTTTACACGAGTGAAACAAGGGCAAAAAGTCTCTCTTCCCATTTATCTCTGAAGGAACCAACCTGAAAGCCTGTAGTTGTGCCCATGTTCAAATCCTGACTGAAATACCATAATTACCAGACGTTTTCTTTTCATGATGGTGTATCACTTCCAGCTGCCATAACATGGAGGGGGAAAGGTAAATAATCTCACTTTTCAGGACCCCCTGAGAAGTTTGGCTTCAACTTAAATTAGGAAGGCCTGGCCTTCCCTTGCCTGCCATCTGGCACACTTTGCTGTGGCCTGGTGTGGCTAGAAAATCTCCCGTGGGCCTCTTGCTTACTATTTGCTCTGCTCAGAGCACAAATCCAAAAGGTAGCTCTTGTGCTTCCACAAGCAAACAGGTTCAACCAACTCCTATAGAGTACAGGAAAAGTCAACACAATTTTTGGAGTTTTAGCCCAAATACTAACCTATAATACCACCCATGTGGTAACCTAAATACCACCTAAACGACGCGCCTGAGCAAAGGAAAATCAAGTCAGTGACACAGAAATCTTTTTTAAAACACTGTATGACCAGCCAAGGGTACCGAAAAGTCGGTGGCCGCTGCTTATTCTGAGCTCTAAGCCGTCACTAAAGCCAACCAGGCAGAGGCCAGTGAAGCTGGGACATGGAACAGGAGAGGGACAAGATGTACCTGTGTAAGCCCTACAGGAACTTCGCCTGCCTAGAAAGACATCCTTTTATTTTCAGACTGTGAAACCCAGCAAAAACAGTAGTGATAGTCAACAGGAAATCAGGTGGCTTTCCAGAACACAAAATGCCCGTGCAGATTGTATAGGCACACACCTTCATGCAGAAGGTGAGAAACGAGAATAAAAACCCCAAAAGGTTCAGCCAGTGGTTGCTACCCCCGTTCAGCCGGGGGTACCACTCTCTCTATATTAAGCTGCCTGTCCACAAACGCATGACCAAGCCCGTGGGTCAGCAGGGTTGGCCCCATGGGAGAGCACAGGCTAATGCAGCCCGTGCCCTCTCCAGCAGTCCTGCGGTTTTAAGCCAAGGGCAAGTCCCCGCAGCCACCTCAGGACTCATTTCGCCAAATTTGCGGAAAACTAGAAGAAGCAAAGTTGACTGCCCCCGTCTCCGAGGCACTGCTGGCAGCTCCGACAGCCCAAACCCATAAAAGACCAGCTGCTACCCCAGACTCCAGGGAAAAGCTCTGAGCTGACATTTGGCTTGGCCCTCGTGAAAAAGGGCTGCCTTGATTAGGTTTGCACTGACCAGAGCAGTCTTCTGAGACTGGGCAAGAAATAACATCTAAACCACTTGCACAGTAAAACACATTGTGCAACTATTTGCTGGCAGCTTGATAAGTAAGCTCTTAGTTTTTATTTTTTTTTTTTTTTTCACGTGGATGTAAGAGACCTAGTGCACAAAGAAAGCATATATAAAAGAAGACTGAAAAGAGATTTAATCTGTAGCTCCCTTTTTCATAGGCTGATTTATCTCCTTTAGTGGAATGCAGCTTTTGCACTGTTCATGTCCATTGGAATAAAATTTCTGAGTAAGTCCATGAATTCTAAGGATGCAAATTGATTAGAGAGTGAAATAATGTAGCATTTGGCACAAAACCATCACAAAAATGAAAATAAATCAGAAAAGCCCCCCAGAAATGGGCTATTTTGAAGGACATTCAAGCTGCCTAACACAATTCAGTCTGAATCTTTCCCTGAAGGACCACCACCTCCTAGCCCAGGAACATCATCCAGGTATCTGAATTTGCTTCCACCAGTACTCTCTCTGTCTTGGTAAAAGGCAAAAGACAACCTCACAGGACGTTCTTCAAGATAGTCATCAACATAGTTGATACAAATGTTGATGCAAGAATTAGAGAGCTGCAAACAGACCCAGCTGAAAAAAAAAAACAAGTATCAATTAAAGATTTTTTTCTGTAGTTAAACAGAAGTTTTGAATAAGCATTTTTTATTACCCTCTGGTTAAATTCTGTCTGCCTTGGAAATTATAGAAAGACTTTAAAAAGAAAATAAAAATCACTGGACGACATGGTTTTCTCTCTCTCTCTTTTTTTTTTTTTTTTTTTACTTTGCCTTTAAAATCTGTGGAGATCTGCGCAGTCAATTTTTTGCTTTTCACATTTTTTCAGGCGAGTCGTTGGGATTTTGTGAGGGGGGGGGTGCATTGCAGATACCAACTGACTGCTCTGAAATCCCTCCTCCCATCACTACGATTGACACAAGTTACCATCTCTGTCCTGCTGTTACATAATTGAGAGATCTCATCACACCTACAGGGACAGAGACTTCAAAGAAAGACTCTTTAGAGACTTCTTCAGTGCCCCTATCTTCAGCGGACTCATTTCTAACCTATTTCTAAAGCCTGTAACAGAGAGTTTTCTATAAACCCGATACAGAGATAACTATACTGTCAGCAAATACAAAGAAACTTTGCTGTACTGAGGAGACTTGCATATGAAAACACAGTGAAGAAAGCGAAAATAAAGTCATACAGTCTAAAAATTAAGTTGAAGTGTATTAAATCCTCATGCAAATGCTTTTTTTATATGTAGAAGGCATGCTTGAGTTCAGATGGTACAACTTTGTGCCAAGGTAACGGCTGGGATCCTTGTCTCTTGCTAACCGGCCACCTTTCAGGGAATTACAATTTCTAACATTGTAATTTCAGAAGGAATCATGGAAATTCTGTGCTGTGCAAAAAAATTGCCCCATCTCTCTCTGTACCATGCTTTTAGAGCAGCTGGGCCAGGAACCAAAACCTTGTTGCCCTCCCATTGCACAGGCACTGCTCAGGGCACGTTATCCCATCACCTACACGGCCTCCAGCTCCTTTAGTTAACCAGAAAACAAGGAGGATGTGCATGCTAAAAATAACAAAAAACTGATTTTTTCAAATGAAGGCTGTTTTCTCACCCCATGCCTCGGCTCCACTTTTGACAAGAAAACAGCGAGAAGAAAGAGTTAAAAAGTCTCAGTACCCACAGAAAGTTTCATTTCTGAACTCTGATTCAAGGTTCTTTCTAACAAAATCTGACTCCCTAATTCTCATCTACAGGCTGCCTCTTCAGAGGATACCTTCTGGAAAAAAGTGCAACTACAGAACCTAACAGAAATACACTTTGCTTGGAGTAATTTCCCAAAAAAGCAACAAAACCCATTTATTCTACTTTCAAAATGCAACATAACCTGGCAAATGCCAGTGATTGGCAGGATGAGGTTTAAAAAGGGTAAGAGCAATATTCAACGAGAGAAAAACAGACACGATGCCAGAAACACATCTGGCCAAGAAATGCCAGTTTTTAGAAACAACACGCAAAACTATAAATTGCAAAGATCTTCAAGGAAAAGTGAAACGAAACATTTTCTTAACAAAACCAAAATCCGAACCAACGGAGGGTTTTATAAGAATCTTTGTTTTGTTTAAAAAGAAAAATGTATTTCACTGAAAACATCTGGAAGGAAAAAAAAAAAAATCAGCCAGGTGTATAGTCCTTATTTTTATCTTGGTCAGTAAGACCAAGATCACTTGGTCAGCTTGAAGCACATGAACTGAGCTATTTTGGAGATGCTGAGCCGTATCTCAGTTGGCAGTGCTGCCTCCTACCCCCACCAGCTGCCTCTGGCAGACCTCTGCCTGGGAAAAGTTTGAAAGCTTTTCCCTACTCTTTAGCTGAGAACCATGGAAAACATGTTGTAGCAAATAAAATAAAATCAGCATTGGGAAATGCTGCCTGCATTATGAAACCCTGCTATATATTTTCCCAGCTGCCCAGCATCAAAGTGCATCCTCTAAAAAAAGAGACCTTGCCCTCGCTTAATGTGACCACCCTGAGCCTTTAATTGACCCATTTTTGTGGTTTCTCGCTGTCCTCTCACAGGATCTAGGGAAATGATCAAATTTATTGCTTTTTTGATGAATATTTCTTACCCACTCTGGCAAGGACAAAAGTTAAGTGCTTGAAAGAAAAAGATTATCATCTCCTCATTACATGACACCACTACAATGTTTTCTCACTGTTTATCTTTCCACAGGGCCTCGCTCTCTGCCTTTGGAAAACACCAGCTTTTACATGACACCACCTCTGCAATTACTAGCTTCTTGTTTTATATCGTTTCGTGCGACTTGACCCTGACAAAGGAGTATTTTATGAAGCAAGAGAAATCCCACTTGTCACGCTTGTCTGTTGGCACTGGGGTGGCCAATAACTCAGATGTCGCTCCCAGTCTTCCCAGAATGACTAGGGATTCACAAACAGTCAGAGATGAGAAACACAAGGAATTATCCGAGATGTTGGTGTTTCAGGTGAAGGCCAATATGATTTACCATTTGCTTGAAATTACTGCTGCACGATTCAGGTAGCTCGCAGCTCGTCATTGCTTCTGTCGACTGTTTTCCCCCAAAAAACCACATCTGCTGGTGGGGCTTGAAAAATTGCAACAGGCTGGATGCAGGTGTCTGTTTAGCTACCAGCCTGTCACTGAAGCTAAATGGATTTTAACTGGCTCAGTCACAGCCAGAGGCGCAGAAAAGGAAAAGATATCTAAAGGCACAATGGAAATTAATGGAGAAATTCCCCCAGATGGCTCCAACGCTGCCACATTTTCACTGGTGAAAGCAGCCCTGGACTGCGGCCACGCACCACATCAGTCCTTATCATAACCATGAAATGGGATGGAGTAACAGCACATCACCTCGCTCCGCGCTCGCCTTTATTCCAGCACCTCTAAATATTTATTGAAACTGATAGACCAGGCACTGTGCTTCCGCTGCTGTATGGCCAGCTTTATCGTGCTTTTCCACACAGGAGGATGCTAATAATTAGGATCCTTCCAGATTTTGAAAATAATTGCAAATCTCCAGCATACAGGACTAACGATAGCTTTAAAGAAAGAGCTGTGAGCTTCTGCTCTTATACCAGGGATAAGTTTACTCTACTGAAGCCTGGTGTTGGCTGATTCACACAAATAACAGGTTAAGGGGCAGAGAGGTTCAAAGTTCAGAGGAATCCCTGTGTTTCAGATGCTTACCTGAATTACCCTGGCCTCTTGTGTCTGATGGGCTGCAGCAGAAGCTCTGCACAAGCCATCCGTGATATATTTCTGGTACTTCAGATACTTTTACTATACTTGTAATACTATACTGTATTTTTGACAGGTGCAGATGAGAAAAACAACCCTCCACTTCAGCCTATTGCTGTCTGCTGTAGTTCTCCTGGAAAGTATTTATTACCTGCACTGCAGCGGCGGTTGGGACCAACTTCTACCCAAAGAGAAAGGCTCTCACTTGGACAATCAAGAGCCAAACATCGGACCGAGAAAACGATGAGATACAGCACACTCTTGTGAGAAGCAGAAGGAAAGCTCAGGGATGAACCCGAAAAGCATCATCAGCTGGGGAGAAAGCTCCCACCCTTCCCTGTGTGGAGGGAATTTCTCTGGCAGTGGCCTGGAGGAGGTGAGTGTTAAAGGGAGATGGGAATTAAGGCCAGATTGCAGGTTTCCTTCATCAAGAGCCCCTCTCCCACTAAACGGATAGGAGGCAGCATCTGAAGGATATCTGGATTGAAGGGCTGGCAGGCAACATAGCATAATAAAGTGAAAAATAATGGGAGGAGGGAGGTTAATTAAACATTTCTGAACCTTTCCAAAAGGCTGGGGTCCCCCCCTTCAGCAGGAGGCAATGCTTTGGGACAGAACGGGCTGCATCTCTCCCGCTAACAAGCTGGTTTTCAGCCCTATTTAGTGTTCAAGTGAGTTAATTTTCCTAAAGCATTCAGCTATGCGGCAGCACAGGCACCTTCTCACACGGCATGTTGTTCTAACAGATCAAAACTCGCTTGTTTTTAAAATCTCATTAAACACATATTCAGCTGTCAGACATTAGCGCACATTACAAAAATGAAATTGATGGTTGAGACTGAAAATCCAGCCGGATGTGCTGTCCCTAATTTACCCCAGCTATTTCAGCAGACTCTCCGGAGTGTGTGATCCGTTACAGCGCATTCGCTGTAATACTGAAACACAAAACGGATGAGTCAAAGACAGAATGTCAGGTCAAATTTTTCAGGCTTAACTCAGGATTTAATTGCATTTAGAGGTTTAAGTCAGACTATTACAACTGCCTTTAAGGTAATCTCCTCGTGTGGGAGGGAGTATATATGTCCCACACTCAGGTACACCTGTTAACCCTCTCTGTTATAAACCATCACTCAATACAGCTGCTGTAAGACCTCTCTTTTCCTCATTTCTTACTGACTGCAGCTAAATAATCAGTTTAGACTGTAAATCAGGAAGCACACGCATTGCTTGTGTCATGACAAGGGACTCACCTCCCAGTTCAGCTACAGAAGCACACAGAAATTCTGCAATAGGGATTTCACAAAGACAGAGGCTCAGAAATGGCTGAAGTCGGGAGCAAGGCACCATAAGTCACTGCAGGATTTTGCATGTCTAGTTTGAAGTCGATGGCTAATGTGAATATGACATTTGAGAGCTCAGCCCACACAAAACAAAAGGTACATGGCTCGGATCCTGGCTTTGGGTTTGCCAGCCCTGGAGAGGTGTGTACTGTGAGCATTAAAGCCAGCGAGCATTCCATGTAAATGTTTCCAAGGGGGAATAGTGCATCGGATTTTCATGCTAATACCAAGTCAGAGGCTCAGCACAAAGGTTGCAGAGGGACATGCCCTCAAATCCACCACTGAAAAGAATAAAGTGAAGGTGAAGGAAGGGAAGTCCCCACAACAGAGGGCTTAGCTGTTGCTTCACACATAATTCAGAAACCATAAGCAACCCACTTCTGTTGGCTAAAATGTCAACATTTTAAGCCAGGCACCCACTAAGACACCTCAGTGGAGACGTACCTCTTCATCCTAAGCCTAACAACAGCTGTGTCCACCACACCATCCATTTGCAACCATAGTGCTGCCATCCTCACACTAACCCTATCCCTGCAGTATTCAGCCAGTCCTCTCCCACTGTTTGCTGACCTTCCCTCCTACCACTCATATTAACATGTTCACCTATAATAAAAATTAACATTAAAATAAAAGAATATATAAATAAGCCCTCTTTCTTTTTCCCCAATACCACAAGTTCATGACTCCTAGACCAAGGACCATTTGGTGTGCCCAGCAGAGCACCAGCCTGGAAGTCCCCTGCCAGGTCTTCTGCACATCTCGGGCCCTTCTCTCACTATTCCCCAACCTCTCCAACTCCCCGGACCATTCGCACTGAAACACCACAGAGCAGAACATCTTCTTCCAAAATAAAGTTTCCTGTAATTATACTCAGTTGAGGCTCTTTGGACTCTATGATTATACAAATACTGTACAAATACTTACAGACCCAATGTATTACTTTGTGCATTTTTTTCAAAATTACGAATCCAAATTCTCCCACCCAAAGAGAATTATCTCACTTGTTCTAATAAAATTTTTAGAAGGAAAAGACTGAGCATTCTTTGGCTGTTTGGACTAACTAGTTCAGCAAAAAGTGACATCTCTCGATCTTGAAATAGCCTTTGATTTAAATACTTGTTGCAGCAAGAGGAAGTTTGATTTGTTTTTGTCATCAGATTTGAGATCAAGAAGAGATGAGATGCTCTAGGATGAAAGGCAGAAATGCCAGATGAAAGACTGAAACCCAAAGAAGATTTAAAATAACTGCACAAAGATGCTGGGAGAAAAGCATGGATAACTCCATGATGCCAGGATTTGGTTCCTTGAGCTGGAGGCAAATAAACACCAGAAAGAGCCCGAGGGTGGGTAATGCAGTGTTGGTTGGCATGATCCCTCCACCCTACTGTCAGTACCGCCTCTGCCTAACCCTAATCCAAAATTTAGGGGGCTTGTGCAGGATTTTTAGCTGCAGCCCTCCCTTGCCCTTTGGCAGCCCATCCTGAGCAGTACTTTCATTGCAGGTCTCAACTTTCTCTGTTTTGGGAAACTTAACTTGAACAACTCACCAGCCCTAAGGAGCAACTCAGACCCTGGTTGCACATAGGATGCTGCGGATGCAATTATGCAGAGCCCGATTACATCAGTGATAAAACATGCCCCGTTTCATTTCCTCAGCCCAAATTTATAAAGGGAGTACAGCACAAATGTCTTTTAATCACCGAATATTCTTCTCATGGAGAATACTCTCAATTTGGGGGGGTGTTGTTTTAAAGTTCATTTTTCAATTTACAAGCCCCCTACCTACTTTTCATCAGGATCACATCAGGGGCACCCTTGGATAATCAGACAGAAATGGGTTTCAGCATAGGCAGGGCTCCGACAACCTGTGGGAAGTAGGCTAAAATCCATAATAACCACAAAAAACAAACCCAAATCAAGGTAAATCAACAAAAATCATAATAGAAAAAGTGCAGATTAGAGATAATCAGCTATTATAGCAGAGAAACAATTTCACGCCAAAGAAAAAAAGAAGGGAAAGTAAAAACTGACTCCCAACCTTAAAAGACTCAATTCAGTTCCTGTGGGTTCAGCATCTTCACTGCTGAAACAGATGTAAACCCTTCCTCAGTCTAGAATAAAACACACCAAAATTGCTTTCTAAGGTCTCCAGCCCATCCGAGGCAGCTCCAGCAGCAGATGGGTGCTCACAGAAACCTGAAGTGGGGTGCTCCAAATAAAATTCAGGGATTACCGGGTCTGAAACATCTTGCATCCCTTGGTTTTTATTGAACCATAAACCTGTTGTTCTGGAATAACCACCAAAAAACTCCCTTGTTAAGACACTTCAACGTTGACTTTTTTGTGTATCTGTAGCTTTTCTTATGTTTCATTGGTAACATTGGTAAATTCAGTGGAGATGCCTAAGGTGCTTCAAAAAAATGCAGTTGGGCTGTCAAAAAATCAGCCCACACCGTATTTCTTGCAAAACCCCACTAGCAGAGAGAACAACATGCCTAAGAGCCTAGTAATTCGAATTTAACTAAAGTCGTTAAACAAACAGCTTCACCAGCATCCAAATACTCTAACTTATAAGCAAACAAACATTATAGAATTAACAAAGAGGTGCCAATCTAATTAAAATCAATCCACAGATATCTCTAAACGCTGAGGGAGTCTGATTAGTAGCTGTTTATAGTAGCTGCTTAAGCAAATTGTGGAGGAGTAATAACTCTGATCTTGTCACTTGCCAGAAAGATTTTTCTCACCTCCAAAACATTCCGTCAGCCTCCATTTATTTAAAGTTCACATTTTAAAACAAACCAGCGTCTTCTGTGCCATAATTCTTTCTAAATAGTGGGGTTTAGAAAATGCACGTTATGGTAGCGACTGCTTCTTGTGCATCGTCATACGCTGGTGAGGCTGCACGAAGGGTTCCTCTTGGTAGAAAAAGGAGCCAGTGGTGTTCAAAGCTACCTCGACAGACCTGCCCGGGACTCCAGCACTAGTTTTCTCAAAATCCCTGGCTGCCTCAGTGCAACAGAATTGATTACAAACGGGCCCCTCCGTAAAATTTTTGACAGGGCGTAGTTACCCAGACCTCCCACATCTTTTCTTTTCTCCCATCGGTTGAGTGGCATGTTAATGAATCCCTGTTGCAAAATAAATAGCTATTTTTCAAGAGGCTTTTGCAAATATTTGGGGCAGGAATGGGGGAGGTGGGAGAGAGGCTTGAAAATACAGCAAAATGTTTCCTCCCCTCCTGATGTTCATTGATTCCCCCTGCAAACTGCCCACCTACCTCATTCAGGCAGGTGGCCCCTCTCCTGCACCCTGAACTGCACCGGTCCAAGAGCCTTTTGGGGTGCTCTGCTCTTTCATCTGTCTTGAGTGTTAGTCACCATCCGTGAACCGAGCAATGCCAGACACCTACTACGGGGCTATAGGGAAAGAAAACCCTGCACTAACTGACCGGGGAGAGATCCAGACAAAGAAACACACAAAAAGTGAAAGAGAATAAATTTCCTAAGATGCTCTCCACCATTCCTGTACACTCTTTATGTGTGTAAAAGGCAGTGCCAATGGCTGAAGAACTACAGCACCTGAGCACATTTGGGTCACTGGGAAAATAGGACACATCACACCCTGAATAAAATAAGGGTTTTTTTTTCCCCAGGTTCTTTCCAGTGGTTTCAAGAATAGCAGTTGCCAAAGGGAGAGAAGATGAGAGTCCAAAAAACATAGAGATCTGACAAAAGAGTGAAATGGGGGCTGAGATATAACACTTTCAGAAGGAAAAACAATTTTTCAACTGGACACTCAGTCCAGGCTGGGAGAAAACTGGTTGCTTGATGGAGATGCTCTGTATGTCAAGAGGAAAATTATGAGCCCCAGGCAAATTTCTAGACACCTTGAAGATCAGTAGATCCTGCAAACTTCCAAGAGAAGTCAAGAAGCTGAGATTGAGCATGGGGTGTTTCGTCCCTTGCATGACCTGTGTATTTCATGACTAGTCTGAGACAGGTTATATTAACACCTTCCTTTGGCAAAAGCACTGAAAGGAACAAAACCGAAAAGAACAAAAACTGAAACAGGAGACAGAGGTTGTGCTATATCCTCCTCAAAACCAAGAAATCCCTCAGAAAAGATGGGGATCAAAACACAGCAGCCTCAGGATCACCTGCCCTGGACTGTCTGGAGATTTCACAGGGCCCGACTGATACCTGGGACCTTCTGAGGCTGATAAGACACCGAAACGCATGAGACCCCTCAGTGCTCAGGTATCCTTCCCACTCCGCAAGGCAAGAACTTACCGCCTAGAAGGTCTGAGGTAGAGGAGGTGGCAGAGCTCCTCTGGCACACAGATCTACGTACTTGTATTTGAACTGCTTTATTTCTGAATACCCAGAGGACCACCGTCCCCAGTGAGGTGCCTCTAGAAATGCCCAGTTCCCCCCACCTCCTCTTTCCCTCAGCCAAGCCTGAAGGTAGGAACAGCAGAATGTGCAAACTCAGGCTGTGCAAGGACATCTGCAGCCCCAAACAATACCCAGCCCAACAAATCACTCACTGTTGCTCTTTTAGGCGCTGAGTGGGAAAGCGAAGTCTAGAGGCTCAATCTGTGGGTGCCGCCCCTCCCCTGCAAACGGCACAGCTGCTGCAATGCATTTGTTTTTAGAAAGAGGGGAGAAAGAGGGTGTTTTTTTCAGTATCCAATTCACAGAGCTTTGCTTTTCCCTTTTTTTTTTCCTTCCTAATGTGAAAAGTGCTTTGTGAATGGGCCAGCTAAAATTATTTATAATGAGCTAATTTCCATAAAATTGGGCTAATTAATTTCCATGCTGCCTGATGAAAATTGCTAACATCGGCTTTTTACTGACAATCGAGGTCCTGCAGGCAGTCTCACACCCACCTGACTAGAAGGAGGTCCAGGCTGGATCCTCAGCTAGTGTAAATCAGCAGATAGCTACTAAAACAAACAGAGCAGTATGCACATTTTTACAGGAAAAAAAATATAGTTTGGGACACTTTACAGTTTATATAGGGGTTACAGTGCCTTATCTTCGATTAAATGCATATATAAATAGAGAGGCACAATGGAAAGTTTGTTCTTCAAGCTCCTGAAAGCCAAGCAAAGACTCAGCTCAAGTAAAACACATTTACCCTCTGCTAGATTTAGGGAAAATATCAGTCTTGGTGCAGCAGTCAACCAGAAAGTGACAGGAGGGGCAGCTCAAAGGGAAAATGAGAAATAACCTTACAGAAGTGCTTCAGTGCCTTGGGGTTTCTCAAGCAGCCAAGGGATATGTGTGCTCCTAACTGATTTGCAAGTGAAAATTGCCAATAAAGGGATTAATATTACCCTTTTTAAAAACCATTTCACACAGTATTAGTGGACACAAGTCCAGCTATGGCTAGTCCTGCTGAGAACAGTTGACTTTGCAAAACAAAACGACAATGTCTTGTATCAACGGGATTTCACAGGTATAATCAAAGGCAGTATTTGGCTGGTCTCAGAAGCAAGAAAGAGCTCCTTGTAGCGTCTTTGTGTTGTGGGCTACACTTTGACAATATTTTCTAAATCACGTTAAGTTCTAAGTCCCTAAGCCCACACACCACCAAAGGCAACTCCTGTTAGCATTTAGAAAGGTATTAGTGAGTTGTAACATAGGCTTGAGACGTTTCTTGGACTCCTAAGAAATACTCTATTGATATTCTTGTATTATTCCCATCTGAACTCTTTCCTTTAAACTTGGAGGTGTTAAGTTTGTGACTGTCACACCTCCTGTAATGTCAACATCCAGGGACCTCTGGTGTCCCTGACAACACAAGACCTTCTTTCCCAGGTAGGAAGAAACACAACTCCATGACTCCTGAATTTGACATCCAAGACTTATCCCCATCTCTGCCAACTGATGGAAACTCTTTTAGAGGTCATTTAAAGGCTTCATTTCTAAGCTGCCTTTATGCTCCCTATTAGTTGAACATGCATACTAGGCACAACTGCAGTATAGATTTATGTGAATATATATAATATAGCTAAAACCTTGATATATGTCAAGCTAATATCTCTTTCTCCTTTTATTTCCACTCTTGGCCTTATAGAGGCACTTTATTCTACTGAAATATTAATTATGATTTTTCTTTCCTTGATGTGCCTACATTTGTCTTTTGCTTCTATTTACTGCTTCATGACAGCTCATGAAAAGACAGTCAATAACACTGTTTTCCACTCCCAGGCAATTTGAATGGATGACTTGCAAGAAAAGAAAAGAAATTAAAAGTGTGTATGGTGCCGGGGAGGAGGACACGAATATTAGGCCATGCTTGTACTGGATGACATTTTCCAAAGGGGTTCTTCTAATTGCTTTTTAGTTTTTAATTCAACGAGGTATAGTCTCAGAGTGGCTTTGATGTCAATAGCAGAATGAATGCTCTTTTAGAGAGGGAAATAAGGCCCACCTATGTGTTTGTATTTCTGCCTCAGTATAAAAACTCCCTGGCTGAGGTTTTAAGCTCTATATATGGATCAACGGCAAAGAAAAATGTCTGGAACACAGTGGTACTGGGAAGAAGAAAACATTTTGATTGTCATTACCTGCAAAGAAAGTCTCTGTGAATGCAGCTATGACAGGCAAAACCCCCAAAGATTTTCAGTATGACTCCGGGTAAATCTTGGAAGTTTTCAGGATCTATAATAGCCCACAGCCCAGGCTGTCTTGTGAGGCATTTGGGGTGGAGTTGGGATGATGGTGCTGCAGGTGAGTGCATACACAGAGCAAGCAGTGAGGTTATAGACAGAGGAGACGGACACGACTTCATATCCACCCCTCTAACTGACCTGGGATTTAATTCTCTTTTGTGAATGGCAATCAAGTACTTCTGAACAGGTCACTCCTGGCTACTGTGAAAGGTAAAACCCCAGATTTAAATGCACCAGCAGTCAGAAAAGAATGTAAAAGATTAAGAGGATTAAAGGGAGATTGTCTACCAGACCATTCCGATCAGAGGATCCCAAGAGAGATTCCCCCCTCTTGGAAATGTTGTACTGGGTTAGCCCTGAGCTATTTCCACAGCATCAGCCACAATCCAGTAGAAGATATTCCATGACCACCCATCACTACTGCATGGTCACAGACTAAGCCTTCCTGTTTCACTTAAAGGAACTTTTCTAGAGTGCAATTAATATCACACATTGAAGCCTAACAACAGGTGTTGTTAAAATAACACATCATCTATGCCTGAAACAGAGGTGCTCATGGAAATACAATGAAATCCTTGCAAGACAAATGAACATGCTTTTTATCAGGGAACAAACTTCCCAAACTTCTGATTTCTAACAGGGAAGGACCAACCAAAAGAATATGTCATTCTGCTCAATAAACATGTTTTCTGCAGACTGCAGCAAATATATTCTAGAAAACATTGGTTACAGTGTATTAAAATCCTTTTTTTTTTGGGGATGCAATAACTTTATTCCATTTTGCCTATAATTTGTATGACAGAGGCTGTGTCATTTTAACTTTATTTTAAGGCTACTTTTTCCCCAGATATTCAAAAGGCGTAGGTGTCTGACTTTCATTCATTTTTAAGAGTAACTGAAATGCTACTCAGCCACGCTGAAGCGCTCAGTTAGAAAGCACACAGTGCTGGGTTAGTATATATTCACTGAAACCCAGCATGCTGCTAATACGTGAGTTTAGCATACGCTGTGTTATTAAACAATAATGAATCAAAGTCCTAAACAACAGCATTTCAGATGCAGATATAAAGGGCTTTAATTATATTTATTTACTTCGCTCCCAAGGCAGAGTCAACTTCACACACTCAGTGCACGGTCACTGCAAGAGCTCCAGCTCCTCTCTCTTGCCCCATCAAAAAAACCCAACACTGTCTGCAGGGCACATTTGGCTTGTTCTGGATCAAGGTCTCCTGAGTGCAGGACCTGGAGTAGCCTCCTCTTGCTGGCATTACAGCGTGTAATCCCCCTTATAAATTTAACAACCTCCATCCTGAAACTCCACTCACCACTATGACCCCAAGGTTGCTCCAAAGCCTCTGCTCTCTGATACTCAGACACCTTTTTTTAATGTGAAGTTAGTCCATTCACCCTTACCTAACTCTGTCCTTTTATCCATTATACCATTTTTTACTCTTCTGAGGTTCTTCCCTCCCCACCAGCAATCTTATTTCCTTTCAGCTCCCTCTTTACTGCACGTGAGTAACTAAAACTCACCCAAATAGGTTCCCGGCTCACAGCCAGCAAGAGCACTGCACTGGCCATCTTTGCAGCCAAGCTCCTAGCAGCTCAGCTCACCCAAATCTCATTTGCTACAGGAATCCCATCTTTCTGTTTCCATCCACTATCTATTTCCACATCTTCCACCAGAAGCACAACATTCTCCATTCTGCTGTGTGACATTATTTGCATTAAAATAGCATTTTAACATTTCAGTCATTTCTTACTGACCAAGCACTCAGTACGTCAGCTGGCTGTAATACTCCAAGATTACGTCTGTAAAGCCTTCAGAAGGCAGAATGATGCAACACTCCAATACAATGTGGGAAGAAAATTGAGCTGCAAATCAGCACATCACTAAATAAACTGACCAAACCAGTCCCACTGTTGCCCTCATTTCATCCAAAATTACGTTGTCGACGATGACAATCAGCGTGAGGTGGTTTGATTTTCAGCAGAAAACTATCCAGAGGTGAAGGAGGGAAGCTAACTGCCCCCAAAATAATTTAAAAAATGCTATCAACAATATCGTTAACTTTCCAGAGAGGCGTGGAAATTGCAGTCTTGCAGAAGGCATTGGTGCTGAGGCTGTCCTGATGGACCAAGGACAGGGGACAAACCTGCCCTGTGCTAGTAGCCACGTGCCATGCTGCCATTAGACTTGACTGGGAGACACCTTGACAAAAATTACCAGCACATCAAAATCCACACATCGAGGTGGGAATAAAATCTTACAAGGTTAGTATAGACATACGTGTAGGCACACGTAGTTAAGCTAATCCACATGTTGACAGCATCGGTCTAGTTACTTAAAGCACTCCTTTGGGATGCGGGAGACAGGGAGAAACTCCTACTCCATTGTTTTGTGGGGAGGGAATAGACATGATGCTAGGTGTTTTGAAAGAATGTTTATGTTGCCATAACTTGCTGGAGTTACTCAAAACACAAGGGCTTCCTTATTACTTCTGTACAAAGCTGAAACCAAAACTCAGTCGGTTTCACAGGCAAATGAAAAATCAAACCCAGATACATCGACCCCCCTCAAAGCACCGTTCCTTAATCCCGAGCAGCTTTTTACTACAGCGTGAAGTCAAATTGCAGAGGCGGGACAGATCTCACATCCCTCTTCAGGGCACATCGACACGAAACCACCGATTAGTCCTTAAGCTGTACAGCGGGAGCTCCCAGCCCCAGCTGTGGCCGCAGCCTTGCGTACCACGGTGACTTACACACTTAGGGTGTGCCAGGCGGCACTGCGACGCCTTCCCTGCTGGAGACCACACTGCTGGGCACGGGGCACATTTGATCAAATTAAGCAAAATTCCCAGCCCAGGCGCTCTGTAGCGAGAGCCAGGCTAGTGCCACGTTTCCCTGGGGCTTTGGGGGCAGCAGAGGCAAGATGCAGGCAAAGGAGCAGCAGAAGTGGGGGGTACCAGCTCTGCATCTCTCTTTGTGCCCCAGCAGCGATACCCCCAGCACCCCAAAAGCAGTTGCATGGGCAGACAGGAGAAACCAGAATGCGCTCTGGGCAGCCGTTTCCCTCCAAGACTTCTGGAATCAATTCTGCCCATACTGAATAGGTGGCTTTGATTGGAGGTTAATTTGCAGCTCCACCTGCTGCCCTTTAGTCCCAGGTACCCGTCCACAAATTGATTGCCTCCCCAGCGAGGAGGACTGGGGAGGGTCTTCAGGACAAAGGGCTTACAGTAACAATTGCCAGGCTGCCGGTCTATTTTGCTGCACTCAACCCAACAACTTTCCCCCACTCAATAAATTATGTACAAGGAAATAAGAAAATAACAGTATCAATACAGAATATCACCTACTGCGGCGAACGCAGAAAGACAGCCCCAGAGCGGGGAAGGCATGTCCTTCAATATTTAACTTCTTCACTCTTTGTTCTCCGTCTCAAGTTGAACAATACGTTAATTACCTGATGAAGCGTTATAATTACTCTAACAGCTCTGCTCTTAGTTATAATTACTGCATCAACACTTTCTTTTTCATATGCTTCAATCTATACCTATTACATTGTCATGATGAAGACACATTAACATTATAATACCGTATAATTAGCTGATGAGCAATTAAATTATTCCACTGCTCTTGTTCCTCTCTGCCAAGAGGTTGCTTTCCAAGTGCTATTATCTTCTTTTTCTCTGGTTTGCTTCAGAGGTTGGGTTTTTTCCTCCATTTTAAAAAAGGACCTCATATACTTTATTCAAACAATTTTGCTTAAAATTCCAAGAGAGTACCATAGTTACGGTCCTAGGAGAAGCTAATTTGTTTAAAATATTTTAAACTTCTCTCCTCACCAGTTCAAACTGGTTTTGTTTTCCAAAAGCTGCCTAGAATAGGAAAGTATCAGAAAATATTTGTGTAAAAAATAAATGAATCATTAATTGCTCCTTTAAAACACTTCAAGTCACATAATGAAATTATGCTAACAAGGAGGAAAGGGAAAAAAAAGAAGTTATTTGTTTTTATCCTCATATTTATGCTACTTTATACCTGAAGGAAAAAATCAGATGTATTTTTTGCACTTTTTGTGTAACATCCTGAAGAAAAACATTGGTAATAAGCTCAGCATAACTGTTTTAGAACCCTGACTCTACACAGCAGCATCGGGAAATTCTCGTGGTGTATAGGAAATCTCCTAACAAACACTGCACAGTAAACAATACTGCTGTGTTAGATTTTTTTTATCTCTAGCACTTATCTTGATTATTAGCCTGCCTCGTAGGTCTCATTTGCTTTGTCCTCTCACTTGATTTTTGTGGCTGAAAAGTGCTCATTTGGTTTTCAATCAGTGCAAGTGATTCGTATGCTATTGTATACCCTTTCCCCTCTCACCCTCCTGGCTAAAATCATTTTACTATGGTCGTAAAATATCTACAGCACTGCCTCTGTGGAAATCCCAGATGCACTCATTTTACATGGCACTGGGCTGCCAGGTTTCCATTTTGGAATTCTTTCTTTCTTTCTTTCAGCCACACTTTTCTGTCATGGCTGTTACCCTTCAATCAACACTCTGTAATCCAACAGCTCTTTCGATGTAATAACACAGAAACACGAGCAAAGGTCCTTGGTACGACAACAGGACAGACCCTGGTGATGCAATCCCACCCCAGACACTTGGGAAACCATCTATCACCAAACAGCATCGACTTTCCTCACCCACCTACCAAGCTTTCCACAGGGTGTTTCTCCATCTCTCTTAGTACCAGAAACCCTCCATTTCCATTTGAAGAGAACTGCTCAAAATCGTGTCCATCATTTGATATGTTGATTAAATTCCTTCATTTCAGACCTACCCACTGTGCCTTCTGCCATCTACCATAGGAAAGCTGAATTTCTCCTCTTCGTGCTCAAGCTGTTACTGGGCAAAATTCCTCATTTGCTGTAGTCATCAGCGCTTGAAGTGCTCAAGCCTGTGCTTGCATTTATCTCTACCCAAGAAAACCCTGAAGGACCTGACTAAATTTGTCCCAGTGAGGATTACTAAAAATGTATGGCATCTGAATAAACATCCAGAGGATGGAAAGTTGGCATGAAGAATTTAGTTTTTTTTACTCTTTCCTGAAGGCTCACTGTCTCTGCCAAACCTGCAGCCACCTTATTACTAATAATGCACTCAATGGCATTCAGCATCCATCCCTGAGCCTTGGTCCTGCTCACACACATCCCTGCCTCCCCAGCTCTTTGCCCACCAATGCAGGGACAGGTTTCCATGCAAGCGGTCTGCGTGGAAGGGTTGGAGTTTGCTCACCTCCTCCCTGTGCTAGTCCTAACACTTCTGGGTGAGGTGTGAGACTTTGAAGGCTTTGTCAGATGGAAAAGCACCAGGAAAGTCAGCATTTATCCTCTCTGATGCTACTGCTGCTTCCCGCAGTGCTCAGGGTAGTTAGTCTGCGTTAATCCGGAACAGAGGGACCGAAAGCTTAGTTGTCACAGCCATTCAAGCACATGATCAGCCTTGGAAGTTAAGTTTCTTTTTAACTATTGGAAAATCTCCTGCATTTAAGTTCTTTCTAAACCATACAGGTGAAGATGTATTACTTATTTTATCACCCTCTTATTTTCCATGAAAACTCCTCTTCATTTTCTACAAAGTTCTTTACCGAGACACCGCAAAAGCACAAGACAGGGCTGCAAGACAATAAACAGAAGGGAAAAGCAGCACAGAGGGGCTGATGACTTCCCATCCTTTGATCCGTCTCCAAGGCCCCATCCCCGCACACACAGGTCACAGCATCGCTCGCGCATGGCTGCGTCTCGCGCGCCACAACCCCGGCGAGCTCCACGCTGGCCCCAAAGGAGCTGACAGGCTGCTGTTGCCATCTGGGCCCCCGCAAGCTGCCTAAGAAAGAACAGGAGCATCACAAGCAGGCAGCTTTTTGCCTTTTTTTTTTTTTTAATTCTTACTTGATATCTCTGTTTGCTGGAGCAGGGATAGAAAGTTCAACATCTTGGCAATGTTCTGTTGTTTCAGGCTTTTTTTGGCAGCGCTTTTTCCAAAAAAAAAAAAAAAAAAAAGCCATTTGGCAGATGTGGCACACAAATATAGCCAGTCAGCTCATTTGGTTAGCCTCAATCCACACTCATCCTCTCCACGGACTTTGCAGAAGCAACATATGCCCCTCGGACAGCCAGACTTTATTATCGCAATTCCATTTTTAGCAGAGCTTCTGGAGTGACCACCCCAGGTCCATCCTGAACACCAGTGGACCCAGTTCCATCATCCAAAGGTCTCCCCCTCAGCTGCCTCCAGAAGACAAGTGTGGCTGCTTGAAGTTTTATAGTGTCCCTCCACAGCGAACATCACCCCAGCAGAGCTGGGGTCCAACTCTCCCAAACAGGCTGGGATATGGCTTTTCCTGTCATGTTGGCTAAATTCAGAAAAAGATTTACGGGCTCATCCCAGTGCTTGCCAGGGTCACCACCCGTGCCTGAAGAGCTGAATTTTATCCTTAATTTTTTGAAGAAGGGTCAGCTTCAGTCTCTGCAGCTACGCTGGACTGATCTGACCTCCTTCTTTCTCCTCCCCAACAATATACTTTTTTTTTTTCTGCATTCACAGCTTTTCGGCTTTAAAAAACATCTCATCATTTTTTGCCCATGTTTGCCATTATTTCCTAATGTTGCTTTAAACTGTTTGCACATGGCCCCTGGTATCTCAGCGGGTGAGCACTTTACAAATAAAATGATGAGGAGGGTTAAAAGGATGCGACTTGATAATTCACACTAGTAGCAGCCAGATGCCTTATTGCCTTGGAAAGAAACAAAAAGGAGCAAACAAATCATTCTCATGCGAGTTCAGCTATAACAAGCAAACAAATCATTCTCATGCGAGTTCAGCACTTTAGAACACTTTAAAAATGAAAGCAAAATAACATACCAGATGCAAAAACTGAAAAGCTATATACAAGTGAGCTGAAAACCAAATGTACAAAGAAAGGATGCAACATGTACTTCCTCATGCTATTCTCCATCATCGGTACCTGCACTCAGTAAGGTTTTGGTAGCCTAAACTTCTCTTCAAGCAAACAGCTTCTGCATACTTTATGGCTAAAACAAGATTTTTCTAGTTGCAAATGAAAAATAGGGTGCAAACACCTTTGCAGCACAGTTTACAAGACCAGAGAGACGGCATGGGAAGGGCAGACCCTGCCTTAGTGCACTTCACTGACGCTCCTGCATTACTGTAAAAAGCTGGGTTTATAGCTTGTCTTTGCAAAGAAAAAGCAAAAAGAAAAAGGAATGGGCTAGATAACACAGTGCTCCTCTTACAAAATAACACACTGCCATACTACGGCATTTAGAACAAAACTATTACACACAGCATGAAGCTAAGTAGAAATCAGAGCAGAAAAAGATTTACAGACCCCGGCTCTCCGACACCATGGTGGGTGGGAAAAGCAGCAGCACCCGCACAGGGGCTCCAGGCTCCAAGTGGGGGAACCAGAGGGTCACCTGCATTTTTACATGATCCTCTGACAGTGAGTTGACTTGGAGCAGCAAAAATTCTCATCTTAAGATCAGGTAATTCAGAACCATCTGATAAAACACAAACTAAATGATTTAAAAGTATTATTCCCCATTTCCAATGCCCAGTTTGGGTATACCATATGATGCTTGATATTCCACACGTCTCAGCCCCCGGCGGCAGCTTGGGAGAACTGTGGCCCCACTGGACCTTGGAGGACTGGATGAAAAAACCCACCTCTCCAACGACCCCAGGGCAAAGTCAGACCAGGCTGCAGAGCTGGCCATCGCCACTCTGTTCCCCCAAGGCACACACACATGCCCAGGCACTAGGAAAAATTCCACTGCCATCTCACGCTGGCCAGGGGAAATCTGGTAGAGGCAAAAATCGTGCCAAAGGCTTTGCAGAAAGAGATAATTTCCTTCATAGGAACTGTGAAATGCTATAAAGCATGTCCAGGAGCACACATTTGAGGGAGCTGGGTTTAGCTGCAAGGCATGGAGGGGGAGACAGCCATGCACAAATCTTGGGACTGTAAATGTGATCACCTTCTAAAAACCATCTGGAGCCTAGAACTAAACCTACATCTAGTTCTGCCTCAGTAGAAATAAATAAAATAATAAAATACTTCAGGTACAGGACAAGTTCAAACTTGTAGGGAAAATAAAAAAGTGACTTTAGTATCTAAAGTTGCTCTTTTTTTTCTTTTTCTCTCTCTTAATAAAGAACAAAGACACCCACCAAGAACCTGAGTTAATGCTCCTTGAAGGCAATTTTCCACTGAATTTCACAAAGCTGTGGATTTTGCTTCTGGTGAACTTGGTGGTAGTTTCAACAACGATCTCTTCCAATACACAGGTTGGAAGCTTAAGTATGCCTCTGTATTTACTTAACCCTTTCACACGAGACAAGAAAATCTTAGGCACAGACTGTCAGTACTCACAGCTGCACAGGGATTCTGATTCCTCTGAAATCACACCAAAGGTTAGTTTGTGGGGTCTCAGCTCCAAGAAACCAGCTGCTTAGCAGACAAAACCTTGCACAGCACCACCGGCAGCATTCAAAGCTCAGCTAATTCACACTAGCAGCAGATCTGGCCTTTAGCACCTAAAGTTATTCAATGAAATTCTAGAAATTATTTAGTTTGGACAGAGCTTGTATGCCCAGTATTGGTATTAGGATAGGTGGTGTCATACATCCAAATGAAATCAGGATATGCATTTTTGTGGTTCTAGAAATTATTTAGATTGGACAGAGTTAATATGTCTAGTATTGGGACCAGGGTTGTTAGACACCCAAATAAAAATTAGGATACACTCAAATGTTGTGATTCATACTAAAAGGATCTTAAAAAAAAAAAAAAAAAATTAAGTTTTTGGGGGTTTGTGTGTTTCATCCCAGATGCAATACCTGCACCAGAAATGGCTGGGGAGCCCACAGCCAGCAAGGCACTACTGATTAAGGCATGTACAGATACAATACTAGAGGCTGGGTTTCTGTGCAGGTCACTGAAAGATCTGAGTGGGGCCATCTCTTGCCCTGTAGCTCCAGAAAACCGATGTGCCCAGAAGACGGGTATAGCCTGGAGCGCTGCCAGGACCATCAGCCCACCAAGGAGTGGCACCAGCAGCCCACTGCATCCCCAAACCACCACACCTCTTCTCTTCTCCAGGGGTTTCCTGCAGTACCAACGGCAACCGAACCACACTTCAGCAACTCCACTACCTGTAATGAATGAGTCAAAGCAAGAACAAGACTGGGCCAATAGCTGTTGGTGTTTTGTGACTCCATTTTGGGTCAGTAAGGCAGGAGAAGGCACTCCATGCCAAGGGGTTCGGTGAAGAGCAGCGTAAGAGGCGTTTCAGCTGTGTAGCTGGCAATTACAGAGGTGTGCCAAGTGGCAGAATGAAAACTATCCTTGCACCAACCCTCCCTCATTTTACATCCCAGCTACCACTCCTTCCTGAAAGGGCATCAGCTGCTTACTGGGTTTCTTGGTCATGGCACCATGTCTTTGACACGGGCTGTGGTCAAGCAGGGGAGTGCCACACCACATTCATTCCAAGACTAAACAAGCAAAAAGAGTTTTCAGAGACGACACATACCTATTCACATGCTCTGTCCTGAAAACCAAAAGCAATACTGAAATGGCTTCTATCTCTTACCATAAAGCTGTAACTGGGGAGTAGGGATCATCCACAGGGACCCCGTTTACTACTTTGTGCATAACTCCTTCCAATAACCAACACGAGAGAAGGGGAATTCCTCAGACGTGCCACGCAAAGGGAATTCTTTTTCCACCAACACTTCCCATAGTACTATTAATTTTAAGCAGAAATCTCACCCTTTACATAGCGCACACACCAAAAAAACCACAGGCAAAATCTCAGTCATCTTGACACAGACACCTACGCTGAACACTTAGCATGACTCCCACCACAAGATCAGGGCCTCACCAGCGTGTCAGGCATTTTATTTTCAAAGGCAGAGGAATTCAATGCCCATTTGGGTCTACGAGGTTGTATGAAGAGCTGGAGAAACAGGCAGCTGTCAGGCATTTCCTTCTATCTCCACCACTTAGTGTATGGCAGCATGCCTTGGCCAACGCCGTACCTTCCAGCTCCCACCACGGGGAAGGCAGGAGGCCTGGAGACAATAAATGCTGAAACCAGTGGGGACAGACGCTGCCCCTCCTTTGGGATAAACAGGAAAAGCAACTGGGGCCGGTGTCTGGAGTGTGGCAGATGCCACTGAAACAAAAAGCATGCCCATGTCTCGGCTGCACGAGCGGAAGGTCTGCTGGTGCGGCGAGGGACAGCATGTGTGTGGGAAACCAAAGACCCCAGAGAAACTGAGGAAGAAGCAGAAAAATAAGGCAAGAGCCCCTGCAATTGGAAAAAGCCCAGCCTCACACAAGGACAGCACGTGCTGGGCTGAGCAGCGACTGCTGGGTGAAGCTTGGAAGAGGAAATAAAGCAATTACCTCCTCTGATTTTTGAAATTCCTTCTGCGTTCAGAGAAAGAGGGCTTTGGGCAGTGACAGATGGCCCCTCCTGAGTCTTGCTGTGTTCAGTTTGAGGCTTTGGACGTGTCCAGTCAGCCCGTCTGTGCTACAGCCCGGCAGCAGTGGCGTCAGCAGAAGGTGACCAGGGGCCAAGTGCTCACAACCCAGACACATCCCAGGTGGAGAATGTGGGCTCTTGACTGAAGCTGCCAATGGAGGTGGGATTTCACTCAAATGTTGGCCGATAATGTGGGCTCTTGACTGAAGCTGCCAATGGAAGTGGGATTTCGCTCTAATGTTGGCCGATAAAGCAGAGTAGCTACAACCCGAGGGGACTTTGCCGGTGGGACAGGCAGCTGGAGGTGGACATGTCTTAAACCAGTGCACAGCAAAGCTCACCATAGCAGGGCTGTCTAAATCCTCAGCAATTTCCATGCAAATAAAATGTAACTGGAAATAAGCATTAAAAATGCCTGTCTTGAAAAATCCATCACTCTTCTTGGACAAAAATATTGCTAGACAGAAGTTTGGGCAATGGCTTAGATTAGGAAGGGCAGTAACACCAAGGATTCACTCTAATGTGTGCATTGACACTGCTCAGGTGTGAAGGAAAACCAAAGTCCAGAGAGGAAAAATAACTGTACTGCAAGAGTTCCACCCCAGTGCAGCAGGGACTGCATCGTACAGCAGACATCCAAGTGAAACTAAAGAGGTGAGGGCCACCTTTTTTTGTGGCACCTCCAGGCTTGAATTCTTACCTTTACCCACATCCCCTGCAGCAAGTTGCACCTGCACGGAGGTACACACACACCACACTGCTTGCTGTAAACCTGGAAGCCTTTGGGCAAGTTATAAGCAAAACATTCCACTTAATAAAGCTAATAACCAGGCGCTAAGCACCTATTTGAACCCGCCACGTCACTCCCCAGCCAAACAGTGTGCCCCTAATCAGCATTCTTTCTGACAGGTTTATACCGTAATTGATAAAATTAGGCTAAGTACTATTGTGCCAAATGGCAGTATAATTTAAATTCCCTCTATTTAAACAACTGCTAGCTCTTACACAGAAAGTACTGTACTTGAGGTAAGCACGTTACTTTTAATTCCATACTTTCCTATTGTGTCAAGTATTTTCTTGTGGCTAAGCTGACTCACAGGTCTATTCTGTTCTGTAACCCTTCTCTCATTCATCATCATAAATCTGAAACGAGGCCCTCGAACATCATGTTACTCAATACAGCATCTTCATTTATGCCTGCTTATACATAACCCTCAGCAATCCAAAGAACAGCCCTCGAGTAGAATATACCAACACGCACCTGTAATTGAAAATGCAATAGTAGAAAACAAAGAGAGAGAAGTGACAGTGCTCGACAGCACAAAGCGATAGGAAATATCAGAAATAGTAAACTATCTCCCTGAGAAGCACGGCAGAAACGTTGCCTCTGCCATCAGTGTTGGACTTGTAACAAAGACGATGCTTGTGCCTTCCTGGGGACAAAGAAGAGCTCTGCAAGTAAAACGACTGTCAGCTCAGCTGTACTGCGGGGAGAGCAACAAAGTTTGCACAGAAGCAGGGACGAACCAGTAAGAAATACACGACATCGGGAGATGGCAGTCCAGAAAATACGTTGCCTTAAGGAACAATGTAAAAAAACGTATACCAATACACTCTGAACACCCAAATTTAAGACAAAGGGATATGTTAAAAACTTCCCCAGACTTTAACTTTTCCCTCATTAGCCACCCACTTTTGAATCTTGCGTACAGTAAGAAATAGGTGAATTTCACATCATGCACACTAATAGCAACGTTAAAAAATGCTACCCAGCATACCTCACTGAATTAACTTTTACAGCCTTTTCTTGCATTTTAATATCATTTACCATGATCTTTATGCTACCGTGTTCATACAAGGTAACATGAATGGACCTGGCCAGAAAAGAGTGTTTCTACTTTTCAGCCAGTCAGAGATTAAAAAAATCAGTTCACAATTTGTACTGACACAAAATCCCCAGCCCGTACTGATAGGTTTCTGTGAAAGATGATGATGGGGCAAAACCAACATTTCCTGACAACAACAGAAGTTTAGAAAATCCCAAATTCACTGCTTCATGGGAGGAAAACAGAAAAAGCCATCTGGAATGGCAACAGCCTCCTGAGATGAGAGCTGTGGGCACGACGCCCCAGCAAAAGGACTCTGAGCATGTCATCTGGATATAGTGAAAAAACGAGGGAAAAAAAGGGCCCTTCGGGGAGAAATGGAGGAGCCCCTTCCTGGGAAGGAGCCACACTGACCAGCGGCACCAAAAACATTCAGTGCAGCAGGATGGGAAGGCTAAAACTCTCCAAGGCGCAGAGCAGCAGCTCTTAAGTTTCTGGTACACAATGAGTGAAGGGGAGGTTTTCTGGAATGGGTGGTCTGTGGGGATGGGACAGGTAAGTTGCTTTCCAGCATGATTCACAGAATCAGAGAATATTCATGGTTGGATGGGACCTTTGAGATCATCGAGTCCAACCACACACACAAAAAAAAACCAAAAACCCACCACACCCACCCACAAACAGACAATCTCAGGAACTAGAGCGTGCCCTGAAGTCCAGATCTACACATTTCTTAAACACCTCCAGGGATGGTGAATCCACCACCTCCCTGGGCAGGCCATTCCAGGTCCTTAGCACCCTCTCAGTGAAGCAATTCTTCCTGATATCTCATCTAAACCTCCCCTGCCCCAACTTCAGACCATTTCCTCTGTTCCTGTCATTATTCCCTTGGCAGAAGAGGCCAACACCCAAATCTCTACACCTTCCTTTCAGGGAGCCATAGAGGGCAATGAGGTCTCCCCTCAGCCTCCTCCAAACTAAACATGCCCAGTTCCCTCAGCCTCCCCTCGTAGGACTTGTTCTCCAGACCCCTCACCAGCTTGGTGGCTCTCCTCTGGACACGCTCCAGGACTTCAATGTCCTTCTTGCAGTGAGGGGCCCAGAACTGAACACAGTTCTGAGGTGAGGCCTCACCAGTATACACTGTGCAAACACATAAATGTTCTCTCAGTATTGCTTTTCCCTGCAAACAATTGCTGTGTATACCTCAGGCACGCGGAGCTGGGATCACACAGCTGTGGCACCAACCACAGGATGTGTTCTAAACCTGTCACAAGTCAAACACCACATTTAGCAGGAAAGACTGGCAATGGTCAGAAAATGCTCATTTTCAGTTTACTCACTGAAACAGCAACGTCTTTTCTCAAAGGTACAGATAAAAAAGAATTTAAAACTTAGCTCGCACAACTGCAATTAAACACACCATTGGGCCTAGCTTTTACCATGCCTTTGCACCACCTTCTAGTCCAATTAAAAAAATCAAAACAAAACAGATTTTTCCTTTTGGACTATAGCATAGATATGAAAACATCCACTTGACTGAAATAGCTGATTTTCTGTGATTTATTACTTCTTACGTATCCATATCTGGCTGATAATTTATCTAAATGAAATCTCTTTAAGACACTTGGCACTAATGCCAGAAATCATGCATTACCATACATCTTAAAAAATATCCATGAGTATAAAGTTTTCAACGTGGGAACAGTGGCCGAGTAATGCATCACCAGATTGCTAATACAGCTTTTGCCTATTATCTATCACGCAACAGAGATGATCTGAATTATTGTCTTTCATGAACCTGCGAGGAAATGGGCCCACAGATGATGAGCTGCTGGAAGCCCACATGCTTTTTGGGAAGACGAGGGGACCCGCGCTCACCCACGCCAGCTGAGGATCTGCCCGTTCCACTGCACTTGGCAGCTCCCTTGCAGTCACTCCATTTGAGGAGAGCTTCCACACCTCTGGAAAGCAAACCAGGATTTTAATTTCGAGACCAACCCGTGCCAGCGTTTGAGGGCTTCGCTGCCAGGTCTCTGTGGAAGGAGCAGAGGAGAAACAGCGAGGCAAAATGCAAGGGGGGAGAAATGGATGAAACGCTGGATTTACGATGAGAATAGAGCAGGAGAGAAGAGAATTAGCAATTTTAGCACAAATTAAAGTCAGGAGGACAAAGGTGACCTGGCTTTGGCCACAGCAAAGGCCATCAAACCAGAGTTTTTGAGCCAAGGAAACACATGATTCTTTTCTTGACTCCCTGATGGTTAACAGCTCCTGTTTTTAAGGGCTGTGTATGCTAAGCATGCACTACCTACACACACAGCATTTCCATCCTACCTCTCTAATTGGTCTAATCACGCATTTCATTATTAAAGCGATTTCTAATGTCACACATTGCATTAGCCAAGTCTTTCAATTTATTTTCTTCCCCACTTTTCTCAGCTAATAAAAGGAGAGCAAGGAGGAAGGGGAAAGAAACTGCCCATATTCAATACTGTTAATATTTAAACAAGCTCTGCGCAGGCTTCTGAAGTTCAACACCTCCCAGAACTGGGGCGACTTGATTTAATTTTTACTGCAGCTACCAAATAGAAACCATTTCTCTAAAGGTGGGTTTATAGGGCATTGGGACACTGAGTTTCCAGCAGGATCACTGTAAATGGGTGGCTCAGAAATGCCTACAGCCTCAGTAGCTCCCCGCAGCCTGGCTAGCTGTGCTCCATCCCTTTCAGAGCCCATTAGACGCAGATGAATAACTTGGTTGTCATTCACCATCAAGGAAGGGGATCCTAAGTCACGGGGCTGATCATTTCTGGCTTGTAAATTCACCAGAAATACTCCCCTTCCCCTTCCCTGTCTCACAAACTCCACAGTTCACTTTTTTAAGTGGATTTACTTGTTTATTTGCTGTCAACTGCTACCGGTCTTGCAGCAGGGCCTTAAGTGAGCAGAGGACATTGTCCCGTTGACTCAGTTCAGTGAATCGCTGCGACTGATGGCTGCTTAATTTGGTTGGGAAAGCAGCAGCAACTGGTCTGCTAATTCAGACCCCAAAACGATCCCTAGGGCCAAGCCTAGGAAGGAAAGTAGTGGTGGGGAGGGCTATAACCAGATCTATCCCTCTCCGAAATTGTTAAGGAAGCCCTTCTAAATCCTTGGCAAGAACCTCAAGTAGCACAGGGGCAGGACCAAGTGCAGGGCAGCAGCCACCGGCACGCAGAAGAAGATGAGATACATCCCAATGATACATCCCCAGCCCAAATTCCTGCAACATTATGCTGCTACCTGCACGGGCAAAAAGCTTTCAACATCACTGTAGGTCTAGATAACTCAGCTGTATCCTGACGTTATTGTTTAGGGGTGACATACAAGCGTGGAAGAAAGCTGGAAAACAGCAGTGCTCTTCGGTAATCTTGCTGTCTTGCTAAGGACACTTCACCCTAAGTGATACAACAAAATCAGTGGTGAAGTTATTCATAACTGAAACCAAACATCCATTATCTGGCTTTCAGTGACTTCCTTGGCATGGCTGTTATGTTTTCCTAGTACCTTTACAGAGCTCAGAGCAATTTAAACTTAAGATGCTACTTTAAGCAATTCAATGCTAAACGTGTTTTTGCCATCAACAGGAGTCTGTCTGACACCTCATGGCAGCTGTTAAAAAGGTTTGTCCCTGTCTACACTGACCGTGAGACACACTGAATAGAAACTTAGTTAATTTGATGAAAAACGGTCCTGATTTTCAACTGAAGATAGAACTACACTTATTGATCATTAACAGAGCAGGTCCCTTTCCCACTGATCGGTGTTAGAAGAGATCATCAGAGCTGGACAGCCAAAGCTTCATTTCACCCAAGCCTTTGAGAGCATCAGCAGCTGGATTGCTCACAGTGTTCATTTTTGCTCAACAGCCATAGCTGTGGATCACTGCAGCCCTTCTCATCCCAGTGCCTGGCAGCAGCAATGTAACATCCCACCACCAGCTCTGCAAGCAAAACCACTGGGCTTATTTTCCAGTTAGGTGCCCTGCCACAGACCACGGTGCGTGCTTAAACAATAATTAACTATATTTTTCTGCACCTCTGGAGAACAGGAGAGAGCGAGACACAGGGAAAGACAGAGAGACAAAATGGCTGCGATCACTAATAGCAACCACACATTCGATCCCATCGCCAGCATCAAGGTCCCGGGCAGTGGAGATGCCCCTGCAAGCAGAGACCCCCTCAGGTAGTAAACACTAACTGATGGCCCCAACACTGTGCATATACTGTGAAATGCAGCAAATGGCAGCTGGAACTGTATAACACAATAAACTTACTTAATAAGCAGCTTACTTGGAAGATATGGGTCTCCCAAGATCATCACGCGTGATCCTGCAGTGCCATGTACCTCCTCCCAGACTCTCAGTGCAAAAACCTTCCCAAATGCTAAACGTTGCCTAAACACAGATAAATTTAGGTGCTCGGATTGACTGCTCTTTGCTACAGAATGACTGACAGCTTACAGAAACTAGCGAGAGAATTAATGCATTTAAAAGTGCCACAATAATCACAATATATTTACATTTTTCTGACACATTAGTCAAACATTTATCATTTCTTAAAATGTAGCTATGATACTTTGTCTAAACTGTCATGAGTCACAATGTAATTACATGGTAATCATATGGCAATTAATTTATATGATATTCATTTGAAACAGAGGAGAATTAGGCTTGTGATAGCGTGCAAAATTAACAGGCGCACCAGACAAGGAATGGAAATTAAGCCACTGGAAGAAAAAAAAAAAAAAGTAGGAAAATAAATGTTAAAATCAATGTTTAAACAAATTGCTCCAAGCTTTAGGGAAAAGCTGTGAGAATAAACCATCCAATTTTCTGTTTCTGACTTTCTGAGACAACCTCTTAAAAGTTTTCTTTTTTAACGTCAATTTCATCCCTTCCATCCATCATAAAGTATCATTTTAATCTGTTTACAACATATATTTTTAAGAGTTTCCATACTGAACTACATAAGGAAAACAAATAAACATGAGGCCAAAAGGCTAACACAAAGGACCTCTGCACTTTTCTGTGCCCTATTTTACAATTCAGGTCTCTAGATCGCTGTCAGGACTTCTGACAACAGATCCTATGATACAGCACGCACCAGTGATACTCACACACTCCTCAAAAACCAGCAGCAATACCGAGCTCTCCTTGCTTCAGAGACCTCCAGCTCTGCAATCTCTTTTTCTAATTTATTAGATAACTCCAGGTCAAAGCTGGCCGCCTTGGGCACTGAGCTGAACCCTACAGTGACGGGAAACTCCGGTAGGGACAAGGCTGGAGGGAGACGAATACGACTTGGCACAACTATAATATTGTCTCTCTCCAAAACCTGGGAGGAACGACAGACGACAGGGAAGTAAAACAGACAAGGTCGGACCCACCAAAAGAGAAGTCCTGAACTTAGAAGCTGTTTTTCATGGCAACAGAGAGTAAATAATAAAAAATGAAAACTGTTTCACAGTGAAGAAAATTAAGATGCCATACGTCATGAATTATTCCATTTACAGCATGCTTTTGAAAAGTCATATTAATTAATGACTTCAGCTAATCTCATTCTTATTCACAAGACAGCCTATATTTATTTTGCAAAGAAAATGTTTAACTGGAATAGTCTGCTGAGGTCTTCCTAACTCATCTTCAGCAGTTGTCTTGGGAAACAGCACTGTAGTCATATTTAATACATGCGCTATGTACAGCAACTTTGATGAAAAGGGGAATAAAATTATACAATTATTGCATTAATTATACATTATACATTTTTGTTCAGTGGCCCTTTGTGCTCTTCAGAATAGCCAAGTCACCTGGACTGCGAAGATTTCTCATTAACATTGTGACAGAGATGCCTCAGACACTGCAGGCAGCTGGTAAGAAGGAAACCCAACCTTTAGGTGGAAATAAACCCCATAAAGCCGGTGAGGTGGGGTACAGGGGTCACGGAGGTGGCTGCAGCATCAATCCTCCCATCAATCCCCTTAGCCTGGGTGGATCAGCATCTCGGAAAAGACTCTGAAACCCAAACCTACCCTGGCCCCTCACCTTGGGATGCTCTTGAAGCACATCTGGAACTGCTGCTTTTTTTACAGCAGCTTAAGTCAGCCTGATGTGGTGCTGTTACAACTTCCCCATCCACTTCATCATCACCTGCTTTCATCTGATATCAAGGTCTGGCCCACAGGAGCTTCCCTGCACCCAGAAATGGGAAGATCCACATTTTGGTGGCCCCATTCACTAGGAAGCTCCCTGTGCACCTAAGATAACCTCATCCTGCAGGAATATGTTTTCTCCCTGCCACTGCAGGTCAGGAAGCAGCAGATCACAAACTATAGAAACTGTGTGCTAAACATGGTGTCAGAAGTAGCACTGTCCCCACTGCTCCTGGTCCACGAGCCTGATGGCCAGCCAGGCCACCCACCATCAGCCGCCCATGGAAAAGTCACCAAATGAGCCAGTTTGAACAAAAAAAGCAAACCCCTTATAGAGTAAAGAGCAGAGGAATGGTGGCTTGCATTGCCATGGGAAGCTCCAACTAGAACCACCACCAGATGATGGTGGAGGTGGCACCAGACACCACGTGGAATGGAACACTAACAAAGACACAGGGGACCCTGCACAACAATATTAAGCTGGGGGGGTTACAGCTACTCAGAGCCTTCCGTATCTGTTGACTTACGACTTCTTGGTGCCTCACTTGCACACACATGAAATGGGGCATGAATCATCTCTGGCCATCCACCAGCACGGAGCAGAGGCGATCTGGCTCAGGCCACAGATGACAAATGACACTCGACAGTGTCCCGTCACTTCTTATATATCACAACTACATTGCTAGCTGTCACACTACGGAGCCACTCCTGGGTTCCTCCTCTGCGCTACAGGGAGGAAAATGGATATTTCAAGCTCTTGATCCCATTTACTGGTGGCTTTTCTATTTGTGTGGGGTAAATACACCAAGGCTTAGGCAAATAATGAAAAAATAATAATTACCTAATGAATTCTCTGATTGATTTGATAAATGCTCTCCAAACAGAGAGGAAAATGGAATTATAAATAATGTACTCCTCCGCTGATGGAAACAGTTTTGAATAAACTAAAACTCACACATGCCTGGCAGTGTTTGCTAAAATGGCTCCGGTATGTCCACAGGTGCTGGGTACGCCAGGAACCACCGATGTGAGCCTGGGGGGCTGTTACTCCCTCTGATGCAACGCCTGGTGTTTCAGGAGCAAGGTGAGTAAAGGATCTGAGGCAAAGGGATCTCCTGGCCCGAAGAGGTGACACAGTTGCACCACTGACCTCCATGGGTACAGCACACACATGGTAAATCACACTGAGTTTGTGTTCAAAGATGGGAAGAGAAGGATTTCAAGTGTGTTTGCCTTTTCTAAAACCCGAAGTCCCATCTGGTTGAAGCTCAAACACAACAGAACGCTGCTGAGTCTAGGCAGAAGCTGTTAGCCCTGCACAGTGCCATGCACATACCTCTTACCCTAATAGGTCTCCCTGACACCTGAAGCCTTCTCCAGGCTCTGCAGCAGCTCCATCCTCTTCTCCTTGGCACAAGCCTGAGGCAGTTGAGCTCGCAGAAAAGGCTTCAGCTGAACTTTGTGCTCGTTTCTTGCCGCCCTCCCTCTCCGCAAAGCTAACCTCCAGGAAGCACAGGTTCAGCTTTCACATCCTACCTATGTGAGGTGCATATAGAGGAGGCTGGGAAAAGTATCAGCAAATAAATTATTTATCATATTATCGAGCGGGCTTGGCTTGGATGATCAATACAAAGAAACCCCCAAATGCTCTGAAATGCTTAACAAGGCAAAATCCTTGGGTCCACCAGATCAGTATGCCAGTCTCTGCAAGGACTGGATTCTTCTCCAGCATTTGAGAGATTTCAAGTTGGAAATGAATGACGATGAGGAGCTCTTCCCACCTCCCATGCTTTCTGCCACCCTTTCCTGCATGGGTGACTTAACAGTGTCAGTTCAGCCTCGCAAGGGCCAGACGCACCGCACGCCTTTCTGCCTGCAGGATCATCCAGCAAAGCAACACCTCTCTGCTGTGCTCTGCAGCTCCCCCAGAGAAACCACAAAACCTTCTGGGAGCAAAACCAAAATATTGCATTGCCCAGGTTTTCTGGAGAAAGATTCTCAATGCATATATATATATATACACACACACACACACGTAAAAAAAAACGTATATATATATATATACACACACACACACGTAAAAAAAAAACAACCCTGCTAATGTTGTTGACCTCTTTTGCACAAATCCCCCGAGCTTCGCCACGCTGCCTGGCTGTGGGCCACAAGAAAAGTCTTTACAAGACTTACCAAAGCTACATTTATCTTGTTCCTGCTTTATATGCCCAGAACAGTTTTCACAGATGACACTTGATGGAAAAGGTTTTAATGGACTATAAATTCTGCCACCTCTTCTGTGCCTGCTCCAAGCTCCAGTTTAAATACGGCAAAGAAGAACTATTTGTACATAAATAAGTTATTCTTCTATGGATACAACCAGTCAATGTGGGAGATTGGATCCAGTTCAATTAATGCCTCCATGACAGTAATGAGATACATACTCTCCCATGACCTATTGTAAATCTAAGAGAAAAAGCTCCAGCAGGGACTCAGCAATTCCTGGGCTAATTGTACATAACTAAACAATGTAACAGCACCATTTACAATAATTTCAATGAAATTCAATGATACACACATTTACTAATTTTATGACAACATCTGTGATCTTCATTTTATTTATTATATTTCTTACAGAGGCAAGAGCTCTTTTCAGTTCAACAAAAACTGACTTGCATTTTTATGAATAACTTGTTTCCATCAAATTTTAACTCAGTGAAGAGAAGGCAGATTTGATAAAATGCCATAAAAAAAATCTATCCTTATTAGGTTGGAGAAAGTTTTCAAAGAATAAATATATCAGCATGGGGGAAAAAAAAGATCAATTTCTGGTTGACCAAAGTAAAGTGAATATTAATCTTGAATGTGGCAAATAGTTCCAGCTGGGGAGGAGAAGGAAAAATACACTTGAAAAACTCAAGGTGCTCATTCTTGTGTAGTTTACCTGAATATATTATTTAAAACAAATTAAGAACTTCTTGACTTTGAGATGAAAATAAAAATTAAAAAATCAATTGTCACAGAGCAATATTTTCCAGAATGTTTGTGTTGATGAGGGGAAAAAAAAAAAAAAAGGAAAAAGACTTCTCATTTGGGTCAATCCAGAAAGATTTTCCTAATTCTTTCCCAGTTCAATCACCGAGCTGAAGTCTCAAATATCTGAATGGCTTTTACAGGAGTTTGGTTCTCCTGGTTGCAAATTCTCCTTTCCAACTCTCCTCACCCAGGTGATTGCTGCCACTGTTAGGTCTCCCATTTATAAAACATCATCCATTACCTTTTTTCCTCATTGCAAAAGCTTTATCATCTACTGCAGGACAAATACCAGTGAAACATTCTTTCAATGCCAGAAAAGAGCACCCATACCCTGAGCTCTGCTCCAGCTTGACAAGATTAAATTACATCACAGAGATGCCACAAAGCCGTGAGTAGAGCTGCTCATGCTCATCTCTTCAGCATGTTTTTCCCCAAAGGTGCTAGGCTGAGTATCACCTCCATTTGGCCCCAGTGACAACTCTCAGCTAACAGCCCCAACAGGGCTCAGTCTCCTGAGGCTCTGGCACGTGCATAAAGAGCTCAGTTTTAAAGCTAAAATGGAATAATTCATTTGGCTTTTACCAGGGGAAAAGGATTCCCCCAGTCACTGTAGTACCTGGTTGCTGTATAGCGTATGTGTTTCAGCCTGCACCACTGGTCCTCAGAGGTGCTAAAGAAAAACAGCCATCTGGTTTAAATTTGTCATTGCTCCAGCAGAGAAGTTTTAGAGGTCTCCTGAGAAAGACTTGAAAAAAGAGGAAAAAAAAAAAAGAAAAAGGTGCAAACCCTTGAATGAAAACCAGAGGAATTAAACTAGGAATCTGAGAGGTAAAGATGATTATGTACCTTCTTATATTTCTAGGATGAAAAACTCTGCTAAGCACCCAGAAGAGAAGGAGCAGAGGTCTTAATGTGAGACACGAAAAAGTGTGCTAAAGGTGAACGGGTGGCATGGGTGAGAGCCAGAACGAGATGGGAAGACCTGCCTTTATGCCTCTAGAAAGGCTCTCCAGACTCCAGTCACAGGCAGGAGCAAAGGTGCCTGTTACATACAGTCAGATGCCAGGTATGTTGGGACCCCTGGAGAAAAGTCTCTGCTCTGCCATCATCTCATGCAAACCATGGGATGACCCAGTAAATGCAGAGGGCAAGGGGTTTTCACGCTGAGAGCCACAATATAAGGGATTGTGGTTTGTTCCCCCTTGCATTTAGGGAAGCAGCACACTGTCCTACCTGCCTTACTGGTCCTCCTACCAGCCTTGTTCCAGCTTGTCCAGTTTATTGCCTCTCTTTAAAGAGGGTAGACCCCTGGAGAAGTGCATCAAGAGCAAATTGCAATCAGTCTTCATAAAAAATAATACAATAAAGCAAAAAAAGCAAGACTGCCCACAACAGCTGGCAGCTTTTCCTCCTAGGGTTACCTCCATCAGCTGCACCACACACATCTTCCACACTCTCTCCTTATCTTGCAAAGGAAGCCAGAAAAATGAGGAGACTTCTAAGAGAAGGAAACAGAAACTGAAGCTTGGAAATAATAGGCAATGAATCTGAAATTTGAAGAACAGCCTATTTTTTTTTCCCTGGTAGTATTGTTCCAAGCAGCGTGGGCTTGTAAAAGTCTAATCACTTCCCATCCAGCTCATCAATCACATGAGGGAACCGGCCCCTCACACAACAAAGTGAGCCTCAAATTGGCTTCCACCAATAATAAAAGGTAGCGGTGAAGGACAATCCCTTCAGAGGATTGTTTAATAAATCTTGTCTAGACAGGGAACACAAGAGAAATGGAAAAAATTTCTTGGAAGATCGTGGCCATTCAGTCCCGTCCCACTTACATTATTGATACACGCTTGCTGCAACCAGTACTTTAATGGGGATTTTTGTATTTTGATTCTTGTTATTCAGCGTCATCCAAAATGAAACATTGATCTTTAAATATTTAAAAATAGGTGAAAGTAGTAATTGAAGCTGATGGAAACTGCAGGCTGGCACTATTCCTGCTGTGTGTGCTTGCCTGCCTGCAAAAATGCCAAAGAGACACCGTCGCCACTCCTCGGTTTTCAGCAGTTGCTGACATTTTACTGTAATTTATTTTCATTTTCTCCTCTCCTTCTTAAAAATAACAACACCGCCACTACTCTAATAATAAACCAATAGCTCTCACATCAGAAAGACCTTGCCGTAGAGGACTATTCCTACCAGCAAAGGGTGCCTAAGCTCGGCACACACGGACGGCTTGCGGAGCATAAACTGCATAAAACCCAACCGGCTGCTCATCACATTTCGCTCAGCGCTACATTACCCTTTGGTTTCTTAGTCATAATTTTTTCCTTCAGTAGCCTGTCCTTTCCAATGCAAGGGCCCAACTGTCAGCTACCAGCAAAAATCCCATTCCAGCCTGTATTTGGTGTATTTTTTGATGGCTTCCTCCTCCCTCCTCCACTTTTATCTGTCAGAAGTGCTAAAGACTCCCACAAGCCATAAAGTGTTTCTGACATTCATGGCTTTTAGATCCCCTGTTTCAAAGAACTGCTGAAGGTTATGTTGATTAAGCCCAAAGACGTATTTCTAGAAAGCTGTAGCTTAAATAAAAAAGGTGTTTTGCTGTCACAGTGATCAGCCAAAACTGTTACTGAACCAGAGCATATGGGAGCCGAAAGCCATCAGAGAAATGTGTGATGTTCCAGGCTGCTAAGATTTGCTCTCTCCAGCAGAGATCAGAGGCAGCAGGAAAGCAGAAGAGGCATTTAGCTCAATTAAAAAAATAAACAAATAAAAACAAAGCCTCGCATTGCGCGAGATGATGGCCGATTACCCGCCAGTTAAGCAAGGGGTAAGAAAAAGCATTGCCTTTTAAAAGTACTATCAGACAAGAGCCCTTTTTGTTTTGTGAGAGCTCCAGAGGGATACTCTGAGGTGCCTCTGGAGGATGGAGCTGAAGACATTTATTTAGGGAAACAAGAGGAGCCTTTATTAGGAGCTTTCCTGAAACCCAAGATGAAGGTCTCCTTATTTTGCTTCTGAGAAGTGCCTGCTAACCAGACGCAACAGGATTCATCCTTCTGGCAAATTAACATCCAGTGGACGCTGTCTTCAGCAGATCTGATAAATATTTGCATCCACTATGAATTCATGGCATGATGCAGCATTAAAATTTCATGGGAAAAGGAAAAATTAATAATTGTTTAAAGAGCTGTCAGGTTTGGGCTCCACACAGTTGCAGGGACAGTTACAGGCGTCAGACATTGTAAAACTGCCAGTTGCTTCACCTAACAAAATTTCAGCCCTTATTAGACATAAAAAGATACGTAATTTCCTTCCAGGGGTCAGAGTTAAAACCCATTACTTAAGGTAGAGCAGTTCAGCAAGAGCTTTAACAAACAACTAAAACTTGAAAGGGGCAAAACAAAAAAACCAGGACTACATCTCACAATCTGAAGGCACGTTTGGACAAAGGTGACCTTTTATGGGAGGAACTGAGGTGCAGAAATGCAACCAAAATTATTTCTTTTTAAACTGAAATCTCAAGGAGTGTTTGAACTCTACTCAAAGTCATTTAAATTAATAGGAATTTTATAACCCCTGGCTGCGGGCTTAGCTGGCTCTGGTGTGTTTGCACAAGTGTGCTCTGATTGCCTTATTTGAAATGGTTTCCATTCAGTGCTGAACTTTTTGCATTCATATCATCAGGCTGATGGAGCTGAGGACACCAGCCCCAGGACTAGTGACTGCTGTAAGATCTCTTGGAAACAGCTTCTACACACCTCCCAACCTGGGGCCATAAGAAACCACCCCTTTAACATTTTCCTCTCCCACTGCTCTGCCTAAGGAGAAACAGAAAACTTCCTAACGCAGGTTGCTCCCAACACCACCTGAAAAATCTTTTTTCAGAAAATAAATACACCCATAGGTGGTTTTACTCCTCCTTGGTGCAGGCATCAGCAGTGGATCCACAGCGCGATCTCTACTGAGCAAATCAGGTATCTCACGCTGCTACAATGGAAATCTAACAAGAGCAAGAAATAGTACCAAAAACATCAATCCAGGTGCAAAGCAGTTGGATGAAGAACCATTTTTCCTGCCTTGAACTGTTCCCTCTCCATCCAGCCCTTGGTGCCTGTGCTGCAGGACACAACACAGCCTCCCTGACGGAAAACAAACTCCAAAATGCCAGTTTCCAGCACATCTCCTTGCTCCCCACAGCACTCCTGGGTTTCCGTACACACTGCTTTCCCCAGCGGCACATTCCTAACCGAAGCTGGAAAAGGTGATCAAAAGCACACAGAACTGAGCACATAGAAAAGCTTGTACCAGGAACCTCACACGTGGAACCTTTGTGCACTGAAAACTAACATGGAAGTAAATGAGCCATTAAATCAGTATTTCCCATCAAAGCTGAATAAGTTTTTCACTTGATCTCAGGAACACCAGAGAACAGGACAAGCATATGGGATCAAACCCTTGCAGGGTTTGCAGGAAGAACTGGGGAACTTCCCAATGGAAATCAGCATGCGATACCTGTATCATTGCAATCCATTGAGGGAAAAGCATACTTAATCACCTTTTCTATTAATTAAAAACAACACATTTTTGTCAAACATAAGAATTACAAAGACAAAGCAAAACGGCATTTTATCATTTTACCAAAATTTGCATCTTGGATACTTCCAGCCAGCTCTATTTAGCCCTACACGGCTCAGCCCCATGTCCACCAACGCGAGCTGAATCGATCCCATAATAGGCAATGGTTGGGCTGCTCTGAGAGATGCAAATAAATTGATGTTGGTACAGATTAAAACATACTGGACCCCACTCTGCCCAAGGAAATGCTGGCTTGCCTACTAGGAACACCTGTAGTGTTTTTTGGGGCTTTGCTGTTTCATCAGCGCGGTATAAGCGTGCACTGGCTGAGCACATGCCAGATGGATTTGTGAGGGTCCTTCATTGCAAATGAATCAAAATTTCTCAATTTCAGTGGCCAGTAATGGAGAAATTTTTATCAAAAGACCATAATAATGTCAGGGAAAAGATGGCGTGAAAACACTTGCTTTGGAATGACTGATTTCCTTTCACAGAATACACATTGGCTACCCAACAGGCTCTAATGACACGGATTTGATTTTACATTTGATCAGTTTGATTGATTTTGGTGTCACCCAACCAGGGACACTTATAGGCAGTGCGAGAAATAAATGCCCTTTTAACCGCATTTTATTCTTATGTATGCATTGTTCTGCTAAAATAATTCATTGTATCCTAATGAAATGAGCACAACTGGCTCCAGGAATGAATGAATAGTCTCTCCCCGGTGATAGGTATTTATGTGCAGGGACGAAGGGTCTGTAATGGAAGATCTATCGTTAGTGCCTGAACCCGTTTTATCTTCATTTCACACGATACGAGTGAATTGAGTGTTGTTTTGGGGGTATAATTGATCTATAGCTGAAACAAATCAGCTCTGCAGCTAAGTGAGGAGATGAAGTAGTGGATAATCTGTAGTTTAAAACCAGCTGTTCTACCGAGATCAAATGATTACTTTGGCACCGAAATGATTAGCTGACAAGAGAGTGTGTTTCAGCATCTGCCATCATTACCGGGCACCGCTGCCGTAACCTCCGGCCACGCTGATGCCGGGCACCAGAGCTAATTGACAGCACGGCTGGGATCAGCTCGCCATTTGCTAAACTGATGGACCTCACCTGGCCTCAATTACAAATATCAGCATTTTCAGGAAACAAATAGGCAGAAGAGGCAGGGAAGGAGGATACTCAGCCGCCCGTCAGATAACTGTGACTGCAACAAATGCCAGCAAAACGTTTCAGGTTTAAGCTGCTCCCTACAGTGGTTTTAACATACCATAAACGTGTGCAAGTATTTCCCTCTTATTCCTCTCTGCTTGCACAGCTTTTGACAGCTATTGAGAAATGAAACTCACCCCATCCCTGTGACCTTCCGTAGGGATTCCTGCAATGTCTGGTTTTAATAGGTTTCCCCATTCTAGGCAAAGTTAAGGCGAGGTACCACCTGGTCACAAGAACATCACACAAAGAGGACAGAAATACAGGGAGGAGACAGGTTTGTAGTTTCCTTTCCTTTTTTCCCCAATCATCTGTGTGTCTAGCTACAAGAGCCTTTTCCAAAAATAACTGAGGTTACACAGCGGATGAGACATAAACATGTTCATAGAAACAGGTTGCAGAATCTGGCTACCAGAGCAGGGATGTTCTGCACTGAGCTCACTGGCTTGGAGAGAGGGAGGGTAACCCATCTGGAAATTGCACTTTCTTTCTTTCTTCTTCCTTTTAGCTAAAAGTCACCAGACTCCACAGAAATTAAAAATGGGATTTAAAAAACGACAGCAATCTACAAGATCTATTAGGTCACATTTTCCACACTTTTATCAAAGCAAGACAGTCCCTTACAATAGATATATTTTCTTCTAGTTGACCACTCAGTGGGTTTGAAAGGAATTAACTAATGTCTTCTGCTTCCCTAAGAGGTTACTCCACGCTTTCGCAGAGACAGCCATTATTCCCTGATATTCACTATGGATTTCCTTTCTTAGGCCTTCACTCCGCACTGTACTTTTGAAGGATGAATTGTCATTATCATTCCTGAAGTATGTACTACACAGGGTTGTTGCTTTCAATTTACAGCAGCTACAGGACATGTGCCTCACCACCCCTTCCAATCCCCCTTGCTCTTTGGCCCTTTCTGGAAGGGAAGCCAAGGAGTATGGAGCTGGCGGGTTATTTTCAGAAACCCCCATCCAAATTCAAGGTAGGAGGGGTACTTCTAAGTGTAAATGAGCAATGCTGGTATGAAAAGGGTTTAAAGCAATAATGTTCCACATCTTAGGCTTCCCCATTTGGAAGCAGCAATATACTTGCAGGTAGCCATAGGTTTCTCTGCTGGTTTTTTTCATAGGTTGCCTCCTGCAGAAAAAAGCAAGCACTTCCACCATCACCATAATTATCCAGAATTATAAAGCAATTTATAACACGTTACAGCTCCTTTGGTGGCACTTACGTTCTGAATCAATCCTAAAAAAACAGAAATCAGAATGAGTAGAACCATCAGACCACCCTCCCAGCTCTTGGACCACTTGGCTATGTCTCTTCCATCCTATTAAACTCGAACAGCATTTACTTTGAGGGTCTCTGGTCTCCATCTCGGGCATGTTATTTTCTTAAAGTATGAGCATAAACTCTCTTACGCAATATGTTTTTGATGTAACTTCTCTCTCCAGTGAGCAACATTAAGCTATTGCTATTATTTTTCCTGCACATAACAGCACAGGTTTGTCAAAATCGGCATGATATTTCTACCTTGCCTTTTGACATTTTCAAGTTTATTATGTTCAGACAGTACCTCAAAGCACTTCATTCTTCCTCTCTGGAAGGACTAATCACCACCAAAGGGGGAAAAGAAACACTGTGTGCTATTCAATACAGCATGCAGATACTACTACCCTTCTACTTAACTTCAAACACAAGCACTAGAAGTCGATGAGATCGGTTGTGCTTAACCACCTGCAGAAGCACTGCCTTGAACTAGTTCCTCGTCGCTTTAACCAAAACCTCTCAATTCCACCTTTCGGTTGGACACCAGGGACACCTCACCTCAGAAGTCAGTGTTAATTGATGTTACACCCTGTAAGATTCAGCATGCAGTTAACAGAGCTGTTCCTAGTGGCTGCTCGTTGGCTTGAGCAGACCCAACCTCAATCCCCAAAAGACACATCCCCTATCAACCCTAGCCAGCTCCAGCCTCCCTGGCTCCTCAGATCAGCCCCACACAACAGGAAGGCTTTTGCTAGGACACGTCCTTCTGCCTGGTCCCTTGATGTGCTGGTTTTGAAGTGAACACTCAGGAATGCCAACTTCTCCCTCCACTTCAGCCTTCCTGGGTACCCACACAGGCTGCCTGCACGACACATGTGGGGCTGTAACTAGATGGCCCAGTGCTAGGATCAGGTTTGGGGTGGGAGCGTGGCTGTTGCTGAGTGCTGCAATCTGCACAATTGTGCTGACATTTCTGAACTATAAAAGCCCCCCGGCAGGCATCTACAGAGAAAACCTTTAAAATTGATCCAGTTTAGCACAAAAACTGTTGGCTAAGCCTCCATCCGTCCCTTTGCTCCTCCACCCCTTGACACTGCTTACAGCAAAAGACTTTACTTTCCCTTTCATATGGCTTTTAAAAGCAATTCAAGCCCATTGATCCAGGACTCTGAGTCAGTGTATTACAATACAAGATTATTCAGTTTTCTGACGGCTTGTTTAATTTCATTTTATTCCATGGTAAAATAGGACTGGAGGGAGGGCGGGCTAGAGGAGAAATTGGCAATGTATTGCTTAAATGCTCAGGAAAACAGAAAAATGTCACTCAAAGGAAAGTATAAAATACTTCCACTTGGTGCAGGCTGCTAAACCACAATTACATATGTATCTATATGCCTATCTATACCTTGTCTGTGTATCCCGACTTCAATCTCTGTTCCACACAAAGATTTCAGAGGGCGGGTGGACAAAGAGGAAAATAAATAAGCCTTAAGGACACCTGAGCAAAGCTTGTCACTGCACAGCGTGAAACAGTGGAGTTTATGCCATCTCCTAGCTAGGGTAAGGCTAGGCTTGAAAACTCATTACACTCATGAATTTACTCCAAATAACCTTACTCTCGATGGTTGGAAGAAAACTACTCATTTGCTTTATAATCTAATAAATCCATTTATAATTTTAAAACACTTGCAACTATTTTTGTTTCTGTTGGCTAGTTTAACTTTACTCCATTGTTTGCTTTAGTCTGGCTTCAATTAGGCCAGCATTTCCATCCTCATCGGTAGGGGAGAGGTTTACATTTACAAGAGTAAGATCATTAACAGCATAAGGTGGTTGAAAGGGAGGGCATAATTGGTTTCACTCACCTAGAGGGAAGATCTGCTTCTAAGAGAAACAACACCTAATTAAGAAGGTTTGCACTGTTTTATTTTTAATAATGTCCTCCCTCCACTACCAGCTTTTTTATAGTACCCATCACAGCAGCTTCTGAGTTCTGGCTTAGGCACACGTATTTTGCAGACGTGCAGAGCTGACAGCAACAGCCCCCGTCAGCGACAGACAGAAGGAAGAGCCTGATGTGACACTAAACAATAGGAAAAGGAAGAAATTAATAGTCTGCATTTAATTTAAAAAAACAAACAAACAAAAAATCCAACCCAAAACAAAGCCTAGACATAGCCATGAATCTCAACGGCTGCTTCTGTTTACATTAAGAATTCGAATCCTGATCCATATTTTCATCAGTGGTAAGCTTCTGGGTGTCAGGGCCAGCTGGAAAGCACAACAGTTTGTCAGAAATTTGGCTGGCTGTGCACAGGCAAAGGCGGGTCACACAGCAGAGAAGTAAGGTGACAGTGCTGGCCCAGGACTGACATGGGGCAGAGCCAGCCAGGAGGTTTCCCTGCACCTCAAAGATCCCCAGCAGATGCTGCCCCAGGTGTAATGTGCTTCCATCAGCACGTGTTGATCACGAAGGGAAGGGCTAGGGTGAGTATGTACCCCCCAATACAGCCCTATATAGCAGGCTGTTAGGAAGGGAACAAGATCTGTGTTAGAGGAACACAGAGGAACAGGAGGAGGAAGGTCTTCCTGGCTATTGCTGATGCTGCATGACCAAAGCTCAGGAGTACATCCATTTTGCAGACTGCTCAACAGTTTAAGCAAAGAGCCCCCAGGCCCCTTCGTGACATTCCTGGGGTGATGGCAGACTTTGCCAGCTCCTCCAAACGCTTTCCCCTACCATTAACATCCTCCATGCACTGCCCAGGCTGAGCTGCTGCCAGCTGGCACCCATCCACCACATTACCTCTGCCAAACCTGGAAAGCACTCCACCTGGAGCAGTGAACCCTGCGTCCTGGGCATATTTTTGGTACTGAGGCCTCTTGCACCTCATAATCTCCCAGCAATGGTGCTGGGAAGGTGATGGCAATACTGTTGAATGGTGAACATTACTTGCAGCTGTGGCTGGCACCCCATTGCAAGTGGGAGAGCTCCCACAGCATGCCTCCCACGTCCACCTGGGCTTGGCAGGCACCCCCACAGCACCCAAAAGCTGCCAGAGAGGCTCCTGAGGTTCAGCAGAAAAGACAGCAAGAAAGATGTCACAAGGACCACCAGTGCGGCCCCTGGATGTGGGGGAGCCACCCCACATCACCTCCCCAGTGTTTTGCTCTGCCTAACAGAGGGCCACTTCACTGCAAGCACGAAAACAGTATAGCAAGCAAAAAGGGATATTACTGATCTCGAGCATGTGCGTGGGTCTGGGTTACTCTGAATAATTTAAGTCAGGCTTCTTTTATCTCTCTGCTGCTCCAGAGTTGCAACCGCTGCCACGCACATGAATCAGACAGGCTTCCTGAGCAGCTGGAGGTGGGGTGCCTCCAGTACAATGGGAGCTGAAAGGGAAATGCTAAAAGACAATTTAAAGAGACTCCTTAATCATCCTGGACTTCAAATCTTTACCTCTCATCTCCACGTGTGATACAGCTGAAGGATGCTTCGCCCCTAGCTGAAGGGGACACAGGCAGAGGCTGCAGGAGAGCCAGGGAAGCTCTTGGCCGCTGTCAACACAACAAAGGGGGAAAACAAAACCCCAGATTGGGCTCTATCCCCGTGTCCTCCCCCTAGGAGTTTGGTGGGGGAGCCTCTCCAAATTCCCTGTATGTGGGTGCACGCGTGTCAGCGAAGGGCCTGTTGACACCACCTGCTAAGCCCTTCACACAGATGACAGCACATGTTTTATACAGCAAATCGATCACAGGGAAGTGGACACAAGGGAATGTCGCCGCTCGTGCCTTCAGCAGCTTTTGCAGCACTCCCAAGAGCCAGCCCTGTGGCAGACGGGACGTGAGGAGCAGCCCAGTAATGTCCCCGGCAGGCCCAGGCTTCCCTGGATACAGGCATCATCTGCAGCCCTTCTCCATTACAACCTTCTCCAAAAAAATGCTTCCGGAGGGGCTGCACAGCACCTGGCACACACAGAGGCAAAGGGCCACTTTACAGTCCATCCGTGTGCCAAAACAGGAGCCTGAGTTTCCACAGCGCACGACTTCCCCTCCTAAACACAAGTGGTAATTTCAAACTGTAACTTTCATACAAAGCCACCAAAATTAATGGCTAAATTAATGGGGCAATAGCTAATGTACATATATTTGGCTATGGCTTGGCAGACCCAGCTTGAGGATTAATTATATATTAATTCCCTTCTACGTTTATTTTGCAGAAGCTAAAAATGTAATTCAAGCAGAAGAGTACCAGCTTGCAGAGTCTTTAATATTCTGTCAGCTGAAAGCAAAGGCCAAACTCCACTGCAGAGCTGATCTGGGCTGCTTGGTAGTGTTGCTTTGCTGGTAGGAAAAGGATAAGAAGGGAAAGAGAGGTTGCGCAAGTGGGTTTTTGAGTTATTTTTAGGGACAGGAGGTTGGTGTTGTGTATGGACGAGAAAGCAGCCTCCAAGCCCAGTTATTCTGCCTGTTGCAATGCCCTGGACAGCTATAAAAATAAAAGAATAGGGCTAGGAGGAGTATAAAACTGGAGTAAAAATCTGGCTGTGGGGAGCTAGCAAAAGCATTAGCTGCTTGGAGAAATGAAGCTGCTGGGTTTGTAAACAGCATTAAAAATAAAGGTCGAGCTGGACAGAAATAGCTGCGTGGCAAGCGAGGCCACTACGGCAGGGTAAGGAGGAGGGGGAAGGTGGGGAGAGGGCTTGGGGTGACCCCCCCATTGCTCTGCAGCTCCACTGAGGTCTGGTAGGAGGGAGCTGCCAGCGCAGCGCAGGGGGGGCACAGCAGGCACAGGGTGGCTGTTAGCCCCCCGGGGATTATTTGTCATCCCAGAGCAGGCAAGTGTGGCCAGGTGCAAGGGGGACATGTTGGCAGAGAAGGTGGGGAGGGAGGCAGATGGGAGGCTGGCAGCTGTGCAGGCAGCTTTTTTGCAGGGGGTGAGGGTTTGGAGGGGGGAAGAAGGGGAGGTGTGAGCAGGGTCCCTATCCTGCCGTGCTGCATCCAGCAGAGGAGATACACAAGCTAGAGGCTCACACCAAAGAAGTCTTGGCAGAGGCATGAAGTGAGCGGTACCGTGTCCTGGATCTACCAAAAAGGGGTTGAAACCAGATAGGCTGTTAAAAAAGGAGTTTCTGAGCATCCAAGGGAGGGAGGCACAGAGGTAGGTAAGGGCAGTCTGCAGCCCCACAAGGACATACCTAAATTACAGATACCCGACTGGGACAGCATAGGAAAGGAGACGCTGCAGAGACATGGGTGATGTCTTATCAGCATTATCATGAAAGGGCTGAGCACAAAAATAATGTAAAACCTTCAAATACATTTAGACCACAAAACACTGGAGGCCTTTTACCTACCAGCTGGGGAGGCTCTGGGAGTGGTGGGGTCGGGACGGAGCTGGGTGAGATTACGTTGGGGACTTATGTGGCACGTAATACTCATCTTCAATAGCAGGGACCAGGCACCAGCCACCCAGGCACTGTCCCACACATCGAGGGCCAAGGGACACGTGAACACCGCTGCCCAGTTAGTGGCAAGGGAGACGAGCAGGACAGCACAATGTTTTGAGAGGGGGCGAGCGCTGCTTTGGGACATGGTGATCCCTGCCCTCAGGTTAATGGAACCACTCGATTTGTTATCACCACCTCACCAATTACCATAACAGCATCCAGCACGAGCTTCCCATTTCACTCTCTGCTTCTGAACACAGGACAGATTTGAAAGATCCCACAAATCTAGGCCACTCCTCACCTTGGCAATCAACACATCCTGGCCATTTTGAGACCAATATAAACCACTGGGATTATTTTAAGCCACTGATTCTGCAAAAGCAACGGGAAATGGAAGAAGCAGCTGTCCTCCTAGAGGAGAGCTGTGTCACACACGTTTTTTGCAGTTAGCCTCTGCTCTCATTTCACCCTCCGAGTTTGGGATCCAACTCACCTTACACAGCTCGGGTTCATCCAACATAATTGGCAGCTGATCACAGCTGGCATAAAACATTTTGCCCACGCCAGAAGTGTGGCTCAGCATGCCACTGGCTTCTTGTAATCCATGCAGCGGAGCAGTTGTGTTGTTGCGTACACAGGATGCCCTAGCCAGGTTTACACAGCAAGTTGGGGGTCTACTCTTTCCACCTGGATTTATGTGGCACACAGAGCCCTGCCCCTCATGCCACTGGGGCACACCATTAGGCACTTTATGCTTCATATTCTGATGAGTAAGGTCCTGGGAGGGTAGTTACAAATACATAAATACATGTATTTGATTTCCAGATTTGTAATTACCTGGAGACCACTTTGCTTCTTGCTAGCCAAGGACAAATCACATGCTGACAAAGCTCTCCTAATGCAATGCACTGCAGGACAAATGGTACAGGGCAGCTTTGCCCAGCAAACTCCTCCAAAATCCCTGTGCTGGTGTAGGGCCAGACCACAACACTTTCCAAGCACTTCTGGGGAAAATCCTCCTCCACATAGGCATAGCCAGCCCATAGCCTCTTTCTGGGGACTCCTGACAGGCACTACACTCCACATCTCACTCCCTTTCTGCTGAGCTGGGACCTCATTGAAGCCTGTCAGCTGGGAATTAAGATACCATTTTGTGGCAGAAGAGGATGCAGAGCTGTGCTGCCGGGCCTTCGGGAGCCATGCGTATCATCACAGTGATCTGCCGAGCAAACTAGACAAGGCAATGCCCTCCTGTCTCTGCACTCCCCTCCCTGACACGTGTGTTCAGATTGCAGGCTCTCTTTTGTGCCCATGTCTCCACTGAGCTTTGCCACTAGAGCTTTCAGAAGGGTCTGCTTAGACCCACGAGTCCCTTTAAAAGACCCTTTTAAATCAGAAGTAGCTCTGAATACCCAGGGGCCAGACAGCGTTGTCTGAAATCAGCCCTTCCCATGGCTGCTCTGGCAGTTCTCCTCTCTTGGAGGGGTCTGTCTGACCCAGTCTTCCTCAAAGGCTATAACACAACCAGAAAGAAAAAAATACATAAAACCCAACCCCCCCCAAATTCCATCTGCCACAAAGTCTAAACGTGACGGTAAGGAAAGCGAGAAGTATGGGGCTATACGTCTTTGCAGTAACGGCGGTGGCTATAAAGCTGCCCACCATGAAACACCCACTCTGTTAACTGGCAGGCAGATAGCTGCCAACGTAGCTGTGGCTGAGGGTGCTACAAAGGCACTATAGAGGTAAATGAAAAAAGAATTTATAAAGCGGTGGTAGATCATTTTTGAAGGCTGTTGATTGCAGTTAGAAATAAGTTTCATAATCGTTTGGGAGACTTATTGCAGAGAACAGCACAGAACTCTGGCCATGTCTTCAAAAATAAATAATCTGAATTGGTTAAATAAAACCCAGGCACGAGAAGATAATTTACTGACTACGAATGGGTAAAAGCCTGGGCATTAGTCAAAGATAACTCTCGTTCACCAAATGTGTTTAACTGAACAAGAGCACTTGCAGAAGATTGTTTTGTGGTATACTAATTGTGTATTTTATTTTGAAAATTGAATACGGAAATGCTAATAAGAAATAAGAATCATCCACAACACAAAATGCCAGCTTTGCCAAGTGAAACCAGAATAGGTTGCTGCTTCTGAAACCAAATAGTCATCTGCAATATAAACTAGTAGGCACGATCTGAGCTTTTCTCAAGATTTTCTGAAATCCAAACCAGGAAAACAAATCTCTGCTCTAGCCTTGACGAGACTCAAAATACGCACCAGCTCAACCAGCTTATTTAGTTTCACAGAGCGAGTCCCAGTGCAAAAACCTGGCCTATGCAATTAGCTGAAGGATGCCGGTGGCTTGGGAAGTGCTGGGAGACTGAGCCCAACCTCTTCCCACACCATAACTGCTGGTTTGCTGGGTGAGCCTGGACACACAAAAAGGACAAGAGAGCCCACAAGGTCTGTTTTCCACTCACTTATTTGTCCTGCCCAGTTCAGTCATGCTCTTGGAAACAGTAGCTTCTCCCACTTCAGCCCGTGGAGAGACTGCCTCGACCTCAACAGCAGCAATGTGCTGCATTAACCTTAGCCTCATTTCATTGCTGGAGCTTGTAGTGATGGGACTCCAACGACTGAATTGCCCCGTTGTACATTTTTTGTCAGTAGGTTGAGCCTCAGAAGAATACCAAAGAGAACCAGCTATCAGCCCGCAGTCAGAAACACGTTGTTTTTCCCCGCACTCAGGCTTAGACACATTTTTTCCTCTTATTGAGCGCTCCTTTCCTGTGCCAGGACTCCCATTGCAGCCACGGTGCAGGGAAGCACCAAGCAGCAGGAACAGAGCTGATGGAGCTGGAGGGTAGGACACGCAGAGGACAACTTCACACTGCAATTGCTCCACCTTGTTTTGGCCACCCACAGGCAAGCAATACCAAGACTATTTTTGCTTCTGGTTGTGTTACAAAATACATAAAACTAAACCAGCAGATGTGTACTCCTGTTCCACACACGCAAGAAAATGATAGCAAAAAACCCCACTAGTGTATACAATAATCTCTTCTTGAATGCATGAAGCTCCTCATGACCTTAAAGCCATGCACTGGGCTGGCAGGCCAAAATGTTTACGTGGTTGAGCATTTCGTTCTGGTGACAGGCAGCCCTTTTAAGTCTTAATCAGCAGATATCAGGAGAGCTAACTCATAGACATAAAGAAAATCTACTTAGGGAATAAATGTCTAAATAAGTATGAGAGATGGGATGCTGATCTTTTAATGTTCCTCTGCAGGGTAAACAAAATTATGAGGGGTTTTTTTTCAGTTTAATTCATTTATGGTATTTGTCTATTATCGCATGATAAAAAGGCTCAGCATGTCTAGCTCACTAGGTCTTCCCTCTTGTCCTGGAGTGAGAGGCTGCCCAGCTAAACTGAGCACTAACAAGAAGGCAGGCAGGCACACAAGGCCATGGAGCTCATCAGCCATACGTACAGATAATCCAGGGGTATGTCAACTGCCTCCCTCAAGTCCATTTGGTGAAGAACGCGGGCAATTATTGCAATAGAGACTATGAAAAACTGGAGCAGACTGGAGGCACATCATCTTGCACAAGTTCACCATAGAATCATAGAACAGTTTGGGTTGGAAGGGACCTTAAGGATCATCGAGTTCCAAGCCCCATTTCCACAGGCAGGGACACCTCCCACCAGGTTGCTCAAAGCCCCATCCAGCCTGGTCTTGAACACCTCCAGGGATGGGGTATCCACAGCTTCCCTGGACAACCTGTTCCAGTGTCTCACCACCCTCACAGGAAAGAATTTCTTCCTAACATTCAATCTAAATCTCCTCTCTTTCAGTTTAAAACCGTTACCCCTTGTCCTATCACTACATGCCCTTGCAAAAGGTCCTCTCCAGTTTTCTTCTAGGCCCCCTTTAGGTACTGCAAGGCCACTATAGGGTCTACCCAGAGCCTCCTCTTCTCCAGCTGAACATCCCCGACTCTCAGGCCCACCTCTCAAGTCTGTTAAGGTCCCTCTGGATACCATCACTTCCCTCCAGTGTGTTGACTGTGCAACACAGCTTGGTGTCATCAGCAAAGTTGCTGAGGGTGCACTCAATCCCACTGTCCATGTCTTTGACAAAGATGTTAAACAGCACAGGTCCCAATACTGACCCCTGAGGAACACCACTCGGACATGGAGCCACTAACAGGAACTCTTTGTGTCCATCCATCCAATTCCCTTTCCATCGGGACCTGAGTGGTCCATCGTCAAATCCATGTCTCTCCAATTTAGAGACAAGGATGTTGTCCGGGACAGTGTCAAAATTTATTTCAGTCTGAGAGACAAATAGCCTTTCCTTTAGTTATCTCCCATCTGTCACTTTCATTTGGCCATTAAAACCATTTTTAAAATGATAAACCAAGCAATACTGCCTAACTAATGAATGTCGAATTATCGGTGTAAATATGCCAACATTTATTTATTTATTTGCCTCACCAAGAACATGTTCTCCTCTGTTTGGTTTTCTATTTTAATGACTACAATTTATCATATTAACTAGACTTCCAGTTTGCTGGGTTTTGTTACAAGTTCTGCTTTTTACTGAGACATATGCAAGAGAGCAGTCTCAGGTAAGAGAATTAATAAAACTAATAAAAAAGCAATAGTGGCTCACCAAAAAGCACAAGTGACTGAACATTTGCTACACAAGGCCCTTGCTTCTTCCTCATTTGCTGATTTTACTGCCCATTTTCCACCAGTATTTTACTCTGCTTATGGCAGCTCTCCACAAGGAACGTTAATTCCCCACTTTGCAAATAATCTGCTTTCCCTGCTTACCAGCAGGCAGCATAGGAAGGAAGGAAAGCTGAAGCAGGAGAACCATCCATGATGACTTCAAGCCTTGCACAATGGCCCAGTTGGGAGTTTCAAGAGACATCTGAAACTCCAGCAATGCCTGAATCAGTGCAGGGATCCTGTCAATGCAGGAGGTATCTATCTGCTGCCTGTCTAACGTGGTAGGAAACCAGTTAGTCCAGCTGCACCAAGGCTATATCTATTTCAGAGAGCAAGCATATGTGTTTTCCCCACCTGTCACAACTGTGAAATGTATAGATAGCATTTACTTCCTAGGCATTCGTCACTCAAATTAACAGGCAACCTGTTAGTCTGAGTGTAATTAGCACCCCAAACTTTACTCCAGACATATCCCGTAGCTGAAATTTGTTTGCAGATCTTTAAGCATCCTGGTGTACCCTTTGAGTAAATACAGGCCAAGGTAGAGAGTGGAAATCCTGTGAAATCCTCAACAAATTTAACATGAAGCAAAGCTAAACACGCTGTTGGAAAATCTGCTGTGCCTTTGTCAGAACCCATAACGGAACGTTCACATTTTTACAAACTGAAATTGAGCAGCAGGTTCACCCGAGACCCGGCAAACCAAATGACAGTGTAACACAACCTGCCAGGGCTGACTCCTGCCGCCCTCTTCCTGCTGCCGGATTGAAACCTGCCGCTCCCTCGACATGCTTTGCATGAAAATGCCACTTACATACAGACACGCATCTTGAAAAATGACACTAGGGTCTTGCAGAAGCGTATGCAAGTGATACCATATGATACGAGTGGTGTAAACCCTTGTCTGTGTCATGGCTTGACTTCTTCTGTTGGAGAGTATGACCAGCACAGCCTACAACCACACTGCCACAGGCTGCCTTTCCTACTGTGGCCCTCACACCCATATACCAGTTCCTTCCCTGTTGCAGCCACATGGTCTGCAGCATCCTCGGTTGCCCACCTGAGTGCATTCAATCACTCCTTTGTGGGTTATTTCTTAAAACATAACCAGTTTTGAAACACCAAAATAATGATGGCCTTAATTTTTTTAAATTCAGGATTCACCTTTCCCTCCTTGTGGTTGCTAGCTCATTAACAGGGTATGCACAAACCACACTGAAATGTTCCTTCAAAAACCCAAAGGCCAAAAGCTTGATGTTTACTTGAAGTTTTGAAGTAAAGAGGGCTGAGGGAGAGCACAACCCAGGCTCCATGGTGGCAGGACAGCCTTCATTGATCACAGACTTCCCCTGGATGCTGGAGATTCAGTTACACTCGTAACTCCAGTCTTGTACACAAAGAGGGTTTTATGTTCACTCAACAATCACCTTTTTTTTTCTTAAGTGCTCTACAAACATTGGCCAGAGTTGTTCCCTTGCCTAGTCCACCAATCAGTCCATTTATAGCATTTTATTAGGATTAGCTTCTCCAATCCTCCAGTGCTTATCTGCATGATTCGCTGACCTTCCCAAACCCTACTTTACCTGCTCCATACCTGCTGGCAACATACACTGTATAGCGACCTGCAAGGTGTCACCTTTCTGTGTAGTGACACGGTTTTCTCCCCCGAGCCCTGGGTAAATCTAAACGACGCATACTCAGAGCATCTGTCACAGCAATGACATTGCTCTTGTTCTCTGTACATCTGTGACATTTTATTATCCTCTTACAATATTGCAGCGGAGTTAGTGGGAAAGAGACCTGCCCTTCTCCATCCCAGTACCCGTGGCTACTCCCCTAAGCACAGAGGAGGGAAGGAAGGAAAGAAGATTTCTTACCCGTAGGAAGGAGAGGTCTCGGTTGTGCTCAATGCTCGTGATTTCCAGGTTGCCCATAACTACCTCGCAGTTCTCATAGTACTTGCGCAGGGCCCGATACTGCTGCTCCAGGTCAGAGAGGGAGCTCAGCTTGTTCTCGGTGCCGGCACACACTGCAAGAAACCACAGGACAAACAGTCAGGATGAGCGTGAAAGAGGGACACAGGAGCAGAGGAGACAAAGTTTGTATACAGGGATACAGGCAATTGTAACAAAAATCCGTAACTATTCATGGGATTGGGTCCCGCAAAAAAACCAACCCAGCACAAGTTACTTGAATATCACAGGAAGGTAGAACTAAGGTCCATGATCGTCTCAGCAATTTAAACACATCTCACCAAATGGGATGAAATGCTGGTATTTACCACCAAACGCATAAAGGCTGAAAATGCAGAAATACAGGAAAAACATAGAACTAGTCGAGCCCAGAACCTAAAGGGCCAAACCCAGGTGTCAGTGGAATCACTACTAGTTCTGCCAATGACAGAATCGGACACTGAACAGGGATGCCCCAACCACAGACACAAGGCTGAAGAGACCTGTGCATCCCAGCTGACCTGGGTAATCCACCATTTTCCCTATTCAGCTGATGCTCAGAATGGTCTGTTGGACAAGCCAAGAGCAACCTGACCAGAAGGTTTATACCCAACATTGCTTCCCCATCACTTTCCTTAAGACCCCAGCTCTTTCCAGCTTTATGCAATTAAATAGGAGAAAGACAACAGCAAAAAAACCCAACATCTTTCCACAAGTCACCAGACTGAAGGTACAGTGGAGATGTGGCAGACGAGTTAGGAAACACCATCCTAATCCAGATAGTTTTCAGAAGATGCTCTCAAATATTATACAACGCTGTTCTAAATTTTTAAGTCCAGTTTAAAGCTACTTAAATGGCCAAAGGTAGGGATGGGCTTTTTTTTTTCCTGCATGAACTTACTTTTCCTCTCTACCAACAACTTGTGGGTTGTTCTTATCTGTGAGCAAATTAATCTGAATATATCCAAACTTTTGAAATGGCCATTATATTATGCAAAACATGAGCCAGACCAGAATAGCATTTCTGGAGTCATTCCCACTCCTGGATTAAATCAATACAAACAAAACTCTCCATGACTGGAAGCATAATCAGTAAAATTGGCTAAAATATGCTCTTTTGAATGATGCAGGTCCTTTTTATAAATATCAAAAGTAATTAGGTTTTTGAGTACTACTATTATTGACTGTTTACTTACTACATCCTCCCCACCCCTTTTTTTTTTTAATAGAAAAAGGAACAATTCTCGTCTCTGTTCTCTGCTGTGGTCTCTCTGCTGCAGAGCAATCTGCCCTTGTGCCAGGGCGATTCAAACTTCAAGCAGCCTCTTGGCGAAGGGCTTCAGGAGGCAGCCAGAAACCCACAAACTCCTCAAAGTTTTCTCCCAAGGAAACTCCCTCCACCCTAAAAACGGCAGCAGAAATCTCTTCCCTCCTGAACCACAACTCTCTGCTGGGGAAGGATAGCAGTGGGTGGTTTCGTGGGGAGCCATTCATGGGATGAAGGTTTTATCAGATCCTTCTCAAGTTTTGTGTTTCCAGCAGGTAAAGAGCACGGACCAAAGCTGAACAGGCACTATGTAGGACTAATTTTCCAATAATGCATCTTGTCTAGATACCAAAGGAAATATTATAAGGATTTTATTATTATTATTATTTCTTCCTATGACCTGGTAGAGTAAAATTTCAAAGTCCTCACTAAATTTTAAAGCTTTAAATATTTGACATATATTCATTATACTGTGTTGCAGAAACCAGATCTGGTTGGTTTGCTCAGGTTTTAAAATAAAAACTAACACCTCAACTCAAGGCTTTATTCAGAACACCAACATTTCCATTTTGAAAGTTTTGTTGTAAAACCTTACCACTTAGAGTAAAACATATCTAAAAAAGATTTTGTTTATAATATTTCAATAGCTACATCTGGGGATTCCCAAGATGGAAAGACGTGGTCCCTGCTAGGACCTGACATAGCTCTGCTGGACTGGAAACACCTGGGAGGAGGTGTTTCTGCTGCTAGGGGATGGCACATCTTTCTTTTTTAAATACAAAGCCCTGTCCTAGCTCATATTTGAAGTTTTATTCCGAACAACCTCAAGATCTGCTGTACAAGCATCTCCATCCTTCAGGGAGACACATGCCTGTCCCTGTCAGAAGACTTCAGAAATGCTCACTATCAATTACAGAATCAGTTTGTTTGCTTTTTCCTTAAAAGCAGCAGCAGCAGCAGCATCTATAACAACAGGATTGACTGTGTTTCCAGCCAAATAAGTATTATTCTGTCTTAAGGCTCCTGAGGACTAATAAATAATTTCTGTTCCATTTCGCAATTGGTGCTAAGGATCAACACAGCTCAGAAAACAATTCCAGCAGCTCAGCTAATAAAGCTATACACTGCAACACCGGTATTTCGTGTTGCACACCCATTAAACATTTCCCAAAAGCTAATTTAGCCATTTGTTGCTGTAAGGAGGCAGAACACCTGGAGTCTGCTCTTGCAAGAGGATTCAACAGGGGTGAAGCCAGCCCAGATGTAAGCTGGGGCTGCAGATTTTATTCGAGTAAGATTAGATTGATTTTGTACAACCAAACCACTGCAGTAACTGCTCGCAGCTTTTGACAAAGCTACAGAAATCAATTCTTTCAGATGAATAAAAATCTTAAAATCAAATTTAGAAGAAATCATGATGATCTTTAAAGTTATCTTATAGCAACTCTAAACATTTAATTTTTGTACCTCACACACACACACACACAAAATCTAAAGAAATTGGTTAAAAATTGCCTCAAATCAAATAGTACACCCAAAGTGAGACTATCCTACATCAATTGGGGGGGG